>NC_050522.1:21468230-21480277 GCF_002922805.2 Oryzias melastigma | reverse complement strand
ATATATATATATATGTATAATTCATCTTAACATCCAATTTTCTGTTATTAAACATTTTGATCCTTTAAAGCAGGGGACTCAAACTGTTGGCCCGCTGGCCGTTTGTAGCCCCCAAGTCGATATTTTTGACTTATGAAAGTTAATATGAGAATTCATTGTCTGCTAAGCAATATCTTCTGCATGTCAACGCTTCTTTGATGATAGCTTTGTTATGATAGCTTGCTTTATCCTTAAAACGTTGCATTTGTCGTTGGATCTGGTCGTCAGAAAAGACCTTAGCAACAGTTGCTAGCATCGTTAGCTTCTGTCGTTTCACAGAACACGCAGGAGATATAGCTTAGTAGTACATAGACATGAACAAATGTCCAATTAGACATAGACAATAGACCAAATATATAGACACATTTTTGGCACAAATGGAACCCCGTACAGCCCAGCCTCAGCCAGACTCTGCCTTCAGTCGCCTCGAGGTAAATTAAGTTTGCGAATCCCGATTTAAAGTGTTCCCTCCTGACGTACTGTGAAGGTTTTCTTCATGTAGGGACCTCCTGGTGTCTGCAGCTCCTCTGTGCTCACCGGTCTTTTCAGAACTGAACAGAAAAGGCGACAAGGTTTTAATATTTTACATCTTTTAACTCATTGAATCGAGCCATAAAAAACAGAAAATTACATGGAAATGATTAGGTTTATGACATTTTTCATAAAAACGAATAAAAAATGTGGTTGTTTTTTTTCCAAAGAAATGCACATGCAATACATCTTATTTAGATATATTATTGCTAGCACAGCAACATGGCTTGAAACCTGGTTCCTGCGTTTCCGTTTGTTCCGTTTTCTGACCTGATTTGGGGTTGGACAGCACCAAAGAGGAGGAGCAGCTGTGTGCGCCGACTATCCTCCTGGTCCAGATGCTTCCATCGCTGCTGCTTCTCAGCCGAGGTCTTGCCGGGCCGCTACAGCTCTCGCGGGCTTTTTTGTCCTTTGAGCCATTGACTGATTAAGAAAGAAAATTAAAAAAGTGTCATTCTGTAAAGGAGTAATTCTGGTTTCTTTTGTTTTTAATAATAAAAAAGTGTTTAACGTTTAAAATACGGTACCAGTGATAGCAAAATCATCAAATTTTCTCAAAATTTGATGATTTTATCAAATTATATTATTAAATGTAATAATTATTATTTTATTAAAATGTATACTAAAAATAATATTTTTTAATCTTTTTTTTTTTGACAAATGTGCACATTTTATTTATTTCCAAATAATAAAAACGTACATTTTTATCAGTGGCGACATGATTTACCTCAAACTATATTAAAGCATTTCTTTTTTTAACATGGAAACCATAAAATTATAAAAAAAAAAAAAAGAATTTAATTGATCATCATCCTTTAATTGTTCAATATGCTGAATTTTCTATGCAAATATAATCTATGCAAACATGGATAAATATGTACATAATGTAAAATTAAACAATAGGATTGCCTTTTTATTAAAAACATAATGGATTTTTTTCTTGCTAATAACATTCATTTTTTAATCATTCACTAAGAGTTTTCCTCTTTTCAGGTAAACAGTCTTTTTATTGCTTCAGGTGAACCAATCTATACCATAGTTGTTCTTCTTTGCATTTATTAAAAAAATCCCAGTTTATACAAATATTTAACTCTTTTATAGAAAGCAAACAAATTTATCAGTAAGGGAAAAAATTATGATGAAAAGCCTTAAATCCCAAGAAAATATCACAAAATAAATATTTCTTGTACAGTTTTCACTATTTTAAAAAACTATCTTCTTAATCATTAAAATGATTGAGTAAGAATATCAAAAAAATAAACTTTGATGGTTAAAATAATAAAATGTTGATTGAAAAGGTATAGAAACTTGAATAAAATAAAGTGCAATAAGACAAAATGTAAGCATATGTGACTCTCTCGCATGCTTTACTACAAGATTTTCCCCCAAAATACACATAAAACCATGCACATTTTAATCTCTTACCTGCTGTACAAGGTCCCATCTTTTTTTTTTCTTACTCCGTTATTGAACCCAGAGGTGGAAAACCTTCAGCTCACATTTGCAAATCCCTAATGGAGTGAGCGGCGTCCTGCAAAGGCCGAACTGTAAGAGCCCCCCTGAGCAGGTAGAGCTAAAGCGCGTCGTGTTTACAGATCTGAAAGAGATGCCGGCTGACTGGTTGTAAAAGAAAATACTTGTGGCTAAATATTAAACCCTTGGACAAACAAACCGAACTTCAGCCGAAAGGAGGAGGGGGGGAGTCACCTTTCAATTGGACACAATAGGAGAAATGGCTTTCCTTCCTCAGTAAATCCCATTTTTAATTTGGTGTAATTAATAAGCTTAGAATTTAAAATATAACAAATATGATGACCTAGTTCTTCTTTTTTAATAAATGTTTTTATTGATCTTCCGACGATGGATTTTTATGAATAGTTAGGGAAAAAAAAGGTGAATTATTTTGAAAAAAGGGAAAACTGGGATTGAAAAGAAGGATACTTGAAGGCTGGGGGACAATTGTTTTCTGTGTGTGCACTGAAGCTTCATCCTGGTTGCTATGCAGACTGGAGGAGGGAAATTAATTCTGCTCTAATGAATAAAGGGGAATTGGAACAAAGGTGAAAAGCTGATTCCCTTCACAAATTGAGTTTTAAAATGATTTCTCAAATAATTCTTTGTTATTAAAGCGAACATGTAGATGACATCAACGTTCAAAGGGTGACTCGTGACACGGGTTCAGACGAGATCTGTCCGCTGAGTCATCTGGACAACGTGGCGAAGAATGACAGCTATGTGTTGTCAACACCAAACAACAACAACAACAGAGGTTGCAGACAGAGTAAACATGCCTCCCATAGATCCGCATTCTATCCCGTCTGCCGCCGGAACATTCTTCTCCACATCAGCGTTCAGTCAATGGAGCCACTTTCAGAAACAGATCCCGAGTCAAAGACTTCTCCAGCCGGAGATAACAGACGAATGTTGACAAGACCAAACAGTTCTGACTTAATCAATGATGGAACATCATAGGACAATGAACAGAGATGGATGTTTGCTAATGTTTGAGCTGACTTCATTGATGGATTTTTACATTGGAATTCTATGGTAAATAACATGAAGAATGTGTTAATTTGACAGATTTGAACCTAGAAACTTTCAAAATAAAAGAAAAATAATACAATAAAAACATGACAACAAAGAAGTGATTAAAATCCTGCAGGGAATCACTAAAATTCTGATATACTGAAATAAAACATATTTTATCATAACTGCTGCTTTTCTTTTAATACAACTGATTGGCATTTTGTCTTTAGTGCATAAATATTACATTTTAAGAATTAAAAAATTTTATTTTTCTGGTCTGGACGAAATGCTTATTGCAATAAACCACAAGGTGGCAGCAGCTTTTTAAAATCATTTTGTCCCTTTTTTTATCAATTAAAAAGCATATATTCTTACATACACAGAAAAAGTATGTTTTTTTTGCAAATATTCACAACTTGAGTTTTAAAACATTTGACAGAGTTAAGATAATGGATGGAAGTATAATTTCTCAGGTGTTATGGAGTTTACTGCCGTACTTGTTATAGAAAGGAAATCGCCATGTCTGTCTGTCTGAATCACAGTTGACAAAAACTAATGGACAAGTAATATGTTTAGATACATTTGCTTTAGGTTTTCTTGTATTCATGTGATTTTCTGTTGTTTTTCAACCATTTTCACACAGCCTTCAGTGACAATAATCCAATTTTTTGACCTCGTATTACCTTTTGTTTGATGTCTTTTCACTTCCTTGTTGTACCTCCCAGTCTCGAGGGCTGTTAATGTTGTAACAATGTAACATTATAATTACAATACGAATGATTCTTAATGTATTTCAATTCATGGTTTTAGCTGTGGTAATCCAACTTTTGCTCTTAAACACTTTAGTTTAATTCTTTTATTTTAGGCTGGTTGTTGTTTATTTGGAATATTTTAGTTTATTTATGGACACATTCAGACTGGACACATTTGGTTCGCCTTAGACCTTTTCCCTGTAGAATTAGTTTGTGTTAACTCATCCATATGTGTACACAAGTTAATAAGTTAAATCTGGACAAAAAGTCAAATAATTGATTCCTAAAGCCTTATTTTACAATTGCCGTGTTTCCATGGACACAAGTAATCAGAATACAAGCCTGATCAGAATAAAAATGGGTCATATAGATATGCCGATCGGAATACTCTGACTCAATCAGACTCATTCGGAGCAAAATTTCTTTCCGATTGAGATGTGTGGGTCTCGCCGATTGATAATCCGATTGTGGTGCATGTCGTGGGTCATTACTGTGCTGAATTTTATGTCATGCGTAGACCATGTGCCGCCAAGAAGGGTATGGCAAGCCTAAGGTGTGTATATTCGCCAGAAAAAGTACAGGAAAAAAACAACGAATTGGCCATGAAAAACTGCGCTTTTAATGAACATTTAAAAGCAGCTCGTAAATTGCGTCGTCTTGTGTTGTCCCAAAACATGCTTTAAAAAAACAGCGTCTTTTCGCATATACAGTAAAGCGCGTGTCGAAAGTGCGGTGTTTTGTTGTGTCACATACGTTGGTCTAATACACCATGTTCCTTGTATAAAACGGCTAAGGTTCAGAAAGCGGCAAAAAAATGATTTTTCTCAGCGGGAATCGTGAGTTCGATCCCACAGCATTACACAATGGTTTCTTTATTTTGCTTTATTTTTCCTTTTCTGACTTTTAGCAACAGTATTATCTTGATTGTAGTTAGGGTTTTTTTTGTTGTTGTTTTTCATCTTCTTATTTATTTTAACTAGTATGTATTACATTAGTAATCTATACAAATTATTAAAAACAGGCTTTCTTTGTTGCAGACAATAAAAAATCTGTTTTTGTATTCAATAAATTACCAAACCAACATACTGTTACAACAGAAACAAAAATGTTAATGAATAAATGAACATGAATGAATAAATCTTTCTTGATTATATTCGATTATTGACCCTTTTGGCTTGCCATAAAATGTGCGCTAAACATGTTTTTTCATGGCCAATACACTTTTTTTTTACTATGCTTTTCCTGGTGATTATTGACCCCTTTGGCTTGCCATAGAAGATGTATAGGAGTGTGTCTCCAAGGACAGCAGCTGGGGTTTGTGGCTTTGTGTCTACGTCCAGGAGAGGGTGCTTTGTTAGGATGTGCATATTGCACATTTCCAAACTTTTAGATGACTAATATCTGTTTTGTGAGTCAGCTTTAAGGAGAAGGTTGGAACTTCTTCCCTTATTTCAGAGTGAGTCAACTAAAAACAAGCTGTGACTCTTTGTCACAGTGACCCCAGAGCTGCAGAACTCGAATGATCACTCAGTCAGAACATGACTGCTGACTCAGCAAACGTTTTTCTGTCATTGAAACAGCAACAGACTTTAGCAGAGTTTGTCAAATCTTCCTGTGGTTTCTTATTTGGTCGTTATGTAATTTAACTTAATGTTTAAACAGTTCAAGAATCTGTCAATAATAGAGTTTGTTTTCTTTTTTGGTTATTTATTTAAGGATAATCAGAGAGCAAACATAAAAACATGACAGCATGTGACTAATTACTGGATGGAACAACCTGAGAGGAAATAACGTAAATCACAAACTTGAGTTTCCTTTTAGAGAAAAACTAAAGTCGCCCATGAAAACATTTCTACATAATAGAAAACTTAATTTCCACTTAATTTCAAGAAAGTGATGCATTCATTTTACTGGTTTAGGAACAAAACACATAATTATATATAATTTTTAATTGCCATATTCATGCAAAATACAGCGTATTATGGTGGGAGGCATTAATAGCTTTACAGTCGCAGCCATAAGCTGTTTATATTACCCTATTTTATCAAAAATGCAAGCATTTCCACTGTTTCTTTTTATTCTATTCTATTCTTGCAAGTTCCTGATTTTGTTCACAGAAGTTTAAAAATATTTAAGCGCTTCAGAAACTGTCAGGACTCCAGAAATGTCGCCAAAATGTAACTACAATGCTGTAAAACCAGTGCATGGTTGTGCACTCGTTCTACAGCAATTGATAAAAATGAGACAATAACCAACATAGACTCCACTGAAGGTTTTCAGTCAGCTCTATATCAGCTGTCTTGTGTAGGGTGGTCTTGTTGTTGGAGTTTCCCATCAATTCTTTGACACCTGTCAAAGGTGTGACCTGCTTTTGCCTGGAGCTGCGACATGTTCAGGCAGATCCACTGACTCATAGTGGGAAACACAAGACTAAGGGGGAATTTCACTCAATCCGAACCAAGTCCACTTAATTTGGTCTGGATCAAGTCCTGAATCTTGTGTTTGGTCTGTATTCAGACTTTCATCAACTGGAAAACAGTGTGAGACGCAATGTGCATCATGTTAAAAGTTGTTTTAATGAGCCCCCATTCATTCAATCACATTTCAATGAGCTGCTGTGAATTATTCTGACTCTGCTATTGTGTTTGCATCCCGTCATAACTGGCTACGGTGGCTGTTTAGGTCCAGTTTTCCATTCCAAGCACAGAAGCTCCTCATACTGAGAAACCAGAACGAACTAAAGGTCAATTTGATTGGAAATTAATTGAGACAACCTTGAAAGATGTCTCCGACAGCGTTCCCTGGACCAGAGTCAGCTTGTATTTATTCAGACTGAAAATTTGTTCCCGATTATGCAGAGAAACTAAGTCACGTTTACTTTAAGAGAACTGAATATGTCCAGGCTGAATAAACCCTAAAAAACAGAGATCCTTTGCATAACCCCTAAATACAGGTAAAAAGAAGATAAATTATCCAGAAAAGTGTTTTCGTTTTGCTTCCTAATTTGAATACTAGAGTTTTCCCAACAAACAGACAATTGACTCAAATGTCACTGTATCAATGTAATCATTTTAGTAACTGCAGCCTAAAAGTTCTGCACATCCAATCTTTTTCTTTTGTTGTTTTTTTAGGCTGATTTGATATCTAGCTAATATTTTAGCCGGCATTTTCAGCTGTTTTTTCAGTTTTTAGTGTTTTCAGCTATCACCTTACAGTATTCACACTCGCATTATTGCAGGTAATGCTATATATCTTCATAATTGTGTTAAAAAGTTACGGTTTAAAAGTTTTAAAAATGTAGTTTTAGCGTGTTCTATAAATGTTTATTGTGTTCGGACTGCGACCTAAGGTGTGTTTTTGGATTTTGGCCCCTTGTGCGATTGAGTTTGACACCCCTGCCCTACTGGTATCGTGTGGGCACTTATGTATTATGTGCACTCATATGTGGTCAGGAAGGGAACAGTACTTGCTCTTTACTACGGTGTGTCCTAAAGGCACCAAACATTGGCACCCATATGTCCATTAAGGTAACCGTATAGGAACCTTAAGGTTAAGATGCTGCCACTCCTCTTTATGACCTTCCACGTGCCTAAAAACACACAACACCCGTACGGGTCAACCCCTGTAAAGGTGCCTGGAACTAAGGCAATTGGAATGCAGCCTCATTCATTGTCACTAGCTGGGTTTTCATTACACATATACACAAAACTATAGAAATTCTAGAAATAAAAAACAAAAAACATAATTTTGCAATTAAATTGTTTCCATTAATTCATAATTATGCAAATAAACACAAACCAACTCACGCGATGAGATGTGTGATGCTGTAGACCCTCTTGAGGCGTGGTATCCGGTTGTTGGTCATGTGACTCAATTAATTTGAAAAAAGTGTTTCCATTGCAGCAGAAAAACGTGTTAAATATGAGGTTTGTTTTATTTTCATGTTTCCATTTTGCAAAATTTCATAGTTAATGAAAACGGAGCTACTGTCATTCTTTTTTATTTTTATTTTTTACCTGGTTCAGTTAACTTGGTGTTGATCATTATTCAGGATTATACTCCTCTTTCCTAGAACTTTCTGCCTCCATGAACCTTAAAACCTGCAGTAACCTAATGTTACCGAGCCTCATTGATTCTATGCATTAGTGACCTCATAGAGTTCAGGACGATCCATACCGCCTTAAGTGTTTTATTATTGATTGACTGTTTGCATTTCAGTGTAAATTGCACTTTTTTCCAGTCAATGTCAGTAGAAATGTGTGACTGTGGGATTTAAAAATATCACCTTATCACAGTTGTGTTTGCTGACAGAGATGTAAACCTGTAGATGTTGGGGAAATTTTAATCTTGAGATATAGGAGAAAACATTTCTCAAGTTCTTTAGTGTTTAATCCTTTCAAGACTTAACTCTGCAGGTGTTTTTTGATCTGATTCAACTTAAATGTCTATTTTTAGAGAGCTTTGAGACAGGGGAGGTTTATTGACTTTCCACACTGGAAAGAAACTTAATCTTCAAATTAATTTGATCCCACTTGAATAAGTCAGAGAGTATGGGCAGAACTAGAAAGGAAGTGGCAGTAACTGCAGGAGAATACATTGAATTCACTGTAAGAAAAATAAAAGAGTAGTTTCTTTGCATATAGTTGCAGGATTTGGATAATGCTGCTATCTGCTGGAGGAAAAGCATTCTCACAGTTGCTAAATATCAGAGGGATAGTTGCTGGAGGACATCTATGTGGTTGTAGTACAAGAAAAGTGACGCAGAAACAACGTTAGTTTGTAAAGGCAAATGTGACAAGGTAGAAAAATAAACCTGAAGACTAAATCTGACGAAACATGTCTGAAGAATCAACGATTAATGTGAAGGAGGAATAAAACCACAAGGGAAACGTGGAACAATGGGGGTCTTTGTGGCTCTGATGGAAACTAGAGGATGGGATGACACGGAAAAGTCACAACGGCCAGAACTCACCTGTAATAGAGGAATCTCATTGAAGTCAATAAAGTGCACGAATTGAAAAAGTTGAAGAAGCATCAACACTATATCATCTAAAGCAGGAATTTTTGACCATTGCTCAGGTCACACACTGATGTTGGCGAAGACGGCCTGGCTCTGGATGGATGAATGAATACTTCTGGTAATGTATGTCAAATTGGAAAAATCAACAGAGGTAGAGGTTTGAGAAATCTCTCCACTTCCTTATATAATGCTATTTTGACATAAACACTCTGGGGACTATAGAGTCCAGTTCCCAGCTGTAATACATGGTACACTTTGCAATAAGGGTGCCTTTCCTAAATAAATAAACATTATTTATCAATTAAATAAAATATTAACATCTACTTTTATGCATTATATTGCATTACTGAATGTATTATTTATGGTACACGTGTCAAAGTCAGAGCCCAGGGGCCGGATCCGGCCCTCCGGGTTATTTTATCCGGCCCTCCAGATAATTTTATTTTATTGTTATCACTGTTCCTATGTTATCTTCCACTTATTTCTAACATTTATAATTTTGACAAAATACAATTTTATGGAGAGCTAAATATTTTAAGTCATTTAAGGTTTACGTTGATTTATACTGGAATACTATTCCTGCCTTTTTAATATTCATAACTATGTTAAAAAATTACATTTTTTTAAGTTTAAAAATTGGCATTCTGCTTTTGGAATATTTTGGAATTTGCTTAGATTTTTTAGGCTATTTTTAGAGTTTGGCTAATATTCCAGCTACAAGCTAGCTGTTTTGGCTAACCTAAGTTTTTTTTGTTTGTTTGTTTGTTTGTTTTTTAAGGCTAATTTGGCATTTAGCTAACATTTTAGCTGACTATCAGCTTCAGTGATTTCAGCTATCACCTTCTTCTTTTAGAAACAGTATGAATCTTACACGTGACATGATTATAATAAATCTATTCTGTTCGATTCTTATTCTATTCTTACTTGCAACCAGGAGGCTGACATACAATGGTTACATCCTATCTGCACACACTGAAGGTGCATTGGAAAATCTGAATCACTTTTACTGTTTTGTACACAGACACAAGAGTCGGGTCTATCTCACAGCTGCATGTCTGCGACCTTCGATTCCCACGGAAGTGAAGTCAGAGATGGGTTGTTGTGAAGCTGCTGCGAGTGGGTGCAGACGGATGTCCTTATAAGTGGTTGTCATTTTATAAAACAAAGAGTAGTGTCCAACAATTCTATCAACTAAAGAACTAACTAATACTAAGATTTTAAATAAATAAATGGAAAATATTTAGAATGGAAATTCTGTAAATCTAGCTCCAGGCTTTTTATTTTACAGCTCTGTTCTGATTTATAAAAGACTTGGTTTCATATAATTCTAGTATTAATTTGTCCTTCATGGTCATGTTTACAATAGTTGACACTTCTGTGTTTTTAAAAGAACGCTACCTATATGTCTCTACCAAATCTGAGTCCCTGATTGGTAGGGGTGGGCAGATTGATCCTGGTATTGATACCAAGGTCAAGTATTGATACTACCGTGATGAAATCAATACTTTCGTTGCAGTTTTTTTTTTGCTGTATCTACAGTAAAGTCTTTGATATTACTAATGGAATTTGTGCCAATGCTGTGTCTATCTGTCTGCAGTGTTGCCAGATTGGGTGACAAAAAGGCCAAATTTGAGCAAAAACCCGCCAGATTTGACTATTAAAGTATTATGCCATTACTAATACACATATTCTAGATTTGATGCATTTCAAGTTCAGATTGTTAACAAAAAAATGTATTTTCCGAAACTCTCTGTTTTGTGATCTTTTACACACTTATTGAACAAATTTCCAAAATGATTCTATAATCAAACATTTCAAGAAAAAAGTATTGGTATCGATATCGGTGGTACTAGCCCTTTAATTACGTGGTACAGTATATTGGATCAATATTGCCCATTCCTCCTGATTAGTCGCTGTTCAGAGTTGTTGCGTTTATCAGTTAAAAAGTTCAATCGGTTGAACTTCTAGTGCGCGATAAATGAACATCTGATTTGTATGTAGAGTATGAGGTCGGACTTAAAAGCTTATGAAGCGACACGAGAATGTTCTGAAAGCGAAACTCAAAATTGAGCGGATGCCTTGACATAGACTTTTCATTGAAAGTGGTTGCTTGAAGTCAACACGGCCTTAAATAGGCCATAAGGCAAAGCGATCTCTGCACCTCCGCGGCGCTTCGTGTCTAGTGTGAACTACAGCATAGGTTAACAAGGGCACCAAACAAAAGCGACCTCCGTTCTGCGTGCGGTGTGAACGTACCTTAACAGGTGGCACCAGAACTCAGTCACTCCAAGAACCTCATTAAGTCAAGGATTTAAGAAATCCTGAAGAAGTGCTTCGGGACATAAGAAGTTGTGTCCTATGAAGGTTTTCATTGACAGATCTCAGACCAATCTTAATGTGAAACTTTATTTTTCTATGTTTTTATATTGTTCTTCTCTGAATAAAGATAAAATTCAAATAAAAAGTCAAATTTACTTTAAGCTTCATACCATGTGTGACCGATAGGGGAAATTCACAAAGGTAGAATATAGTGGAAGTCATTATTCTCAAAAGAATGTCAATGTGCATGCTTACACAACTTTTATTTTTTACAAAAATACACCATGGTATTTATTAACTTTTAAGCCAATTGTCATATTTTTGATTGGTAGATCAGCCTTGATAAAATAAACCTGTCTTTGGAGGTTTGTGCAATTTATTTTTAAACAAAAAAGAAGGTAAACACTCAAGGGAAATGAAGGTTAGGAAGATAGTTTATTTAAGTGGGTAATTTTTAAAAGTATAATGCTTATAAAGGAAAGACTAATTTAAAGTAGAAAAAATATATACATTATTTATGTTTATATTCATATAGCTTATTTTTTTATTCATACTATTTTATTTTCGAGGATTTTTACAAGAAGAATATGTTAAAATTATAATAATAAGTAAATATTAAATTTATTTTGCATGAAGTACAAAGATGTTTTGTCTTTGTTGTGTATTACACTCAACATATTCCATTTTTAAGATTTTTTACTGTCATAAACACATATTGGTAAGTTGTTGCTATTATAAATTATTTAAAAAATTGTTGATTTATTTTATATTTAAATTTTAGTGTCTAATTGCCATAGTATATCCTTTATACGGTCAATTAAAGGTTATTAAAAAAAAAAAAACTTGTTGGCTTAATCTAA
>NC_050522.1:21460184-21468120 GCF_002922805.2 Oryzias melastigma | reverse complement strand
GGGGGGGGGGGGGGGGTGTCATCTTAGCCTTTGTCTTGTTCTTGTTTGATCTGCAACAACAAGCTTAAAAATAACAACCTGCGACTGGTTTAACATAAAAAAACAAAGTTTTGTATTCAGAGTTTGTATGTCTTGCAAATCTTTGTGTACTTTTAGCATGCAGTGGCTCCTCCGTGTGTGTGCACGTCCCATGCTTTTGTGGTTGTTTATACATGTGTGTGGTCTTTGTAAGATGAGGACATTTTCCCCGAGGTGATGGATATACAGATCACTTTCAAAGCTAAAAGACCTGCTCCCCCCTGTGAACAACACGTTCCCAGCATGCCGAGCGCCTTTCAGAGCAAAGCCTTTCAAAAGAGACCATGTGTTTTTAAAGTGGTGCGGTGGGAAGAAGGACTAAGCTATTAATTTTGAATCACAAATGACAAAAAAGAACCTTTCTAAAGGTTGATATCCATCATGCAGAGAACCACAGTGGAGCCAATGTTGTCCCTCCACAGACGACTTTGAACATGGGACTTTTCCTTCAGGGAATGCCAGATTTCTCTCAAATCTTGTAGAGACAAACATGTTCACTCCTACAAAAAGTCTGGGACAGTGTACTCCAGATGACTGAGCTGCACGTGTGGAGTTTTTAGAAAAGAATAGAATATTTTAGAACAAAGGAAACAAAATAATCTTACGTAAAAGTGGAAAAAATTAGAGCTGAAAAAACAGGACTAAACATCCATCACAACACTTAAATGTAGCTTTTTAATATATATATATATATATTATATGGAGATAAATAAGTAAATAAATTCCCCCAACTGTTGAGCATGGTGGGGGAGGAATCATGGTTTGGGTTGTTATGCAGCTACAGTGCCTTTACAGTTTGCTGCCACCAACTGGACCACAAACACCGTATTAAAAAAACATTCTATAGTCAAATTTGAAGCCAAATACTTGGTTGAAATTCGATTCTACTACAATATGAAGAGTGAAGAAAATGTCTAACTAGAGGAACAACTGAACACAAACCGAACCAACTAACTAGTTGGTGTTCTGTTCTTAAAGGAGCCCGGTATCTAAAGTAGCAAACACCTGTTGGACCAGGAATTTATTAGAAACAGGAAACAATTGGATGATATACGTTATTGTGCATTTAGAAGGAAACTTTTTTTGCTAAAATTTGGGTGTTTGTATTAGCTTGGAGCCGGTTTGAGCCGAGCAGACTTCCTGGAAGGGCCTGTTCTCACTTTATGACATCATAATGTGAGAACTCGCTAGTTTTCATGGGCTGGGAGGGGCAGGTTTTAGAGGATTACTCAGAAATACGTGAATTGATCAAAATGCCACTTTCGGGCTGTTTATTGTGAGAAACAAACATTTTATTACACTAAAAATAAAGTCATTAAAAAATGACTTGTGCAATTGCAAATGTAGACTTCTATTTATTGGAACTGTTTAAGCTCACATCCCTACAAAACCACTTTATTCATTCATTAACTATTTGTTTTGTAAAAAGCGGCAAAGGCAAAAAAATTGGCGTTATGTAGAAATATTCTATTTTCGTTCGAGTTATATTATAAATATTATGATTTCCCTTTATAAATTAACTATTAACTATTATAAATTAACTTTTTTTTAAACACGTTGGTTAATATCAGTAACCAATATTCCATAATTAACTATTTTAACCCCTTACAGAAAATACAACATTCTATGCAACTTTTTAGCTAATAAAAAGCATAAAAAATGTTGCTTCACCAAATATATATTCCTTATATATTCACATATAATTCACTGCTTATTCATATATCTATAAATAAAATGTTAAAGAAAAAAAAAACTAACACCAAGTTATTACAGTCTATTGCAGTATAAAAAACTATATTCAAGTTAAAGGGTATTGTGCTATAAAAGTACTCCTGGAAGTACAAGTCTACAACAAATACTTTGCTACCCACTCCGATGAAAATTGTGTTGTTTAGTGTAGAAAATATGTTTTATTCATGATGGAGGATTAAAAATATGAAGCTGACTGAGAGCTTGAGAAGGTAAACAGAACTAAAGAGATCTGTTAGCAGTAGATGTGCTGGGGAGAACCATTGATCCCTGACCTTTGACCTTTTTTGTGGAACCAGAAGGTGTACACCTCCCTCAAAGGCGAACAAAGTAATACACGCTTTCAGTACTAGGATGTAAAGAGAAGCCTTGGCTTTTTCCTGACCCTCAGGTGTCATTTGAACCCAAATCCAAACACTGCAGATCTTATCAGTGGTGGGCTCTACTGGAGAGAAGTAGCCATGTGGGTGGTTTGGAGCTTCCTGATGGACTTAAAAGGCAGTTCTGCCGGGTTTTAGATAAGCTTCCGGAGAACACGGAGATGAGGAAATGGGCAAACAGGTGGTCCTGTGCTAAAGAGACACTACAAGTCATTAGATCTATAACATCATGAAGCATGCAAAAAAAAAAAAATTCTCCACCTAAAAGACTGATAAAGGTGAAACCGCTGATCTATTTCAAATCCCACTCATTTCTCCTGTCATGATTGTAATTTTATTTTTATTTCTAAAAAACAGTTTAACTTATAAGGATCTGGAGTTCACATGCGAGAGGATCACATTTTAGGTTTTGACAAGAGTGTAGCTGAATAATTATCTCAGGTCTGAAGAAGATGACCGGAGTCAGGTCAGATCATTTTTTCAATTTTACCTGTTTAAAAATTCAATTGAATTCAATTGCACTAAAATAAAATGAATCAAATCAGAATATTTTTAAATGGAATCAAACCAAATCAAATTAATTTAAATAGAATCAAACCAAACCAAATACATTCCAATCAAACCAAACACGACCAAACTGAACTAAACACAAATAAATACAATTAAATTAAATTAATTTAAATAAAATCAAAATAATTAAAAATGATTTAAGATAGGCTAAACTAAACTAAGCCAGATAAAAATAAATAAAATCAAGTTAAATTAAAATAGATCAAATTAAATCTTATCAAATTAATTCAAATCAAACCAAACCAGGCCAAACTAAGCTAAACTAAAATAAATCAAATTAAGTTAAATTAAAATAAATCAAATCAAATTAAGTTGAGTTGCTTAAAAATCACATCAAACCATATCAAACTAATATAGACTAAAGTAAACTAAGCTAAATCAAATTAAGTTAAATTAAAATGTATCAAATTGAATTAATTTAAATCAAACTAAACTAAAACAAATTAAAATAAATCAAATTAAGTTAAATTAAAATAAATAAAATCAAACTAATTTCAGCTAAACTAAACCATATTGAAATAAATCAAAGTATTTTAATCAGATCAAATCAATTTAAAATAAATCTATAAAAGGTGGTTTTCAGATATTAGAGCTCAAAGCGTTTCACAATTAAAAAAAGACAACAAAAAATGAACAAAAAAAAAATCAAAACAAAATAAAATAAATGATGCATTATTTAAGCTGTATAATATTCTTATGAATATCTGTGGGAACAAAAACAAAACTGTATTTTCTGACATGTTTATATTTGCCGTTTTTTCAAGATGTATTGATACAGAATGTATCAACACAAAATGAAATCAGAATCTAAACATACCTCTAGAATGGTGTACAAAACCATAGTCCAGACACTTAGACAGAATACTAATGAGTAGAAATCAAGACAACTGAGAATGATTAGAAACCCAAACCTACTGTCACTGACAGGGAGACAAACATAGAAACAACTTGAGATTAAACTGCAAACATTTTTCCTTTAGGAAAGTTCTTCTTATGCGGATATGTCAGGGGTCAGCATTACTCAAAAGGTGATTCTTGCAGGCGTTGAGAAAGACCTCTGGTTGTGAAATGTGTTCTTTCTTGTTGTTTTCTCTCTGCTGCGTAACCATGATGTGCAGTGATTCATATGGGAGTCTCTTTTGCATCTCTATAAAAGCATGAGACGTCCACATGTATACTTGATAATAAGAATAAAAAGCTCCTGACAAACGCTGCCTCTTTTTAGAGTCAAAGAGGATTTAGATGGCTGCAGTAAAGCGTACAGACTGTTTCACTGAGCCCTGCAGTCCCTGAGGGCGCCTCTCGTCCCCCCTTCTCCCTGTGTGTGCTCAGTCAGCACTGCGTTGGACTCCGGAGCGTCGCCCCGACCTGACGCACTCTTGTACCAGAGCGCAGCTGTCACCATTACTTCACTCCCATTGGCCGCAGAGCCACAGAGAGGCAGAGGCGAAAGGCAAACAAGGCAGAGACAGAGCTGGACCCCGCTCTGCTCCATCGATCTGCAGGAGTGCACCGAGGAGCCTCTGTCAGACGCTGGACTCTCATTTCCCCGAGCCGGACTGGAATGCCAAACGTGGATTGACTGTTTGGATAATGCTGCTGGGAAATTTGGTACGGTAGGACTGTCAGTTTGGTGGATTGTTGGCTTTTTGCAGAAGCTTTCATTCGGACTGCTTTCCCTCCCCCCCTTAAAAAACAAGAGATAATGGTGTTGCAGAATTGATATATTGACCTGGAGGTCCTATTTGTCTCAGGAAATCTTAAGGAAGTGGAAATGACCCAAATCAAAGGAGAAATATGATTTATAGAGGGGGGTTTGTGTGTTTGTCTACTGTTGGCCTCAGAATAAATGAGGATAAATCTGCAGTGAAACCTCAGAAGATAAATAAACATAATTCCCTGTAGAGGTAAAGGTACCCAGATGCTGTCGTTTGATGATTACATCAAGGTTATTCTTCTTTATTTGATCAAATGAATCATAACAAAACTACATAATGGTAAGGTCAACCATTAAACTGGCTTGTTTAAGTCTATAAATACAGTTGTTGTTGTCATTGTTGCTGAAATATCAACTTCAAAGAATAGATAGATGTTTTTTATTAAGGCCTAAGATCACTTTTAGGTCAAGAAATGACTGCAAACAAATTATAAAATTAACCATAGACAGTATCTTTTGGAATAATGGCTCTCCTTTGATATCTTTTGTCACTTTGTAATGGTTTAAACATGCAAACATTAAAAAAGGGGAGTTATTCTGCTTTATGCCGGACCGGGCTGGTTCGATTGACCTTGTATTTAATGTGACGAGTTCCCTTTTTTCAAAACGATTTGAGAGAAAAGCATACGGCTGTTTTTAGCAGTTATTCTTATGAAAGTCTGACAAATGTGATGGTTAACCTGTCCAAACCTGATTTAAAACAGATAAGTGGATACTTTACATCAAAGAAACAACACTATCCCAGCTCACATTGCTTAAATCCTTTCTAGAAACAAAAAAATGGTGTTGAATTTTTGGTTTATCCCTAAAGGCGTGAGGTGACAGAAGTGAGAAACAACTAAATTCCTAGAAAACAAAGAACTCTAAGAACCCAAAGCAAAGGAAAGTAGCTATAGGGCATCATAGATTTATAATGACATAAAGTTTTAGGTTTAGCTTTAAGGTTAAAACGCATATCTGCCTTTTCAGTCAAAGCAGACCTTAGAGAGCAGAATCAACTAAATAATAACTAAACAACAATAATAACTAAAAGTTGTGTTGTTTTTTTTTTTTAGTTAAATTATGTTTGGGAACTGTGGGAACCTTACTGCTTTTAAATAGGGAGAAAAACTTTAGCTTGAATGAAGCTTGAATGAAAGATGTAATCTCTTCCAACAGCAGTTATCAGAGCTCTGCTGCAGGTTGGAACAGTTGGAGATTCCCAAATGATGATCAATTACTGAAGTCAAACTTTAAGTTAAAAAAAAAAAAGTATTTTGTACCAAACTTAAAAATTAATTCTCCTCATTTAACCAATGCATTATGAAATTCTAGAAACTTTATGTGAGTGTAAATACAAAGCAAAACTTGGTCAGACTCCAAAGTTTTTTGCTTTACAAAATAGACTATGTACAGAAATTGTTATTTAGAATAAAATTTATTGATTTCACTTTAGGTCTTTTTTTATGTTTCTTGGTTAATAAATATGATATTGTGTATGCTTGTAATGTAAGAAGGTATACTGCAGTGATCAGTTTTGTGAAATCAAATTTGACAGAGGTTTGGAAGTTAAATAGATGAATTGGTAATCAAATTATGTCATAGATGGATAGATAGATGGATGGAAAGGTGAATAGAAAAACTGGTAAACAAATGGATGTATGGATGGATAGACACAAAAAATGCTCTACCCTTCCATGAAAAAATGGATGGGTAGAACAGTTGGATGGATGGGTGGGCGGATAGAACAAAGGGTGGATGAATGGATGAATGGATGGATGGATGGGTAGGTGAATAGGGCAACTGGTGAACACATAGATGGATGGATAGGTGGATAGACAACTGGTGAACACATAGATGGGTAGAACAATTGGTGGATTGATGGATGGATGGGTAGGTGAATAGAACAACTCGTTAACACATAGATGTATGGATGGGTAGATAGACATAGCTTGTGAAAAGATGGATGGGTAGAATAATTGGTGGATGGATAGATGGATGGGTAGGTGAATAGAACAACTGGTGAACACATAGATGGATGGGTAGGTATAGACACAACTGGTGAAAAGATGGATGGTACAACGATGAACGGATGGATGGATCTCACTTTCTTACTTGCAGGGATCCACACATCACACGAGGCTGAACAAACTCCCATACTTACTCCAATATTCCTGCAGAATAGACATTTGTCCCACTGTTTTAAAGCATGATACCCTTTTCCCGAGGGTCATCCACAAACAGAGATCTTTTCTACACTAGGCAATCATCCTTCATTGGTCCTAGAACATCGTTTCTTTTTTCAGTGTGAGACATTCTTGAGTGTGAATGCTACTGTAAAACACATTACATACTGTACATCAGGCTATGAGCTTTTTATTAATTGATTTATTATCTACTAATAAATGGATATAAGGACTTAAGGGTTCATGAAACAGTCTCAAGAAGCTACACATTTAGCATGTCTTTCTCCGTAGTGATCTGCTTTGCTTAGAACAGTATTGTTTTGAGATTGATGTTGTGTTTTAGTTTAAAACAAAGATACTTTTAGAAATTTAATTGATTTCCTTCAATTGTATTAAGTAATTGACATTATAACCTTGGAGAATCTTGCCATGACATCAAATCCATGCTGGCCCTGTGCCCCCCAGCGCCACTCCAAGCTAATCATGCCCAAGAATGTTGGTGAAGGTTCTCATTCATCAAGGGGATGTTGCCTGTAAGTTGAGTCTTGGCAACTGGAATTAAAATCTTCTTTCTTCAAATGTTTCAGCACTCACCCATGTGCAAGAAACATCGTCATCACAAAACAAACAGACTCTAGGATGATACAGATAGTCAGGTATAAGTAGGGTCTCAGTACATACTGCACAACATCTTTATTATACAGGTATGTCAACTAAGACCATCCAGTAACATTTCTTGTTGTTGACCTTCTTCTAAAATGTTGTCTACAGTCCAAATAGATTTATTTTCAGTAAATGTTTCTAAATGTAGACCATATGGCCTTTTTTTTATGTGTGTCTGCAAAACAAGACGATGTCCTTCAGTTGTAATACAATCTATGATGTTTCTAAAGTTCACCTATTAAATGAAAAACAAGATATACCTCAATATAGTATGTCAGCATTTATTTACAAAAAAAAAAACTTATCAAACATGCAGGGTACTCTGTGAAAAATAATTAACATTTGGTAGTGCTTGTGTAGTCTATTTTGAGGAATTGCTTACATGTTGTAGCTATGATGTACATGGTTAATCATGGATAACACCATGACATAATGGCTAACACCAGTCAGTTCCATCAGGTTTGCATCACTCCGCCTTTACCTAAATTCCATTCATACTTTAGGACTTTAAGACCTTGCTAAATGTTTTTTTTAAATTAGTGATAAATGACGCTAAATGTATTAGACACAACTTTTAACTTATCCTGATAATTGCTCACCTGATTGGTAGGGTC
>NC_050522.1:21448263-21460163 GCF_002922805.2 Oryzias melastigma | reverse complement strand
AAAAAAAAAAAAAAAAAAAAACAGCAAGAGTTGCTTTGGCATGTCCACCTGGTGTTATGCAGAGTGGATATGGTACACATGTAAGACTCTCATGGCTCCATGTGGACATGAGGTTGTTATGTAATCTTATACATTTCTCTAGAAATGTCTAGTACAGGAAACAAACTCATTTGTCCATGCTCGTATGCTAGTTATGTAAGAGAGCAGCACATCTATAGCGCTTAGTTGGGTTTTATGGTCAAACAGAAGCGTAGCATAAAGGCATAAACGTGTGTGAAATATACGGAACAATCACAATGGGGAAAAAAAATAACCAGAAATCCACTTTTTGACTTAATAAACCTTGTGACCAATAGAATCATACTGTTATGTTTTTTGTTTCTTGTGTATTTGGAAGACTACCTGTTATATTTGTTGAAGTTAATGGGAATCCAACAGCTGTAAACAATGTTTTTTGTTTTGCTTTTTTTTAATCCACCATTTGTAGTTGATATTTCCCATTTGTACTTTTTTCTGTTCAGATCACATTTGTGAGGTCTCTTTGAAATTGTGCTGCCATGACCTTTAATATTTATAGTACTTTCTAAGTTCAGTAGAGTTTGAACTTTAGAATTTTGCAACTTCTCTGTGCATTGCACCATTTGACTTTGGGAGGGGGAGTAACATGCTATCGTGATTCTACTTTTGAATGATAGTCTCCTGTTTAAGAAGGTTTTTCTATTGTCCATTCTTGTGGCCATTGTCACTGCTGATTTGTGTTTTCTTGGTTTTGGTGAACATAAAAGTGAGATAACTGCAGCTTTCTGCTTAACTAATTTGGTCAACATCACAGTCTGTACATGAAACATACAGCTGTGCAATGTTAAGTTATTTGATAAATGGTATAATTACTGTCTTGTCTCTTTTGTAGGTCGTGCTTTTGGTCTGCTTGTGGAGTCCTGATGTTAGCAGAGCTTATGTTTTTCAAGCCAGCCGACCAGAGGAGGGAGACAACGCCTCACCACACACTAAAGGTGAAAGAAGATCTGTTTACTTCTATTAATTTGCAGATGACCCCACTTTTAATGTAAACAAGCCTAGTAGAGCGCAAGGGTTAAGAGATTTTTGGCTGATTAAGACACACACGAATTAGTGCAGATAAAGGGAGAATGAGGAAGGTTTCTGCCAGACAAATACATGTGATTTAGAGAGCAGCTGCTAAAATACCATCATAAAGCAGCAGATATTTAAAAACAGCAATAAAAATGCAGTGGATTGAAAAACCTGTTTTATCCTGGTAAGTACTATTACAAAATGTACCCCCATGGAACTATCCCTTTGATCTATTAACCTTAATAACATTGAAATTCTATACTATTTTTACACAGGATGCATAGTACATATATTCTTACACCATCCGCATGAAATAAAGAAACTGGTGCAAGGTATTATATTTGGATTTTTTATGTCACATGTGTCAAAGTCAAGGCCCGGCGTCCCTCCTGGCATTTCTATCCGGCCTTCCAGATCATTTTATTATATCGTTATTAATGACCAGATGTTATCTTGTGCTTATTTCCAACTTGTATACTTTTGACAAAATATATTTTTATGTAGTAAAATATTGAACGTTTTTTTTTAAAGATTTAAGTTGATTTATTCTGGAATAATATACCTGCCTTTTTATTATTCATAATTATGTTAGAAAAGTTACGGTTTTAAAGTAAAAAAAAATTGGCATTTTAAAAGTTTTTTGGACTATTTTGACATTCACTGATATTATTTAGGCTATTTTGGAGTTTAGCTATTTTTTCAGCTACATGCTAGCTCTTTATGCTAACCTAAGTTTTATATATTTATATATATATATAACTTTTTAGGGCTAATTGAGCATTGAGCTAATATTTTATCTGGCTATCAACTTAAGCGTTTTCAGCTATTAGTTTCAGTTTTTCAAGCTATAAACTTTAGCATTTTTAACTATTAGCTTCAGTTTTTTCAGCTATCAACTTTAGCATTTTTTAACTATTGGCTTCAATTTTTTCTGCAATCAACTTTAGCATTTTTTAACCATTGGCTTCAGTTTTTTCAGCTATCAACTTTAGCATTTTTTAACTATTAGCTTCAGGGATTTCAGCTATAAATTTCAGCATATTCAGCTATCAATTTCAGCATCTTCAACTATCAGCTCTAGCATCTTCAGCGGCCAAATTCAGGTTACAGCATTCACACTAGCATTATCACAGGTAATGCTATATATCTAGTTCATAATTATGTTAGAAAGCTGTGGATTTAGAGTTTTAAAAATGTAGTTTTAGAGTGTTCAATAAATGTTTATCCTGTTCGGCCCGTGACCTAAGGAGTGTTTTGGATTTTGGCCCCTAGTGTGATTGAGTTTGACACCCCTGTTTTAAGTTGTATAGCCTACATTTAGGTTTAGCAAGCTAATTTTAACATGCTAAGTGTTTTGAGGGAGGGGATTCTTTTTCTACTGATTAGTAGTGCATGTCTGCCACCTACAGTTGAAAGAAGCTTGGTGCAAAATGTCAAAGTAGTAAAAATCTCTCGAATCTTACTGTAGGTCTTTCTTTTCACCGATACATCACAGACTTCCAGCTGGGAACAAACTGTAACTTTTAATTTCACTTAAAATACACTTCTGTAAAATAAAAGGGATGCCATCCATAAGTAACTACCAAATCCCAGCCCCTGATTGGTCAAACTCTGACCTGGTTTATCTCGTAAGGTGTGCTCAATAGCCACACGTTTTGTATATAGAGCCTAAAAACAGAAAGTTGTGTTGCAATGTAAAAGTTTTGAAGCCCAAAATTTGAGTTTATGCACGTTTACAGTGTTTTTATTGGAAGGGGCCACTTGAACTCATGTTGCCAAGGCCGATGTGAACGTAGCTTTAGGATAACAAAAGCATTTGTGGTATTTTTATTTCTCCTACTACTTTCAAACGAGATCTGTCCTTTAAATCTATTGTCAACAAGTTGTTCCCTTTGGAGAGGGGACTTTTGTCTAATATGCTGCCCTGATTTTACAGTGTCTTCCAAATTATTATGCAAATTGTTTTTAAGCGTCAAAAGATCAAATTATTTGTTTTCAAATTAACTCATTGATGATATTGTTTCTCAGGGCTCTTTGGATCACTGAAATCAATCTCAGACACCTATGATAATTAGCTTGTCAGGTGAGCTCAATTAAAGGAAAAAACTTTTAAAGATGGACATTCCACATTATTAAGCAGATCAACATTTTCAAGCAGTTTTGAAATGAAAAAGTATATGCTACTAAAAAGCATGAAATAGTTGAATTCTTTGGACAAAGTATTGAAACCTTGGATGTTTCATGAAAACTTAAGTGTACTGTTATTTTAGGCTGATTAAGACACACACGGGTTAGTGCAGATAAAGGGAGAATGAGAAAGGTTTCTGCCAGACAAATACATGTGATTTAGATAGCAGCTGGTAAAATACCATCATAAAGCAGCAGAAATTTAAAGTTGCTGATGTTTGGAGTCCCATGAACATCAAGGTGTGGGGCTCAGACATTCATAGAGACTCATTTTCATAGTCTTGTTCACTGATTAGTGCTGTGCAACCCTAAATAGTCCAGATGGATGTCCCAACAAGGCTGTGGCATCAGCAAGGAGGTGTTGGAGTAATATTTAGGATCCCTTAAGGTGTGAAAATTACCTCAGAAGAGTATGTAGAGTTTCTGTTGGACCACTTTCTTCCATGGTACAAAAATAAGAACCATACTTTCTGTAATAAAATCCTTTTCACGCATGACAATGCACTATCTAATGCTGCAAGTAATGCCTCTGTATCATTGGCTGCTATGGGCATAAAATTAGATAAACTGATGATGTGGTCCTCATCCTTCCTTGACCCAAATCCTGTTGAGAACTTTTGGAGCATCGGAAAGTATTACTTGTAGATTTTTTTTTTTTACATTGGAATGGAATGGTTGGGAATTTAACTGGCAACCCTAGAGCTGAGTTTAAAAAGTTGACAAAACATTTTACAGTTTGAAACATAAAAGACCATGGTTTTAATGAATGTATTAAAATCAGACAACAGATGTTTAAGAATGGTTTCCGTCTCTCCACAGTCATCTCAGAGTGGGTCAGCACATCAGGTTCCTGTAAGGGGAGGTGCTTTGAGCTGAAGGTGACTGATCCTCCCGGATGTAGATGTGATAATCTTTGTAAGACCTACTACAGCTGCTGCTCCGACTTTGATGAGCACTGTCTAAAAACAGGTTAGTCATGCAGGGCGTCATCGTACCTAATCATGTTTTTTTTAGGTTCACGTATTTTTGATTTGTGAATTGTTAAGCACATGAATTGGATTGGTCTTTTGCCTTTTTTGTATTGTGACTATTGTGACTTCCTTTGCGAATTTTAACCAGAGTCCACTGCTACCAACTTAATAAGCTTGCCCTATTTTCAGAATTGTACATTTAACCAGGAAGTATTTGTATCAGTATGTAGAGTAAAACTGTTTCTTTATGAAATTTGTTTTCAATAAATACAAATACAAATGTTTACATTTACATTATCTCACTTGATGGACAACTTTATCTGAACTGTCTGAGTGAGATAAAAGGCAAGCAAAAGGTTGAGTCATAGAGAGACTTTTAGAGCAAACTGCCACTAAAACAATGTTTCTGCTACTTAAGTTCTCAAGTGAAAGGAACGTTTGCTTTTCTTGTAATTTTGTAGTTTTAGTGAACAAATAATTGAAACAATAACGTAGTTAGGAGATTAGAGGTTATTTCCCTTCCAATTTTAATGGAGTGATAGAAAAATGTCAAACTATCTTTTGAACTTTGTATCAGAGGGGGGTTTCGAGTGCAGACCAGATCGTTGTGGGGAGGAGAGGAATGAAAACCATGCATGCCACTGCTCAGAGGACTGTTTGGAGAGAGGAGACTGCTGCTCCAACTACAAATCTGTCTGCAAAGGTAACTATCACAACTAAGTATGCATGATAAAGCACAAAAGATGTCTATGACTGTGGGTTTCTTTTGAAGGTGAAACTTCATGGGTGGACGGAGACTGTGAGGAGATCAAAAGTGCAGAATGTCCTGCTGGGTAAGACTAATGATGAAACTTCTGAGGCTTTGTTCTGTTACAAACAATCTCCGACATCTGAGGGAAAGTTGGTCTAACTTTTAGAATGTGATCAAAGTAATGCTCTGAAGTTCAGGGTCAGTCTGAAATACTTTGAAGATGCTAGAACCGTCATTATGTAGCAAAACGTTACTGGTTGAAAGCTTAACTGGGCATTTTCTGTGAGAAATTTTGACATTTATCTTTCCAAACAGTCCAAAAACATATAATCTAAGAAAAACACATATCGAGTGCATCTAATGCTCATAAAACAATGTAATTTCTGTGGATGTTTGGAAACTTGATGCTAGAAAATACAGTGTCTGTGAGGCAAACCCACCAAGGGCCTTGACCAGGGGTATCCAAACTTGGTCCTCGAGGGCCGGTGTCCCACATGTTTTCCAACCAATCTGCCATTGAAGTTCATTATTGGTCAAACACACCTAATCCAGGCAATCAGCTGCAGATAGGGAGGATTGCTGGAAAACCAGCAGGACGGCGGTCCTTGAGGACTGGACACCCCTGACCTAGACCAGAGATAGGCAACTCTAGGTATCGAGGGTCACATTCCTGCATGTTTTCCAACATGCCCTGCTCTGGCATGGTCTGATTAGCTGGGCACACCTGAACCAGGTAATCAGTCATGAGTAGGGCTTGGATATATCTGGAAAGCATAAAGACACAGTGGCCCATTCCTTAACCAGACCAACCACCCCAAGACCATTTTAGGACTGACCGTTGGCCAGAAGGGATAAACAGACATTATGCAGGGTAGGTAAAAGGAACAGGGGAAACATCAGCCTCTGAACCCTTGACCCTACACTCCAAGACCCATTAAGCTGTGTCCAGTACAGGTAGTACCCATGTAGGGATCTGCAGATTAAAAAAAAAAAATAAAAAAAAGTGCTCTGCTAAATTAACTAGTTTCAAGTTGGCTTTTGTCTAAATGCAATAATCCACACTGTTGCAAGTATTTTTTTTTTTAATAATTCCGATTATGGCCGTTATGTAGGTGACTTCATCTAACTTTTATTTAAAGTTCCACTCCAACTGTATTTCAATTATGTAAAATAGTTCCCATCCAGCCAGAAGACCAAGTGGGCCCCACATGGTTTATAGAAAATGTGTTCTCTAATTGAGTTTGTCCACAGTTTCTATGGTGGCCCCACTTCTTTTTGCCCACATAAGCTTGAGTGGGAACTCGGTGGATTAGCTAGTTACGCTAACCAGCCGCCTGGTGAATAGCGGAACTTGCTAGCTCACCACAGCGGAGTTGATGATTATGCCATTTTTAGCTAAAGTCAAAAAGCCTTTGTTGGTTGGACAAATTCTATGGACAGCTACAGTAGCTCCTTAGAAATACAACTCTGGGTTATGGGTGGGACTTTTGACACAGAGCAACCCACCCCCTCCCCTTCTCTGTCTCTGAGAGCCCTATTTGTATGATAGTTACAGAATAGGAAATAGTTCATGTTTGTTGTTATTGTTGTGCTCCACAGTTTCATACGTCCTCCTCTCATCATGCTGTCCCTGGACGGGTTCAGAGCCTCCTACCTGAAGAAGGGCAAATCTGTCATCCCCAACATACATAAACTCAGTAGGAATCATTCCTTTTGAGTAGTATTTATCTGTTGTTCACCATTAGACATTTTCATGAAAACTTTAGATTATTTTACATAAAAAATCTCCTCTGATTATCCCCAGGAACATGTGGAACATCCTCCCCATATATGAGACCAGTTTACCCATCAAAGACATTTCCAAACTTATACACCCTCGCTACAGTAAGTCATCCAGCTGTAAAGCACTGTTCACATTTCTGCCATGCAAGACTCAAGGGTACAGTTAATAAGTACTCCTATAGTTGAAAGCGAAGTAAAAGTAAATATTTGCTAACATCCATGTTTACTATGCCCTGATAATCTGTTCTCGTTGTGACACTGCCTTAAGGCGGAATTTTAACATCAACTGCGATGTTCTGTGGGTCCTCTCTGCAGGGTCTGTACCCAGAGTCTCATGGGATTGTGGGAAATACCATGCATGACCCGGTGTTCAATGCCACCTTCAGTCTGCGCACCAGAGAAAAACTGAATCACCGCTGGTGGGGCGGACAGCCGGTGAGTGTGCTCCAGATCCAGATTCCAGCTTCTAACTGAACCGAGATCACTTCAGACTCATGTTTCCACAGGGGAAGAGCGCTGTGCTTTCTGCGCTGTATCTGACCTGCTCTCAGTTTATACCCATTATATGTTTAATACAACTCAGCTCTGTATTTTAGAAAATATAGTTGTTGAACTTTAAATAAAACATTTTTAGAATTATCTGCACAAAAAAAATCCTTGCTCACTATATGCAAAATAATTTTAGAGAAGTGTCTACATGCATTTGTGGAAACAAATAGGAGATAATATTAGTAGTTTTCTAATATCAGTACAATTGTTACATATCCAAACCATTTTAAATGCATCATGGATACTCAGAGTAACAGATCTGCAACCAGCTGATTATCAGGAAGTAAATGGCAGATATTGGTTAAAATAATAAAATCTTAGCTGGATATAAAAATTGTCTTTAAAAAAAACATAAAAGTATAGTTATAGACTCGTGAAAGTCCCACTCCAACTATATTTTTTTCTATTGCAAAAGCATTCCGAGTGATCTTGTAAATATTATTATGCAGTTTTTAGCCAAAATAATAAGCTTGTGTTGTTTTTTTAAGAACTATTTTCTGGAGCTCAATAGATCTTGTCGGGACAGGTGACACTATTCTTCCGGTTGAATAACATGCATCTAATCTTCTTGGAGTTGAGACGCAAATGAAGGTTGTGGAAAGACTTCTCGACAGAGGTGAGGCTGAGTTGGAAGGTGGATGTTGCAGACTGAAGAGAAGGGCCAGATGAGTAAATGATGGTATCATCTGCATAGAGATGTACCCCAAAAGTCCCAATAGCTTTGGCTGCATCATTTATGTATATAGAGAACAATTTCGGGCCCAAGATGGAACCTAGAGGCACACCGTGCGAGATGAGGAGAGACATGAAGTTTTCTGACTTCACTTGTTGTGCATGGTTATTGAAATAGCTGGCAAACCCTTTGTTGCAACCTCTAGACACTTTCTAGACTTTCAGCGTTGTGATGCAACCATGCCCAGTTCTGAACCCTGACTGCAGATCTGACCCGATGTGGTTAGGGTCAATGAAGTGGGTTAGCTTTTTGAGAACCAACCTCTCTAAGACTTTAGCGAAGCATGGGAGGATGGATATAGGCCTGTAGCAATAGGGGTCGGTCAGAGCTGAAAGTTAAGAGAAACATAGAAGCTCACGCCTGGTACACATTGGACATGGAAGCACCTGAACTGAGGTTGCTTCCATTCGACGCCCTTGTTGACCTATGGTGGGGGCGGCTCCGCATCAATTCTGGCAGGAAGTTACGCCAAGGCACACAAGAAAATCCTGTCAATTTTTAAAATCTAACCAATTTTTCACAATAAAATACCTCGATTGACAAATGCGATCATATTTTTGTATCTAAAAAGACTGTAGAGATTAAAATAAACACACAAACACGACTCAAAGTCACAGTTCCATTTATCCATGCACAACCATGCCACCAGAGTTGCTATCCAAGGCACAAGCCAAAGAACCAGAAGCAAAATGGAAGTTCAGTGTCTTAGCCAAGGATATTGGCAGGGAAAGCAGAAACCAAATCTGTTATACTTTCAAACCCGCGGTTGACCACTCTACCTCTGTGCCCCTAATGTTTAATATTTATGCGAGAGGACTGCTTCCTACCTCATTTCTTTCCCTCTCTCTGTTCCGCAGATCTGGATCACAGCAGAGAAACAGGGAGTAAAGGCAGGCACCTTCTTCTGGCCTTGGTACTTAAGTTAGTACTGGAATATTCTTCATCAGATTCAGACATTTGGCAATATTTATGCACAAAGGGTTTATTTTCATAACTAAAAAAAATATATAAAACCAAGATAGAATAAATAAGTAGTATCATAGCGTTATCCTCTTTCTAGTTCGTATTTTATGTTTTAAACCATTTTCGTTTCCCTTCACAAGAATTCATAAGGAGTCCAGTTCTGAACTACTTTTAGTTTGGCAAAGGTTCCTTCATTTATAGCTCAGTAGCTATTTAAGAGTAAAATTGTTTGCAGATGTTGTAACCCGTGAATCTAAACGAATTATTTTCATAGTATTCGTTATGATAAAATATATTTAAGGTGCTAATCTAAAACACAAAAGTAGATTCCAATGAAAATCTTTTGGTGAATACATTGTTTTCTGCTTATGTTACACAATTTTCAGAGATCTTTTTATGTACAGAAAATTAAACTTTTGTTTAAAATAATTTAAGGGTTCACTTTAGAGACAAAAAGTGTAAAACCCACAAACACATAAAAATAGTTCTATTAGCTAGTTTGGGTTGAATAAAGAACAATGTAAAATCAGAGAAACCTTGTTTTTATTTATTTAACCTCTTTTGTGTGTGTGTCAACTGACTATATCTCCATAAGATAGTAAGCAAAAGCCCCAAAAGAAAGGAAAAATTGCTCAAAACCTTTTTTTCATCACTAATATTTTGTATTTAGATTGTTTTGCATAACTACATGACAAAACAGGCTGTTACAACTTATAAAGATACAATATAGTCATTTGTCCTGTTAAAGTTGAAAGAAAAAAAACTGTCTGTTTTCAGGGTGATTCCTTTTGAAAGGAGGGTTTTAACCATCCTGAGCTGGCTGCATCTGCCTGATGATGAGAGGTGAGTCTATTTATTGTTCACATATTCTAACACTAAATTGAGGAAAGCCACTTTACTTTCAGATAGCAAAAAAATGACGTATCACCCCTGCAAGGGTTATTTTTACAATTAGTTAAAACAAAAAATCCCACAAAAAAAACAAATACTTACAAAAGAATATGGGAGTAAAAAGTAAAGCAAATCTATTTATCAAATAAAATGCCACCAGCTACTATATGACATAAAAACAAGTTTAAATTAGTCTTGTTAGGTATTTCAACAGGTCTGGAGGGAGCCACTTTGGGTCCAACAACAGAAAATGTTTGTCAAATCTCTGTTAACTAAACCAAGATAATAGTATTTTTAAAGATAACAATACGAGTTTTAACTCTACTCCAAAAGATTATTAAAAAAAGATTGCGATGAAGATGAATAAATCAGATTAAAAAAAACACAAGATGCCATATAAGTCATGACCTTTTCCCCTGTATCTGAAGTTGAGCCATAATGTGTCATCATAGCAGAAATGAATCATTAACATGAGAACTTGAACTGTGACAAATTATTAAAACAACTTTTCACCTCCTTCCATTTGTTTTTACTTTTTTCTTTTTTCATTTTTCAGTTGTAAAATGGATTTGAACATGAAGCTGAATGTCTTATAGTTTTATTAAGTAACTCGTCCTGTGTGCAGCTTTAGATTAATTACTGCCTGAAATAAAGGTATAAATCACCTGTACTATATAATAAAGTCATCTTCTAGATAATAAGCATAAAAAAGCAATTTTTAAAAATGGTTTATATCCATTAAAGAGAATAAAAAACTTTATTCTCCGCACTTATTTTTTTCAGTTCGTTTAACTGAAAGTGAAGCAATTAAAAAAAAAAAAAAAAGGGCCAGAAATGAGTGTTGGTAAATCTGAATCATAATGTTCAAATGTGCTTTAATAGTTATTCATTTCTAACTTGAAGATTTTTGATAATTTATGGAAAACGCTTTTTTTCACTACTTCCAAGCATGGTGGTGGAGGGACAATGATATGGGCTATTGAAACTACGCTGCTATTAAGTTCATAATAAACAATAAAGAACACAATTTCTGGTAACTTAGAAATCATTGTAGCTAAAACATGTACATGAAAAAAGAATAAACCATAATTCAAAATAAGAGTAGAAATTTTGCTGGTAAAGAAAAATCATTAAATTAGAACAGTCCAAGGTCAAACTGAAATGAGGCAGGAGTTCAAAGCAGCTTTATCTTTAAAGTAAGTCTGGACAACTTGATGAAATAAAAAGAGGATTTTCTTCTATGAATTACGTGCGATATTTAAAATAATAGAGAAAAAGATTTCTTTAACTAAAATCCGTTTTTTCATCTGTATGTTGTACTGAACTGAAAAGCAGAAACTGTTTTTTTCTGTTTTTCCTGCAAGATTCTGCTATAAATATGAAAAAAAAATGTTTATCTTAATACAGTTTTGAATATGTTTGGTAAAAAACTTGGTTTGACAAATGGTTTGCTCTCCAGGCCCTACGTTTATGCTATTCACTCAGAACAGCCCGACACCTTCGGCCATCGTCTGGGTCCGCTCAGCAGTGAGGTGGGTGTGACGGCTGTCTGTTCAGCTGATTAAAGTGAAGTTCATTAAGAAATCTACAGTGTCACTACAGGGTTAGACTCATGATTTGTATCTCTTTTTTTTGCTCAGCTGGACAATCCTCTGAGGGAAATCGACAACATCATTGGTCAAATGATGAACGGCCTGAAACAGATGAACCTTCACCGCTGTGTTAACGTCATCATCGTAGGAGATCACGGTACTTTCAAAATACTTCCTAGTACTTTATTGAGATTTTTTAGGAAAAGATAATTACGTGTTTTTTTGTGTAGAAAAAAAGCTAAAAATAAACATTTTAAAAAAAAAAATAAATTGGTTTGTTTCAAGCAACCAAAGCAAAAAAATGCTAAAGAAAAAAAACAAAATATATATCTATGTAAAGATATATCAAATTTTGGATGATTTATCATGACTTAATTGGAAAAATAAGA
>NC_050522.1:21436281-21447647 GCF_002922805.2 Oryzias melastigma | reverse complement strand
CACAGAAAGGTCCCAGCCGGGAGTCGAACCGGGGCCTTCTCGCTGTGAGGCAAGAGCGCTAACCACTGCGCCACCGTGCAGCCCAAAAATAAACATTTTTTTTTAAATAAATTGGTTTGTTTCAAGCAACCAAAGCAAAAAAAATACTAAAGAAAAAAAACAAAATATATATCTATATAAAGATATATCAAATTTTGGATGATTTATCATGACTTAATTGGAAAAATAAGAAATTAAGAGTAAAACAAGATACACAAAGGCAAAAAAAGTATTTAGTCAGCCACTAATTGTGCAAGTTTTCCCACTTAAAAAGATGAGAGAGGTCTATAATTTTTTATCATAGATATGTCCCAACTATGAGAGACAAAATGAGAAAAAAAATCCAGAAAATCACATTAGCTGATTTTTAAATAATTTATTTGTAAAATATGGTGAATATAAGTATTTGGTCAAACACAAAGGTTTTCACAAACTGTTGCTGGCATTTTGGTCCATTCCTCCATGCAGATCTCCTCTAGAGCAGGGATGTTGTGGGCTGTCACTGGGAAACACTTACCTTTAATACCCTACAAAGATTTTCTATGGGGTTGAGATCTGGAGACCAGTGGTCTTGTATGTCTTCCATTTCCTAATACTTGATTTCTTCACACCAAGCTTATGGAGATTCGGTCTTCCCAGTCTGGTGCAGTTCAACTATTTTGTTTCTGGTGTCCTTAGACAGCTCTTTGGTGGAGCTTGAAGAGTGACTGTTTGAGGTTGTGGTCAGGTGTCTTTTAGATAGATAACGAGCTGCCATTAATACAGGTAGCGAGTGGAGGACAGAGGATCCTCTTACAGAATAAGTTAAAGGTCTGTGAGAGACATAAATCGACTTATTTTCCACCATAATTTACAAATAAATAATTTAAAAATCAGATAATGTGATTTTCTGGATTTTTTTTTCTTATTACGTCTCTCATAATTGAGGTATTCCTATCGCTCATCTTTTAAAGTGGGAGAACTTGCACAGTTGGTGACTGACTTCTTACTTTTTTGCCCCTCTGTATCCATTTCATTGGCTGTATAAGAGAACTGGACTAAGTGACTCCTCCCCCATTAGGGTTCCAAATATACTGCATATCAAAAACTGTGTTTGACAAAGTTTACATTAAATATCCGTGTCTAGAAAAAAGCAAATTTCCTCCTGCTGGTCTGTCTTTGATAAAACGTTTAGGGAAAAAAAAACATTCTTTATAACTATATCAATAATTCTTAAAGAGTGAAAAAGAGTTTTTCTGTTTTTTTTAAGGCATGGAAGAGGCTCACTGCGACAGGATTGAGTTTCTCAACAGCTATCCTCTTAAAATAGAGGAGATCACTCTGATACCCGGATCACTGGGCAGAATCCGTCCTCGTGACCCCAAATCCTCCTCATGTAAGCTACTCCGTTTTATCTCTTTCTCCATGCCGAATATGCAAAAACAGTAAAAGGAATCCCTTCTTCTGCTTATGATTTCATTTCCAGATGACCCAAAAGTTGTGGTTGCAAACCTCACTGTGAGTAATTCAGCAAAACAGAAAGAAACCAAACAGAACACCTCACTTCCCTCAAGCTGACTCTGCTGTTCTGTTCAAGGTCGTTCAACTTTTGCTTTGCTTCTTTTTTCCCCCGTTCAGTGTAAAATGCCAACTCAGCACTTTAAGCCGTACCTGAAGCAGCATTTACCCAAGAGGCTTCACTACGCCAACAACCGCAGGATTGAGGACGTCCACCTGCTGATGGAGAGAAAGTGGCAAATCGCCAGGTGAATTTTTCTTTTTAAAGACTCACTCCATTGAAAGCTGTGGCATTTTTAAAATGTTGTTGCAGCATTTATGTCATAATGGAAGACATATGTAAATAATATTATGATTAAAACTATGTTTGAGTATATATTTATTTAAATAGTTGTGAATCAAAGAAGCCATTTGAAAAGCTTGTAGTATACATACCATCGGTGGACAACATGCTCCATATTCTGATGCATCCAATTCCAGACAAGTAGATCCATGTACGGTTTTGTTTTCCTAGTTTGAGCTAGAAATCTGGATCAAAACTTGATGCAATTTTTGTTGCCCTATTAATGATAGGTTGGGGGAGTGGGTGGGGGGCTGTTAGCTAGCAGCAGATACAGTAAACAAAGGGATGATGGGAAAGGGGGAGGCTTGCTCTGCATTGGCGGTCCTGTCCATAACTCAGGGGCAAATTTCTGATGAACTACTGCAACTATGTAGTAAATTTGTCCCATTATTTTGGCTAAAAACGGGAATAATTAATTAATTATATTAGGGCTGGGTGGAAAAAAAATCGATTTAGCACATAAGGCTAAAGTCCGCTAGCTTGATGCTAACGTTTAATAGAATTTCCCATAGAACGGCTAATGCTAACGGTCGGTCGACCAAAACAATACATTCCTGACTAAATTGACATCTTTATTTACTTACAGGCATTAATTTTCCGAACTATTTTAAGAAAACAATTTTTAAAGTAAATATTTGTGGTCTAAAACTTCGTTTTTTCCCCTCATACTGTGGTCTTCTTCTTGAATAAGGTGCACTTCTACAGCGCGATCGCCACCTAGTGGCCAAATTGAAACGCCCTCCAGGAGATCTGAGCATTTTTGTTAGAACTTCTCCTTTAGATAATCCATGTAACACTGTATGCTACTAAAAATCTCATTATTTTACTAATACATTTTACAATATGTGAACTGTATCAGATTAATATAAATATATTTAAATTACATATTAGATTTTTTAATGTATTTCTAAACAAATATAAGTATAAATGTGTAAACTTAAAATTGAATTGAATTAAAGAATCGAAAAAAATCTAAATCAAATCAATTCAGGCTCTTGTGAATTGAATCAAATCGTTTCTGGAAATTATAACCAATACCCAGCCCTAAATTATATCCTAATATTCCAAGTCTACAGATTTAAATAAGAATTATGTTCAAATTAGCCGTACATAAAGAAAAATTTACAATTCTGAATAAAAAAATAAATATTGCATTTCAGAAAAACACCAGAAAAGCCGAGAACTCGCTGCGGTTTCTTTGGTGATCACGGCTTTGACAACAAGATAACCAGCATGAGGGTAATGTGATGTCATCTGTAAAATATAAAGTTTACAACTTATTAAGCATTGGTGTCCTTAACTATTCTTTTTTTCCTTCTTGTTTAAGACGATCTTTATAGGTCACGGGCCGAGTTTCAAGTTCCAGAAAAGTGTTCCAGAGTTTGAGAACATCGAGTTATACAACGTCATGTGTGGTGAGAAACTTTATATGATTATTGTACCGCAGCATTAAAAGTCTCCAAATACTAGAATAAAAATCAGTTTAGACGACATAAAACTTTAAAGATTAAGCCCAACCATTCCCTCTATCCATCTGTAAAAGCCATAAAAGAATCTCATCCTTGCTTTTTTACGTCAGACTTGTTGGGGTTAAAGCCGGCCCCCAACAACGGGACTCACGGCAGCCTGAACGACATGCTGAAGGAGCCGGTGTTCCACCCCACCAGGCCAGAGGAAGTCACGCCTCCGTCACCGGCGTCCGACTCTGACAACAAAGTGACCAACGATCTGGGCTGCAGCTGTGACGATGAGGTGATCGTACAGGAAAACAACCACAGTATTCTTCAAATTTAAATTTTTGTTGTCCAAGATAAACATTATTTTTTTAATTTCCTGTTTCAGAACAGAGTAGAGGAAATCATTGAAGCCTTCAGTCCTGCAGCTGATGGAAACTACAATTACAGTATGTTATCTCAAAAGTCATTAAAGATGCATCCAGTTCCTCCTTAACTTATATAAAAATAATATTTAAATGATTCATCATGTTGCCAGTTTTGAATGGGAAAAGGTAAATAGTTAAGAAAAAAGACATTTTATGTATTAATTTAGCTATAATACTTTTTCATACTCAGCTGTGAAACTTAAATGTCAGTAAACGTGCATTATCTTTTTTTCACAGATTCAGTCCGAGTTTAAGTGAAGCTAAAGCATTCACGTTGGTAAACCTCTTCTCACTAACTTGTGTTTCCAGACACCACCCATCTACCGTTTGGGCGTCCAGCGGTGATGTTCAACACCGTGTACAGTCTTCTGCACCATGTGGAGTTCATCAGTGGATACAGCAGAGAGCTGGCAATGCCTCTCTGGACTTCATATACACTTTCTCGACAGGTAAAACGCACTTTTGTAAATTAATTTTCTTTAGTTTTTAATTTTTGATCACTTTAGGGGCCAGTTTCTACGGTTATTGTTCAAAAATAATGAAAATTGTTCTTTTTAAACCACTTTATTTTAGTTTTATGTATAAAAGTACATTTTTAGAGGATGTTCTTTTTGATTTTAGATTTTTTTTTAACAATGCTTTTATTAAAAAATGCCTATTTGATTATTAATATTTGCAGACCCACCAACTGTTAGCGAATTGTAATTTTTGGGCAAAAAAAAACAATTATTTTGTTGTAAATATTAATAAATTCAAAGAAGGAATAAAAGTAAAAACTCTAGTTTTTGTTTTTGTTTTTTGGGGGTGAAAATGGGAATTGCAAAAATTGTGGAGCATAAAAAGTTTGAAGTGTTGTGTTGGCTTCCTAAATCTTTATCTGGTTTAGTATTTGTGGGTGTTCTTGACAAAAAAGTTGGACAAAAATGTAAAAATCAAGAGTGGTTGCTAAGTTTTCTTCAACAAGTTAGACATTCTTCTGTTTTTGCATAAAAGTGCTGAAAAACTGATCATCTTTTGACATTTTTCAAAGTGTTCCCAATCGTCTTTTCATCATAATTATGTCGTTTTTAGCTAAAATAATAATAAAAAAACTTGTGTTGTTTTCTAGAACATGATTTTTGAGGTCATTCATCACTGGATGCAATTCTCTCATCAAATTAGCCTCTTTTGACACATGTCAATTTTACAGTACGGAACAACCGCCAACGTTTTTCTGGACTTAATTTGTTGCCATATCATGGAAAACATGGATGATGTTGAGCGAGTAGCTTAGATCTAAATGATCTACAAATGCACAGTAAGAACAGTAACCGGACAGTCTCCGGCAACACCACGGCCCCAGCTGGTTACGAAAATTTATAGAAGTTCAGGACAAAAATCCCTGCATTGAGCGGCCATATTGAATTTATTTTTCTACATTTCGATCCCTGAATCCCTGATTAATTGACATAGCGTGTCAACTCCGCCGCACCTGACATCAAATTCCGCGCAAGTTGCGTCTGCTGTGAATGCCGCATTAACCATTCACAGATAAGTTGTGACCAGGACTATTGGCGTAGACTTGAAGAGCAACCCCACCCCCTCTTCCCGTCACCCATAACTGGAATCCCTCTGTTTGTGGCCCACTCAGTGCATTTTCTATGTCACCGTTAAGATCTTTTTCCAACATTTGTATTTTGTCTGCTCCTGATTAACTCTGATTTCAATTAAGAAATACTCAGAAATGCAACTTTAAGCTTAATTTTCTTAATATATGTCATATATCATCAGAGAAATGTCACAAAAACAAGTTAAAAACACAATTTTCATTGGAGTAGATCTGTCAGTCAATATAAACGTTAAGTTTACTTAAAACCCTAAATAATATGCCCAATTTCTGCCTTTTTGTGAACTGGATTGTTTGTATTTTTTAATGTGTGTTTTTTTAAGGCTTTACCATCATTGTAGATTTAAAGGAAAATAATAACCAAATATGAGACAGTCCAAGTCATTTTATTTTGAAATAAATTCTACAAAGTTGCGAATCTTACCTTGAATTGCATATTTCTTTGAGTTTTGTTCACACAAATTAAAAACGGAAGTCAGCACAACTGATAATATCCCATGTCTGGTATTTCTGTCACATTTGTGCTGACCAGGACGACATGACAGCGGTTCCAGAAGCTTCCCCGACTGTTAAATGCGTCCAGGTGGATCCCCGAGTTTCCCCTGACCACAGTCAGAGCTGCAGCGGCTACAGCCAGAACAGTCAGCTGACCCACGGCTTCCTCTTTCCACCAGGTAGAGCTGCAGGTGGAGTTCAGATGTCTGTCAGAGAGGGAAACAAGATAACCAGATACTCAGGGTGTTTATTTTCTACATTTACAGTTTTCTCAACATCTGCAGCGTCCAGATATGACGCCTCCCTCATCACCAACACTGTTCCCATGTATCCGGCCTTCAAGAGTGAGTCCATTTATTTAAATAGAGACTTAAAAAAGTGTCTCTTGAAAGTTTCTTAAATTTATTTTTACTCATAAAGTGCACTTGGACACTTTTAGCCCCTTTTGGGCTATCAAGTTTTGAAATTCCGAGTTGTTCATGGTGATGTTGAGCAGGAATCTGTGTTTCTGCTGCACATGGTGGTTCTGAAAGGTAAAAGATAAACTATTTTGCGACTGCGATGGCAGCAGAGGTGTCACATGAGACAAAGGACAGAAAAACGGTGACGTCAAGTCTGTGAAAGGACTGCCTGACACCCATTGTTTATGGAGAGAAGGGACTAATCAGGACAAACAGACGCTTCTGAACTCGTGCAAACCCGGAGAATGTCTCATTGTAATCAGATTTATGTGGGAATAGAGAATTTGTAATTTTTTCAAAAATAAAAAAAAAATTGAACAAATCTTTTTTGAGGTTGTGGAATATAACAGTCACATTTAAAACAACACAATTTCATAAATGTATTATATATATTTTACAATTTCATTATTATTTTATTATATATCTTTTACAAAGATATATAAAACATGACATCATAAAATTAAATTATATGTATTTATGAATGACAACTATTAAATGACTTTATTTCTATAGTCAAAAATGGCAAATTTACTGTTTTATATTTTGTGTATTTAAACATTTATTTTAAAGTAACCAACATCATGTTTTTATTTTATTATTTTATCGTTTCTTTTACCTTTTTAACGGTTATCATGCGTGGGTCATGCTTTGAACCTTTTATTAATGACAAAAAAGTAATTAAATCAATTTAGAAAGCTGGGTTTAGACCGTCGTGAGACAGGTTAGTTTTACCCTACTGATGATGTTGATATTGTAAGAAAAAGAAAAATGGGCAAAAAGCGTCAAAAAAGCAGTAAACAAAAAATGTTGCCACCCAGCTCACCTTCTCCCATCTAACTTACAGGTGCAAAATTATCAGTAATAATACCACAAACAATAATATAATAAAAAAAAAACAATATCATTCAACTTAATATATACGACAGTTTCATTCGTGGCTCCTACATGTGTTAATATATATGTGAAAAATTCAAAACTGAACTTACTTTTTACTTTATTATGTCCTAAATAATTAATTTAGTTTATTGTTTAGAACAAATCAAAATGATAAAGATCGTCAGGAATTATTTCAAATGTAAATTAACGTGTATTTAAACTTGAGAAATTGGCAAAATTGAACTAAATTTAGCTGCTTTATAGAAAAGAACGGTGAATCTGAGCAGATATGTGTCAAAAAATGTACTTTAAAGCCATTAAATCACAAAATATAAAATTCACGGTACAGTTTCATGTGTTTCTATTGTTTGAGCTAATTTCCTCTAATTGTCTTTTGTTTTCAGACATGTTTTAGCTCAATCAGTCTTTTCTTTAAACCTTCTCATGGTCATTTTTCATGGCTGCAGGGATCTGGACTCACCTCCAGGAGACGCTGCTGAGGCGGTACGCAGAGGAAAACAACAGCATCAACGTCCTCGCCGGACCTGTCTTTGACCACAACTATGACGGCCTCCGAGACACCGTGGAGCAGATTAGAGAGTAAGATGAGTGGAGTTAAGGGTTTAAAGTCATTATCTTGAACTAAACTTGAAGAAACAAGCTGATCCACTACAGAGGATATATATATATATATATATATATATATATATATATATATTATGTCAAACTTTACTGACTTGATCATTTTCCTGTGGTTTCTTTAGATAATTTAATTTATATATGAAGAGAAACTTTATTTTCTAGGTTTCTGTCTATCATTTTCCACACTAACAGACGACTAAACTGGATTTCAGTGATGTTTACTAAATATCAGTGATATTTACTGTACATCTTCCTCATTTGCACTAATATGGTGACTGCTTTTAATTTCTTTGTTCATATGGACAATGACAATAAAACCTATAAGCCCTTTAAAGCCCAACGAGGCAATTTTTTGTGATATCTGGCTGTGTAAATAAATTAAATTAAACATAAAAAGATATATATTTATATATAAATACGGTGAATTTAGTTTTTATTAGGTTGTGTAAATAAAAGTGTATTCTTGAGAATAAAGTTTATTAAGTTTATTAGATTTATATGGCACCTTAAAATGAACATCTTTTGAATTAAAAGTTCAAAGAACAATAAAAACACAGCAAAAATTTTAAAAACAAAAGAAAAAACAATAATTGTTGTAAAATTTAAGACATTTAATTAGTGTCAAACTGGTGGACTTCTGCTACTTTAAAGGTGATTTTTTTTTTTTTTTGCAAAATCTATTATTAAACATGTTAAATAAAAAGTGCATTAAATTAAGTAAAATTTTTGTTTTTTCACATGTTTTTGGTGTATTTTATGGATGATGAAAGACATGATAATTAGGCTATAAATTGTGTTTTTGAGGATTTCTTTTTTCAAATTGTTGTGAATCAGAAGCAAAAAATATAATTAGTAAAAAAACTTAAAGTTGTTAACGTAGAAAACACAATCAGCGGATCACAAATTCACTGATGCATCCTCTTTGGTTAAAAACTGCATCATCACAATTTTTTTTTTTTTTTAAAGTAAACACTGGGAACGTTTTTTTTTTATTTTTTTTTTTATTATAGTTTACAAAGATAATTATAGTGGGACTTTTATACTGATTTTTTCCCTTGAATTCCAAATTGTTATTGCCAGATTTTTTTTTCTATTTTATAAAATATGTGGATTCTAGTGATTTGTGCAATAAAATGAGATTATGAAGTCATTAACAATAAGAAATATCCTTCAAAACTGTAACAATAAATATCAATTTTGACAGAAATTGATTTTTTTCTCCTCTTTGATAGAATAATTTTGTACTAAATATTACTATTACTACCTTCCTCTCTTTAATTTGCCTAAGCTGGTCATGTTAACCAATAATTACCACTTGTTCATGATCTATTACTAATGTCTAAGGAGCATTTATAAATTAATCACATAAAATTAACAAGTCATATAACTCACTAACAATCTATTAGTCAGCTATCTTTATTGCCCACAAATATATCCAGCTATAAACTACTCATTTATTAACGATTTGTTACCTAGCTATGACAAATCGGTATAATAAAGTGTCTGCGTTTCATTTTTAGGTCCTCGTTTGAGGGTCTCCTCGTCCCCACCCACTTCTACACTGTTGTGACGAGCTGCCAGGAGCTGAACCAAACCGTGGAGGAGTGTGACGGAGAGCTCCAGGTGTTTTCATTCCTCATTCCTCACAGACCCGACAACAGTGAAGTCTGCAACGTGAGTGCTAAATCTTGTGGGGATTGCATATATGCATCAGTACTTTAAGTTTTACTCGGCAGAATTGTTGTATCTGTTGTGAAAAGGCCTCTCGGGTTTGTGTCTGCAGAGTCCTGAGGACGAGTCCGAGTGGGTGGAAGACCTGCTGAAGCACCACACAGCCAGAGTCCGGGACGTGGAGGTCCTGACCGGCCTGGACATTTACAGATCCACCAATTTAACTTACATCGACAGCCTAAGACTCAAAACGCACCTGCACACCTTCGAGAGTGACGACTGAAAAACGGACACGACTATGCAGGAGGTTACCGTTTCACTGCATGCTCTCTGGACCTCATCCGTTCCACTCTTGAGGAACAAGCTTTTTTAGGGGAGTTATTTTCTTAGAATTAAAATTATTAAAATAAAATATTAATGCTTTATACAAATTATTACCAAAAAAAAAAGCTGTAGCCGTAGAACTGACGCAGAGTGGGACTTACAGCTGCTGCCGCACATAATATTCTGCAGAACAGAACCAGAACGCTGTTGTAACGTTAAATATTCCTTTATGTAATTCTCCTAGTAAACAGAAATGCATGCAGTTACATACAAAATAAAGTAAATAAAAACTAAACCTGTTGTTTTTTTGCTTTTTGTGTGATCTAAAAAAATGAATTTAATTCAATGAAGCCCTAAATTTAAAAAGCTTATTAAATACAAGCATAGTTATGACTATAACTCTCTGACTTTCAGGATTAAATAAATTAAATCATAGACAAATGTACACATCGAAATAGACCCTGCAGGTGGTTATTTTAGACTTAATCGCACAGGTAGAAAAAAATCCTGTTTTGGTGACCAAACTGACAGATCATAAAAAAATATGTTTGATTTACAAGTTGCACCCACTTTCAAAAACATACTCTATGGAGTTAATGAAACAAAATTGGTCAAGTTTGGTTGTTAAATTCACTGAAATTGACACAAATTGAAACATAACATGAAAATGAAGCCTCAACATTACATTTAAAACATAGATTTCTTTTAAATACTTTAGACTTAACTCATGATTTAATTGTACCCTAAGCTTTTCTGTCAGTTGCATATTTACATTAAATAATAATGGAAATCATTTGATATAAAATATTGTAGCGTCCTGCTGGACGCAATGACGAAGCGGAGGCGACCGTTTCCAACCGTGAAGCTTTTAATGACTCTTAACGGTTACTGTCGGCCGTAACCACGCCGAATACAGCATAAACGACAATAATTCTCATTCGCTCAGCCCTCGTTCATCCACCTTTCATGCACCCGCGACCCCCCTTATATTCCCTGCTCCTCCGCCCACTCTCACACATATCCAATCACACTGGAGCAACGATGTAACACAGAACACATTAACACATATAACAGAGCCCCAACAACGTCAGTCAGTCGCTACACTGCCTCCCCCCTACAAAGTTCCACGTCCCGTGGGGTCACACACAAAGTCATGGAGGTGGGAGGGAGGCTTTCTCAGTCTCTCGGGCCTCCGTGGAGCCGTTACAGGTGGTGACATGTGATGTCCCGAGACCACCTGCTCCTGTGGGGGTGCATGTGGGGAGTTGGTGGGGGGACTAGCCCCAGCATGGGTGGGTGTAGCTGAGCGGGGCAAAGACCTCCTAAAGTGCTGGTGTGGCTGTGCGTCACCCCTGTATGGGGCCAGTCTGTCACTGTGGAGGGTCACACGCCTTCCTCCAGGTGGGAGCTCAACCCTATAGACCACTTCTCCCAGCTTCTCAAGCACCTCACAGGGCCCCACCCAGTGACAGTCCAATTTAGGGCATCTACCCTTTTTCCTTTTCGGACTATACACCCACACCAGGTCTC
>NC_050522.1:21433543-21434964 GCF_002922805.2 Oryzias melastigma | reverse complement strand
TCCAATCACACTGGAGCAACGATGTAACACAGAACACATTAACACATATAACAGAGCCCCAACAACGTCAGTCAGTCGCTACAATATTTTCCACCAGATATTAAAGAGTTAGTAACTTCAATTGGTGCATTGATTTATCAATGAAGTTACTACTAGCTTTTATTTTTAATAAATGTACTTATAGCAATACTTAGGTACTTTTTGTTATCTTTTATTGGCTCAGAGTGTTCTTAAAAATGAAATAATTATTTGTTTTAGTTTGGCTTTTGATCCGTTTCAGCTGTTTTCATTGTGTTCATGAGATAGTGAAGATTTCAGCTTTAGTTGTTCAGGATGATTTTTAAAGTGGAGTTTTCTTTATTTGTGTTTCTTTTCAATCTAAATTCAAATCTTATAGTTTTGTTTCCCAGAGTTTACCATTTTCTATAGCTTTTACTCTGATTTCTTACACTTAAACCTGCAGCAGAAAAATGCCACATAAGTTCCTTTTTTACTAAAGTTGTAAAGAAATTAAAAAAGCTGGATATTATCCGAAAGATCAATACCCGACACTTTCACATTTCTTTTGGAACTCCGATATTTCCAAAAAAATACTTTTTAAATGTCTGTATTTTGATTTGTTGATTTCAATAACTGCATTAAAATGTGTTGCATGTTTAGAAAATAAATACAAATCCATCAGCAGTGATTTGAAGAATGTATTTTTGTAAATCTCAACAATTTACCTGAATTTTATTTAAAAAAGCCCTAATTTAATGTTTTTTTTTTTTCACACAAATTTAGTGACATATCAGTGTTTTTCTGCTGCAAAATCAGATAAACGCTGAAGCCTCTGCCCTCTTTGATAGGACTTACAAAGCGAATGATGTTAGATTGAGGTTACTTTCTCAAATTAATGATTTTTTTAAATATATAAACTGCTTTGCTCAAATGCAGCACAAAAGCTTCTGTAATAAGATCGACCAGAAGAGGGCAGTACTGTCAAAACATTCTGCTCACAGGAAGGAGTTGAGCTTATGCAGAACTATGACGTAACCATAACAATTTTATACCAGTCATTTACCTTAAAAAAAAAGGTTTCCGTGTCTTTAAGGTATTTCGTGCTCAAACATTTTAAATATTAGCATATTTGTTTAATTTTAGTCAAATAATTTGACAGGGTAATATTTCACTGGGATAAAATTATTATTGTGTGAGTATAGGTTATCTCTAATATCAGAGATTTTATCTTTTACCTATTCAATAGATACATGTTTGCCTATTTTATATGTATATATGTATATATATACACATACATATATATATATGTATATATATATGTATATATATGGCCCTGCGACAGACTGGCGACCTGTCCAGGGTGAACCCCGCCTACACCCATCAGTAGCTGGGATAGGCTCCGGCACCCCCGCGACCCCGAA
>NC_050522.1:21430485-21433365 GCF_002922805.2 Oryzias melastigma | reverse complement strand
CCCACCCCCCACTCTAAGAGGGTCACCCATCCCCCGCCTAGGCGGAGGGTCCCTAAAGGGTCCCTAAAGAGTGTTGATGTCTAAAATTGCTCACTTGGTTTAATTTTTTATTTTTATTTATTTACTACTTCTATTTTATTTTCTCCATCAGCTGACTCTGACTTTGGCTGAACAGGTTTTAGAGACAGAAAGTGACCGAAATTCCTTCTTGTGTTTACTTTTCTTGCAGCAGGCGAGTCTTCCCTGCCCCCAAGAGAAAGAGCTCGGAACATACTGTTGCTAAATCGTGAAAACAAGTAGAAACATGACGTCTAAATGCACAGGGGGAAAAAACCGCAGTAGTTAAACGCACAGAAAAGGTGTGCTGGGTTATTTGCTGTTCAACTCCTTACCTGCAACCTTAAACAGTTGCACTATTTCTCTCTAAACAGGAGGTAAATTAGGACTATTTGCAATATGCTGAAACTCAGTAAGGTTATATTTGAATCTCCACCTTCAAAATAATTGTCAAAGATGATTATTTTTTGGGTGAAAGAATAAAGTTTTAAAGCAGCATTTTTCCCTCCACTGCTGTGAAGTAGATGCTTTTAATTAGGTAAAATTCAAGTCAACTTCTGATTTATTGTGTCAACTCTAAGAGATAAATATAAAAAAAGAGTTCAGGGACTGTGTGTATATATTGAATAATGGTACAGAATATATTGTTTTGCTCCACTCTTAACAGGCTAAACTGGTAAATCTGAAAGGTTATAAATGCAGTTTGGTGGCACTTAGTATAAAAGGCATGTATTATTTATAATACAGAAATGTACAAATTTAAAAAAGGCAAACACATAATTTATCAACTGCTATTTCTTCATCAATAAAAAAAAGAAAAGAAAAGAAAAACAGCTAAAAAAAAACCTTCACAAACATCTTTAATTAGGATCTTTAAAATCCGTCATATCATTCATTTCAAACACCTAACCATTTTGGTCTAAACGTATGTTGTTTGTTTCGTCTATTTGATTGAGAGAATACGGAAGTACTGGAAGTTTTACACCAAAAGAAGAATATCTGAACTAGTACTTTGTCTTTTTTTAGACCTGAGGGGAATTCTCACCCGTTCTGGGAAGAAACGCCTCTGCTTCAAGCCAATATTGGGTTAATTATTGGGTAGTTATTTACAATGGAGTTATAAAAATCTATACTTAGAAACCTCTGACTGGATTATGTGTCATAAATGTGCATTTAAATTCTTCAGCAGTAAAAATAAAGGGGCACAAGAAACAAGACAATTCAAGAAAGAGACAATCTTATTTTTTTAAAATTAGTTTTTCTTCTGACTTTTTTGAAAAAGTAAAAAACGGAGTTCTTGATTTTATTATATTTTAATTTGTTTGTTTCTCTCATTCAGTCTTGTCTATCACGTGTGTGTATATGTATCTTATTTTATTTTTAATATTCCCAATCAAGTCACGATTAATTATCAGAAGTTTGTTATATCTACATGTCTTTTTTATGGTCTTTTTGTGTTTTTTTTTGTCTTGATTGCTTGAAATAAATCAATTCTAAAGGTCTCTAGCTTAATAAAAATAATTGTTTTATTTAGCTATCTATGGTTCTGTTTGTCGCAGTGCAATTCGTGTGTTGTTCCTCGTTCCCACTCCCCGCAGAGAGATTTCAGATTCCAGGTGGATCGTCCATGCTCCTGTTCTTGGCCGTGGACCACGCCTCTGGCTCTTCGTGGCTGTAGACCTCGCCCCCGCCCGTCCCTCAGTTCTACCTGGATTAACACTAATCAAATACTTGGATAAGCTAATTCTTCTTTAACAGTCCTGGTAAATCGCCTGTCCGTCCTGGGAGAGGATCCATCCTTCGTATGGACACCGATGAGTTCTCTACTTTTTTTTCCCTGGAATCAGGTTTTTTTTAGGAGTTTTTCCTCATATCAAGAAAGGATAACCAGTTTAATTTAGTTTAGCAACCAGCTATTGTTTATAAATTAGGACCAACTTTCTGCTTTTGTACAATTGCCGGTATGAGGCCCAATGAGACGATTGTTCTTGTGATATTGGACTATATTTAAAAAAAATTGAACTAAATTAAAAAAAAGGTTATTTCTAAATGTAAACATTGAGAAATCATAGGAAAAAAAATCCAGTAAAGGATTTTGCCTCAGCAAGCTAAGGAAAAGCCCACTTTTAGTTGGAAGGTGGAAGGATTCGACCAAATTATTTATGGGGGGAAAAAAGACTCAAAATAATCTGAATTAGGAGAGTCAATTTAAAGAAACAACAAACTAGTAAATATATTTAGTTTAATGATGTACAAACTTTAGTGCTCAGGAAAGAGATCTTTTGATTTCATTTTATATAAAAAACATTAGAAACTTGTGTTTTCTGAGAAAATTTTCATGGAAAATGTCACTATAGTAAAATGACAAAACATATTTGAATAGTGTATGATGATTATGTGGCCATTCTGAGAATTGCTTTTTCTTTTTATTTAAGAGGCAAGTAGTGAAGTTACATTGTGAAAATGAAAAAGAATGTCCAGTATTTACTTTTGTTTTGAATTATGAGCCACAGACGCTTCCATATGTTAGAGCTTTAGTATGGGGTCAAATCAGGGTCAGCTTAAAGTGAACGAAAAAACAGATTGAAAACTTGAAAAATAGATGTTGTAACTGAAAAAAAAAGAATTTAAAATTTAAAACCTGAAAAAAAGAATTGAAAGATTTGAAAAAAAATTGAACATTTTAAAAGTAAGAGAGTGAAAACTTGAAATAAAATAAAAAAACGAAATTTAAAAAATTACTAATTGAAAACAAATTATTCTTTAGTACCACTGCTGCTTTGAATTTTCAACTTTTATTTTTTTTTGAATCTTCACTATTTT
>NC_050522.1:21429903-21430332 GCF_002922805.2 Oryzias melastigma | reverse complement strand
TAACTCCAGTGTTTATGCTCTTTGATTTACCTTAATTTTTTAACTCTTAACACGATCAAAATAATAATTGTGTAATAATTTGACAAAAAAATGTCCCCATATCTATAGATTCAGTCCACACATTTAGCCCTCTTGTTTATTCCATAGATGGATATTTTTTTCTGTATAAATTGATATTATTTTGACAAAGAAAGAACAGCAATTTAAGAATTATTGCCTTGTTACAAAAAAGAAAAATTCCCAGCACAAGTTTCCTCACGTTTTATGCTTTGTATACAACATCTTATCTTTATCCTAGCTCCAGAGAATCCTTAATCCATAGGATTTACCTCAAAATAACTTCAGATTGTAAAGAAAACCCCCTAGTCATGGTCCTAAGATCAAGGTTTCTGAGACTTTATGAGTCTTGTTCCATTTGTTTCGATAAAC
>NC_050522.1:21401437-21427742 GCF_002922805.2 Oryzias melastigma | reverse complement strand
GCCACGTTAGCGTGTTGGCAACACATAAAAAGCAGACGGTCCCGCTTAGACAAACATTACAGTGACTATGCTAAGTCCAAACTTGTTAGTAACGTAATAAAAAAGTCCTACATCACTACATGTTAGCCACATTACAATAACATATAAGGAACATGACGCCTAGATGGCGCCAGAGCATCATTAGCCAGAAGTCCTCGACCAAAATTTGAACAAAATGTACCCACTTTCTCTAGAAAAAAAACGGAAACAGGTCATGAATAGGGTTAGGAATTTTCTAGCATAGATATTAAATTTAAACCCTCCAATCCAACTCTTTAGTGCAGAGTGTCAAAGCAGGAAGGCACTGAGTCCCAGTTTTAGAGTCTTTGGTATGACTCGGCCGGGATTTGAACCCAAGACCTTCTAATCAGAGGTCGAACACTCTTCCACAAGGCCACTAAGCTAAGATATGCACATTCAGCTTCCGACTAAAGTTCCGTTTAGTTCGTTTCTGGCTATTAATGAGGTTTAATGTTGTGTTTGGGCAACATCTTGCCTGCAACCAGGTCCCTCTCCAATAACACCCAACCAAACATTTATTTAGTCAGAGTGCGGTATACCCATCAAAATTGCTTCCAACATCAGAAAGCACAACCAGGCGCTCCGGATTATAAGGTAAAAAAAAACATATTAAGGCTTTTAGGTCTTATAGTACAAAAAACACAGTATATATTGTTGGAGGAACAAACACAGGAACTGTTACTTGAACATGAAATCAATGCACTGTTTGAATAAAAAAAATATGAAATATTTTAAGTCATTCAAACTTTTATTTGGGAAGGAAACGGATTGATTAAAACAAACTGAAATTTTAAAAATGTTGTCTCGTGAGTTCAGCTTTAAATAGAAGCACTTACTGTCTTGGGGTTTACCTGATGATGCTGAGAGTCTCATGATGCATGACTGTGCAGCATGATTCCCAGCGCATGACTGTGCGTCTGTTATGGAAACACTTCTAGGCCACAAAATCTAATTGGTCTATTACATTAGAGAGAAATGTACTTGCAAGTACACAAACACTGGTTCGCTAAAGCTTTGAAATGAACAGGAAAAACGTGTTTTCTAAAGTCAAGTTTGTTTACAAAACCCAAATGACGTGTTGCAATCTTGAAGTCAAGTGCTCTGTTTCACTGTCACGAGAGGATTTTCCACACCTCGTGAGAAAAGCAAAAATAATGATTAACCTCTAGAAAACCCCTCGTTTGGAGGAAAAACGTTAAAAAAAGAGCAGTTGAGTTCTCTACCTCAGACTGAGGTGGCAAAAACAGGATATCTTTATGTTTTAGTAGCAGGTTCCAGCAAATGTGAGGCCAAGGACTGATTGTTAATGTGGCTTAACTCAACCATAATAAACCCTGTAATTGCGGTTTGATAAGACATCGCTGCCGTCTCGCCTTTAGCCTCATCAATGATAAACATGTCTTCCAGTCCCCCCCCAAACGTCCTGCAGAGACAGATGTTACGAGCCCTTTGACGACGAGATCCCGGGCTGCAGATGCGACTCCAACTGTGGCTCCACTGGCAGCTGCTGCTTTGATTTCCACGACATCTGCACAATTCCGAGTGAGTTTTGGCTTTTCTTTGAGGAGCATGCAGTGAGGTTTACTGTTGTTGGCCATGAATGTTCTCCTTAGCCCAGCAGTGGGAATGCACAAAGATCCGGTGTGGTGAGACGAGGCTGACTGAGAGCAAATGCCACTGTTCTGATGACTGTCTGTCTGCGGGCGACTGCTGCACAAACTACAAGAACATCTGTCAAGGTGAGACGATACCAGCTGTCTATGGGCAAAACATGGGGAAACTTTTACAGGCCATGCAGGTGATAACGTCGTAGACCAGTTGATGAGACCGTAGAGGAGAAGTGTTCGTGCAACGACAGGTTGTAGAATTTTCTGTCCCACGGTTGAACATTTTCTTAAGGTTCTGGTAGTTTTTAGATATTCAATTTTAAGTTCCAACTAAAGCAACTATCCCAAAATTTTATTTGTGACCATACACAAGATTGTGTCACCCTCAGTTCCACGGTGCCTACACAAACAACCATAGACATCAACCGCTTTCCAAACCTTTTCGCGGAAAAGGTCAATGACATCACAGCTTCCGTGACATCATCTGCAGACTGGACCCCTATTGTCTATCCCTCATTATGCCTCTGGCCGTCCTTCATGAATGTGACATTTAAGGAAGAGAGAAATTTAGTTGCTCTGATGAAACCCTCCACCTGCCTATTTTTAAATCCATTTTACGTGGTCAATCTAACATGTTGTTAGATTAGTTAACATCTCTCTAGAATTCGGGACCCAAACTTCCTGAAACAAGCTGCATTAAGTCCAATCCTTAAGAAGAATCACTTAGATCCTACAGATCCAAGTGACTATAGACCAATATCAAAACTGGCCAAGATTTTAGAAAAAGTAGTAGCCGTGCAATTAACTGCTTTTCTACAGTAGTTTCAATCCATTTTCAGTTGGATCCACTGAGACTGCCCTGCTTAAGGTTTCAAATGATGTATGGTATCGGACTCTGGTCGTTACACTGTATCTGTACTACTACATCTCTCGTCAGCTTTTGATACGGTCGACCACAAAATCATGCTGCATCGTCGATAATACGACTGTCAGGGACTGTTTTGTCATGGTTCTGCTCGATCTGTCTATTACATCCAAAGTCTCTTGCATCATGGTGTTCCTCAAGGCTCAGTTCTTGCCCCAATTCTGTTTCTGCTATACATCCACCCGCTTGATTATAAACAGATTCAGGAACATCTCATACCATGTTTATGCAGATGACATTCAAATTTATAGTTCATTTAATGAATCGGAGCTATTCAAAATTACACAATTGCTGAACTTTGTCTCCTCTATCCAAGACTGGGTCTCCAAAAACTGTCTTCAATTAAATCAGTAGAAAACTAAAACTCTGGTTATTGCCCGAGAACAGAAAATCCCCCTCATTAAGCAACATCTTGGTTTTTATGTTCCACCTCTCAATCAAAACTCAGAAACCTCGGTGTTATCTTTGACCAGTCTATGACTCTTGACGCTCACTCGGGTGATATGGTTACAAAGAGCTTCTTTCAACTAATGTTCATCTCCAAACTTAGCCCATTCTTTCTAAATCTGATCAGGAGTTGGTCCTCCATGCTTGTATCTCATCTCGTTTAGATTATTGTAACTATCTTTTTATCTGTCTTAACAAATCTGCAGTTGGTTGAATCGGACGGTTCTTTCAATGGGAATCTTAAAACATTTCTACCCAGACAGACTTTTTAGTTAACTTTTATCAGTTTACTACCTTTTATTTTTTCTACATTTATCGGTTTTCATTTATGCTGTGTTGTTTATTTTATCCTATTCTATTACATTTGCATTGTGTTTTTAAAGCTGTCTTGTAAAGCACTTTGCGGTTTTTACTCGTGAAAAGTGCTATTTAAACAAAATTATTCTATCAAGGAGAGAAGGCTGGTAATTACCTCTTAGTATTTTTTAATGACTGCATCTTTAGGCCATTTCATTGACCTTTACTCTGGATGAACTTTGGGATTTTAGTTACCCTGCAGCCAGTATTTCTGGTTAGGTAGTGACTATTCGCACGGGAATAGGGTGAGGTCAGGGTTACGGTTAGGGTAAGGGTTAAAATACTGTGCATGCGTGTGGGTGGTGCGTGGTTGGATATATTACATGCGGCTGACACGATATTTCCATCAATTTTTGTTCTTTGTCTCACGTGTCACTTGGTTTTTCTGGTTATGCAGTGAGCAAACCTTGACCAGATTCTCTACCCTTCCGCATGTTCCAAACAAAGATCAGTTTCTGCAAACAGCTAAAGGAGCATCCTTACAGCAAACATTCAATTTATCTGAACCGTAAAGGACCAAGGCATTCATACTTTAACACTTTTTATCAGAAAACCTGACAAACCCGTCTGACTTGTAAATGAGTTGTTACGAAATTTGGATTCCCCACACTAAAACAGGGAAAAGACAGTTTGAAATTTCTTGTAACTCCATAAAGCAATTCTTCACGTCCTTCCTGTCTTCTTTTTCTGGTAATGTGATGCAGGAGACACAGAATGGGTGGAAGGTGAATGTGTAGACCTGTCGACACCGGCATGTCCTGCAGGGTAAGAAGTGACGCTGCACATTTCTCCTCAGTTACCTCATAGGAAGAACCCCACGTCTTAAATATTGTCCATGTGTTGACTTCCATCCATTGTGTTAACCAGCTGCATCCTTTTTGGTGTCATGGGGATTTTAGAGACTATGGTTCCTGCTGGGCGAGGATACCCAGGACAAATCGGCAGCTTGTCCCAGGGCAATGTTGACCTCATCCTCTAAATACTATTGTTTAAAAACCAAAGTGAACACTTATTTTTAATCTATTTGTCAACTTTAACACACAAAATAGTTTAGTTTGTATTTAGTTTGTTTTGGATGAATTACAGATTTTTCAAGATCATACACTAATGTCTTCAGATACTTGTTTAAAAATGTTGCCTACTTTTGCTTTGTCTTCTTAACTCTTTCTTGTTGGTGGATGTCTTCAGCTTCAAGCAGCAACCACTACTCCTTGTGTCACTGGATGGACTGAGGGCTGAATACATGCAAACATGGAGCACAGTCATGCCCGTCCTGAACAAAATCAGTAATGTCCACGCCGTCTTTTTCAACTCTTCTTGCATCAATTCAAAAATGTTTACTGATACTATAAAAGCAATTGTGACAAGATTTATCAGCTAATAAATAAACATCAAAAGTCTTATGCATGAAATGCTCCATGTTTGAGCATATATGACATTTATTTGTGTTTGTCAGAAGCCACATAAAAATGTCTCCATCTGCTCTTGACTTCAAAGGGAAATGTGGAACATCTGCTTCATATATGCAGCCGGCATTTCCAAGCAAGACCTTTCCTAATCACTACACCATTGTTACGGTAAAGAGACCAAATTCTTCCTTCATTAACTCACTTCCTTCTTGTCTAGCGTTGACTAAAATAATAATTTAAAAAACATATGTTCTGAGGCTATTTTTACGATTTTTGCAAATATATGATTAGGTTTTGTTTTGATGCAAAATTGCATCAGTGCTTCACAGAAATGCACAAAACACTATTAACTCTCATTGATATGGTTTGAATCAACATTCTTGTCTGCGGAATTGTATTCATACTATATTCCGCAAGCAGATTAGCAGATTACCTCAAGGAAGACATACTGTTCATGATGAAAGGGTGACAAATTTTCCTGCCGACCAATGTTGCTAGAGAAAGGCTTTTTCATTTAAGATCAATTAATACAGATCCTTTCCAAAAAAATTAAACATTGAGAAAAATATATTTAGTCCCAAAATTCAATTTTTAAAAATTATTTTTTCTTTGAATACTGATTCAGAACCTACTGTTTAAGTATGTTTAATTATTTATTTCTTTAATCAAAACGGGGGTTTCAGCTCATAAAATCATGAATTAGGATTTCAAAAAATTAATTTTATGGAGAAATCTGTCCAAATTCTGCAAACTTAGTCTCACCAGTTAATCATAGTAGACTCAAAGCACCTGCACAGGTTAATTTTGCTGGTTCAGTTTGGTTCAATTATGTCAGTTCAATATGGAGAAGCTTCCAGACTTCTCTCCAGAAGACCATCAATGACCCCCCTCCATAGTCGGAAACAGTGGAATGAGGTGGAGGGACAGTTTCAAAAACCACTTCATTCAGACGCATTCGGAACGATGTTCTACAACTGTTGGGTTCCTCGGGTTAAGCCACTTCTAAAGACTGGACCAACAAAGGACATGGGCCAAAGAGAAGAAGGACTGGAATGTTGGTCATTGGTCCAAGCTCTTGTTTTCTGATGAAGTAAAGTGTGTCTTTAATTTGGGAATCAAGGGTTTAGAGGATGACTATTGAGGGGTATCTCCACAGTCAGTCAGGATTTGGGCTCCAATACCCAGCAGTGGTGTTGGTGAACTCCACTTCTTCAATCCGAAATCAACACAACAGTCCACAGGAACGTTCTAGAGGATTTCGTGGTTCTTTCTTCTGGCTGCTGCCCGGATTATTGAAATATTGAAGATGGACATATTTTATTTGATATATTTTGACTTTATTTTGATTGATTTGATGTGATCATAATCTTTTTTTCCAAAAAACTGAGAAGTACTTTGTAATTTCTCCACAGTATTCTAATAAAATCTTATTTTTGTGTGTTTTATAAGTTGGAACCCCAATTCATGTTAAAAAAAATAATACTGGAAATTAATTAAACAGTGGCCTCTGAATTAAAATTCTATTAAATTATTTTTTTAATTGTGAGAAAGAATACACTGTTCCATGATATTATATTTTTTCAGGTGTTGAGGATTGCAAATTATAATTATGTAATAATAAAACCCTCCTTTTATAGTTATTCTTTGTAGATATGGTCACGTCTAAACCGTTTCTGTTGGAATCAAATTTAACGGAGACACATTCTTCAGAGATTTCTCACACTTAGAGTTTTTTTTTTGGCGGGTAGCGGTTGGGAGGGGCTTGAGGTGTCTTTTATTCCAGTGCATCACACTGTCTGCAAAATCCTTTTAGACTCTTTGAAGGATAACCTTTGAAAATGTCATGTTTTCATATCCTTGTCCAACCTAAACAAAAGATAATCCTCCTGCTAAATGAAATCTGTCAACTTGTGCCTACAAAATCCACTTGATGCCTGCTGGAGCATGTTATATTTATTTATTCTTTTAAAGGCAAAAGGTTTTCCACCCACTTCTAAGAATGTGAACTAGATTTTACTGAATGTGTGGCACTTTGTCACAACCATCACCCTCCATAACTGACCTACATGACAAAAGTCAGTCAAGGTTATGGCCGTCTTTCCTGCTTGTTCATGCAGTCTTGTGTGATGAATCATTTAAGCCATCTTCCAGGAATCATTTTTTTATAAATCCATGACTGGCAAAAGAAACAAATGATTAGCAGTTGGAGTGTCAGCACTTTTTTTTTTACAATGAAAATGTGGATCAGTTAATATTACTCAACAGTGGAATTCCTTTGCCGTGACTCCTGGCATGCTGCAACATTCCCAGGGATGACAAACACAACTTGCGTGAGTATGCGTCATTCATATCTGATCTCTTGCATTTTTTTCTGTCCGCAGGGTCTTTATCCAGAGTCTAATGGGTTGATTGACAACACTATGTACGACCCAGTGTTTAATGCCACTTTCAGCCTCTCCAACTCTGAAAAAGACAACCCTGACTGGTACCTCGGACAACCCGTAAGTCATGTGGGACCAAATCCAAACTAGCTATTTTTTAATAGATTTGGAATCTTTAATCGCTAACATCCCAATAAAATAACTAAGTAAGGGTAATCTCAGGCGAAAAGTGCATTATCAGAAATTAATCCTGAACCGAGGATGCGTTAATTTATGATAATGCAGACTTAATCGGGGATTATCCCGCTTATACCACAGTCACTTATGAATTTTTTTTTTTTTTTTTACTTTATTCTTGTTATTTTTTCCTATTTTGATCACTTTTCATAAAAAACTGAATATTTGGAATGTGGTGTGGCTCTGACCCAGCCTCGACTGTAGCGGCAAAGGAAAGCAACACGACTGTCACGATACAATCCAGGGAGAAAGTTCTCCTCCTAGCACTTGTTTTTGTCCAGATGATGAAGTAAAAGTTTGTGTTAAAGAAGACATAGCACATTTGGGCATTGTGATCAGAACTTCTTTATCTCTGTGCATTATCACTGTGGAATATCACTTCTTAATCCACACCCAGCAGCCAATCAGAATCAAGTATTCAACAGACCAGTTTCTGTATTACTTACTCTGCTACATACTGGCGACCTGTTCAGGGGGTTTCCCACCTTTGCCCAGAAGTGGCCGGGTTAGTTTCCAGCAGCCCCATGACCCCAAAAGGGAAAAAACGATTAGGAACAGGGATGGATAATACTATTTTAACCCTTGTGCTATCTCATGGGGTCTAGATGACCCAAGCCATACATTGGCATCTATCCCATGACAGATGTGGATTAAGGTAGACAGGATTTCATGTCTGCCACAAACACCAGTGAAAATAAAAAAAATTCAGAGAACTACCTTGTAGGGTCCAAATGACCCCATTCCCAACGTCAACTTAACTAGGACAGCACAAGGGTTAAAAAAATGCAGGTGGCCGGGTGGCAGCATTGGTAAGAAAAAGTAAACATTTTATGGCGACCGGATGATTTTTTTTTACATGAGTCACTGGTCGTCTGGCAACATTATGAGGTTTAGCGGTGGTAGTCCAGTGACAGGCGGGGATGACACCATTAGGAAATCGGGCCACAGGGCGTATCGGCAGCAGCAGCCCTAATTGAACGATGAGTAAATGTCTCCAGACAACGGCCGTCTATATCAAGTAGCACCAGCTGCCCGGTAGCCCAAGGTTATATAAAAAGTGGACTATTCTGCACATCTGACTGCCATCATCTACATTCATGACCATTTCAAAGATTTCCCCCCAAAAATCAAGTGGCTTGGAGATTCTTCCAATTCTTTCCCATCGCATGGTGGCAGTTGTATTTAATAAATCAATTAAATTTATCATGTGTTTTATTCAAATTAAAATTCTTAGTTTTGATTCCAGGTTTGGCACACAGCAAGGCACCAGGGTCTGAAGTCTGGAACCTACTTTTGGCCGGGATCAGATGTTGAAATCAATGGAAGCTTCCCCAACATTTACAAGCCTTACGATGGGTAAGTAAGAGCCCAACCTCCACGTTTTAAAACTACAGATGATTAATGTTCTGCTGAATAGCAGTGTGACTTATGTGTTACTAAATTTCAGATTGTCTTCACTGGAGTTTCTTTTAAGTTGAGCCACAAAACAAAAAAAAGTGGCCACATTCTGTGGATCTTCAGGGTTTTTCTTGATTTTGTGGTATATTTTTAAATTATGTGTGCATTTTAAACTACTTTTTATGCAATTAACATCCTCACTGTGTGTTAGCAATTCGGTAAAATGCTATTAATTTTGTTGGTGAGAGCAGATGGTCGTCTAAAATGAACTCGCTTGTTTCTATTTTAGCTGCTCCTCTGTAAACCTATAAATTGAGGTTTCTGATAACCCATTTCTGACATTTTCTGTTACTTTTAATTGCGTTTTTGATGCATTCACAAGACAAAACCAAAGCAGATCCTGTTGCTCCAGTTTGCAGCCACTTCCAGATCTTTCCAACATTTTATGTGGCGCATTTAAAAAAAAAAAAATGCAGTTAAAAATCCTCTACGATACTCAATATTACTAAATAAAATTAAGTGTTTTAGTGGTGCTGGGCAGTCTGCAACCCTCAACTTCTGACCTATGGGGGAATTAGAAGTTTAAAAACAACAGATTACTGTCATATTTCCCAAAAAGTGAAGGTACAAGTGTAGAGAATTCATATTCTGACCTTGAATTCATATTAATATTGAACATGAAGAAAATATATAAAGTTGAGACTAAGGACTTGACCAAAAGTTACTCAGCAAAGACGTTGGCACAAAGTAAAATACTTGAAAAAGGGACTGAGGGACAATTCGAAACAGAACGTGACCAAAACCTATAACATAACTGACAAAAACCAAACCACAGTCCACAATCCTTACAGTACCCCTCCCCAAAAGAGCAGATCCCAGATGCCCACGAGTGGAGCTGTTACGGACAAATACTTTGTTTCCTCTGCAAAAATCCAAAAATGTAAATAGTTTTCCACAAAAAAGACAAAACTCTAACAGTTTTGAAAATCAACTTTGTTCCAAAATGAGTTTCAGAAAGTTTAGTGCAGAACAGACACTTTATTAAAGTCAGCTTACTTTAGGGGCTCCGTACAAAATGACAGAAATGATTTATCTTTTTAATTATTTTTAATAATCTGAATAAAATAATAACTGAATTGTAACAAATTAGTCCCACTTCTTTGGGGGGGGGTACTGTAAATTTGAACATATCACAGAGATACCCATACTCTGGATTTAAATGTTTTTTTTTTCCATTATTCAATTTTGCATTTTTTAAGCTTAGAAATTCATCTTTAAGACTATTAAGATATTATTGTGTGCCTTAGAAGTCACAGAAATGTTGAATTTCATTGAACAATAAAAAAGGCTTTATAGTTTTTAAAAAAATTTTTTTTTTCATTTATGTTTGGGGAATAACAACTTAACAGCTAAAAGCTTTGTGGAAAAAGGAAGTTCCTTACCAGGAAATCCATGAAAACCACATTTTTTCTTCTTATTGAAATGTGATTTACAGAATGACGGTAATTAGAATCTCTTTGGAATGTTTTTTCCCCATTTATTTCGGTATAAATCTCATGCCATCTGTTGTTGACATCTAAAACAAACTGAAGCATACCTCTTTGGCTGTGGCGTCAATGCTGTGTGCGTCAGGCAGTGCTGTAGAGTATGACTCCAAACAAACAAGCTGTTGACCTCTGTTGGAAACGAATGGAGAGTTTCACATCTGGATATGATTCAAACATTTCACTCATGCCAATAAGGTGTAATTAAAGCCACAGTTCTCCACTGACACAAACAGCTACCAATCTACGTAACTAGTTACTTGGTATGTGGCTAACCTTATTTATATGCTTCTAACTTCTTTGAGTAAAATTAGATTTAAAGGTTAAAGACTGACTTTGCTTCTTATTTTGAGCTATTGTAAAAGTTTTTTTAGCTGTCTTTTAATTATGCTTATACCATTTTTAGCCACTTTTTTTTTTATAATTTGAGTTGTGGTGTGCGGAGCATCAGAGAAGTGAAACAAAAACATATTAGAAACACCAAAAACACAATTTTCATCTGAGTCTGTCTTTAAATTTCTTAAAGAGCCATTTATCCTCCAAATTTAATACAATTTTTGTTCATTTTGATCAACATTTCAGCAACTGCAAGAACCAAAACTCCAGGCTAACAAGTCAGACTAGTAATTAGTCTGACCAAAACTATATGTCTTGACTGTGACGGTAAGTTCTTGCCCTGATCACTTATGTTAGGCGAGACACTGAACCCACATTTTCCTCGTGGTTGAAGGTAAGTACCGGTACCAGGTCTCAGCAGTGTTGAATGGGATTGTGACTGCAAAGCGCTTTGGGTCTTCTAGGAAGGTTGTAAAGCGCTATAAGTTGATACCATTCAGGTCATTTGCACAAATTTGTCTGCTTAAATTTTTTTTTTTACATAAAAAAATATTTTTTTTTTTGCCTCTCAGTAATGTACCTTTTGAAGAAAGAGTCCTGACTGTTCTGAAATGGCTGCAGCTGCCTGATAATGAAAGGTAGGTTTTTATTTTGTTCTAAAAATGACAGTTTTGTTCTTTTGACTTTATGCAAAGATTAAAACCACTTTTTGTTTTTAGACCTGATTTTTACACACTGTATCTGGAAGAACCAGATAAATCAGGACACAGCTTCGGTCCAGTCAGCGGAGGGGTAAGATTTCAATAGGGTCATAAAAAAGCAAAAATGTTAAAATACTTTGAGATCTTCACTCTGTTTCTTTCTGAGGCTAAGGCCGAATCAAAATTCTTCACCCTACCCTTACGTTTAAGCGCAATCTGAATTCTTCTCTTCCCCTTTATTTAGCCCTTCAAATGGAAAGTTATGAAAAATAGTCTCATAATTTGGACTTCCCTTTCCTTTGATGACGTCACCAATATTCGCCGGTCCGCTAGCTTTAAGCTTCCAGCGCTTGAATATACAAAACAACAGGAGTTTTATAACTTTAAAACGATCATGCTACAAAAAAAAGTCATTACTTGCATTTAAATGTAAACGTCTGTGCTTCAGAGCACACCTACGTCAAGAAAACGGCTTCTCGCAACGGAGGACTTTCCATCTCAACGCTTGGAGGGTGAAATTAAAATATATATATATATATATATATATATATATATATATATATATATCCCTGACACACTTGGACTTAAACTTTCCCTTCAAACGGAGGGAAATGGAGAAGGGAAGACTCAGATTTCTCCTTCAAACGGAAAGTTATGGTTAAAATAGTGTCTTCAAATTCGGACGTTACTCCCACTCGATGGCATCATCAATAGTTGCCGGTTCATTAGCTGCTAGTGCTCAGGACATGCAGAGACACAGGTGCATATTTGTCCCATGACTACATTCGACCCGTTTTTATCTTTTGATCATTTAGCTGAGTTTCCACAGCTCAGCTAAGATGGAAAGAATTACTTTAATCGCAACTACATGAGGAGCATTTATCAAGCTCTTGTCAGGAGGAACTCACGACTCTTTTAGTCGGTGAACTGGCTGAACTAAAAGAGCCTCATTCATTATTGGATCAACTTCAAAAGGCATTGACAAAGTATAATCTTCAAGAAATAAAGTTTAATAGTCTAGCAACAAAAGAAAAAAATGATTTAATTCGAATGCCTTTCAATCAAAGTCTAGTTTGATGCAGTTAGCTGCATTCTGTTGTATCAGAAGACTTATTTATTTATACAACTTGCTTTTAGACTTAAACGAGTTCAGTAAATCCATCAACTTTGTTGAAAACAGCCTGATTTTGGTTAGATTTGACTAAACATACGGTTCCACTTCACTAAAACGCGTCTTTCAGCTGCACTTTATTTTCAACATTAACCCTCTCATGCATGAGTTAGGATAAAATAAGTTAATATTTTGTTATTTTACTTTTTATTCATCTTTATAGATACAGAAAAAAATCTATATAGATGTATTAATCTGTTAACCAAACATCAATGTAATTATATGGCAATTTGTAGGCGTTACTGTAAATAACTTGAAATATATCATGCTCTAATTGTGTTTCCTCCATTCCTATAAGCTGATTTATCTGAAACATGGTTAAAAACAATGTCTCTGAATTGAGAATAACATAACAAAAGTGACAGGATCTACTGTAGCTTCCCATCAAATCTATGAACTGAGTATCTTCTGGTACCAAGTCAAATCCTATGGTACACTGCAGTGATCTGGTTAAGGGATTTAGACTAAAATAGCGTTACAAGGGACTTTGTTTAATGATTTCGCCTATGGATTATCACAACATAGTGAGTGATAGTATATAATCTGGGCCAGAGATGCAAAAGATCTAAAATGCCAAACTTGACAAATTAATACTATAAAGTTTCATTAAAGTTGTAAATGTAGCACATTCTCACTCTCAACTCGTCATACATAGACGTATGGTTCAGGCCCCCTCCGCGTTTGGCGTTTTGGGTGTCACTGGCTGTTCCTATTTAATCAGCTTCCAGGCTACGAACCGGTACCACTTGGTACCGGGCTACAGACGCTAATCAGGGGTCCCCAACCCTAAAGACCGGTACCCTAAAGCCTCGTTTCCACTTAGCCGTCCAGTACCGGAGAAGTAGTACAGGACGGACCAGTTAATTCTGGCGAGTGTTTCTTCTCAGTTAAGCCTTGCTTTCACTCAGTGGCTTTTTTTCATAGAGCATGCGTGGTGTAGACCACTAGCGAGTCATAGTAGTGTGACGACTAGTAAAGGAGGTCATCGAGTAGCTCGTCTTTTTGTTGCTTTACTTTTTGTACAATGTATAACAGGAATTTAATGATGTTTGAAAGAAGATTACAGATGGCTAAGAAGAATACTGCCGTAAATAGGAAAAGGGAATTGCTAGCTTAGCGCTATGTTGGCCCTTTCTAATGCCATCATCACGTTCTGCCAATCAGCGGGGGGGTACACCAATTCCGGCCCAACCGTACTGTTCTCTCTCTCTACGGACCTACAGCGGATGGAGATCCTTAAAAGGTACGGTTAAGAACTGTTTAAATTTCCATTTAACAATAGAAACGCTCAAAATACCGGATCAAACCATACCGTACTGCTAAGTGGAAACGAGGCTTAACCGAGTGCCGGTACCCTATCCTGGCTAACGGGGTCCCCAATCCTTAGGAAATGGATTGGACCGGTACCCTAACCCAGTACCCTAACCCAGTATAGAGTATCCTAACCAGGCTAATCAGAGGTACCCAACCCTCAGGACCCAGACTGGACAGGTGCCAGTACCCTAACTCAGTACCAGTATTCTAACCCAGCTAATCAGGGGTCCTCAACCCTCAGAACATGGACCGGACTTGTACTGGTACCCTTACCCAGTACCAGTATCTTAACCTGGCTAATTAGGGGTCCCCAACCCTCAGGACGCAGACTGGACCGGTACCCTAACCCTACACTAATACCCTAATCATGGGTCCCCAACCCTCAGGACGCAGACCGGATGCAGTAATGGACACAGAACCTGTACCACGTCCCGAGGGTTGGGGACCTATGATTTAATGGGAATAGCCAGCACGTCAAAAAACAACAAGTTGGGGACACCCAAAATGTCAAAAAGTGGTGCGGAAAGAGCCAGAATCATACGTCCATATATGACGAGTTAGGAGTAAGAATGGGTGTAGGAAAATCAAAGCAGACAGTGCATAGTTTATGATTTCTCCTCTGTAATCTTTGCTACAGCATGTCAAACAGAAGCCCCTCTGTGTACGTCATCTCCCAAAAACCCTCCATTTGGATTCCATGTTGTAAGACAAAGCACTGTTTGTTAGTCAGAATTAGACAAATGCGTGCAGCTAAGGCTAAAAAAACACAATCAGAGCGGTTTTCAGGAAAACGTCCACAAACACTCTGATGGTAAATGAGAGAAATGGAATGAAGGTAAATTACTCTTCAACATTAAAGCACCCAGTGACGTCAGCACATTTGTCATCAAGCAAACCCAAACCACATCCGACACAACAAAAGGAACACTTGGAGTGCAGAAGGTACGGCTGGTGGAATGACGTAATGAAAGAAAGATGTTTCAAACAAGAACAATTGGGAGGATTCTGAAGCCTTGAGTTACATATCAGAAAGGAGTCATGATGCTGCTTGGTGTCAGAAAATTCAAGCTCGTAAAAAAGTCATTGATAAAAGCATATACTATATTTATTATCTGCTGCTTAAATCTACAAGTTAAGTGTGTTTGACCGGCTTGAATGAATTCTGCTTTGCTGGGGTATTCTGCATGCCATCTAGAGGAAAGGAGAGCTGAGAAGGGTTGAAAAGAGTTTGCATCAAACTGATAAGAATTGACAGGAACTCTGACTGAAATTCCCTAATAAATGAGAAGTGTGTGCAGACTTGCAGCAGATTCAGTGGTGGCAACAAACCAACACTGGTCTTATGAGAAAATCTCTCTCTGGCTTGTGTCTGCTTTCTTTGCCTTTGAAAAAAATCACTTTAATAGTCATAAAGTCAGAACAAATAAAAACATCTTAAGTCTAAGGTTACTTTCACACCAGAAATTCAAGCATTGGTTGAATGCAGGTTCTTGAATGTGCATTAAGGAAATGATGTTCATATTGTTGCTAGCCAATACTAGTAGAAGTTGGAAGAGGCTTGGTGCAAAATTCAAAAGTGGTGCAAATCTCGTGAATCTCATGAGCCGCAATTAATAATTTCTCCTCCATGATCAATTTTCAAACAGTTGGCACATCCGCAAATTGAGAGGGACGTAACCCATTCGTCACTATCAAATCTGACTCCCTGATTGATCAAAGTTTAACTGGTTTAACTTTTAATATGCGTTCAATGGCTGCATGTTATGCAACTTATGTGTGTAGGGTTGCAAGGATTAACATAAAAAAACAAAAGAAACTGATTGATAATCGGTCACCCCTTAGGTGAGGGTTCGAAGGGTTCACAGTATTGCCCCAGGTGCAAAGATAACAAAAGAAAAGTGAAGCAATTAAGTTCAGGGTAAACTAAAACAATAAACAAAACAGAACTAACTCAAATGTAAAATCCCCTATTTGAGCTCCAACAAACAAATAAGAAAATATGTGAGGCAGTCTAACCTGTCTCCCTGAAACTAACAAAACAAGAGGAAACAATAACAATGAAAATGGTAGTTCACTCCTACTTCTTCACAAACACAGATTTACAATTAAGGTTCAACAAAGTTTAACCAAAGTTTTCCAAAGCAAAAAAATCTCACAAAAAACACTTCTGTAGGTGAAACAGAAGAGTTGAAGGTAGAGGTGGGATTGCCCAAAGAGTCCCCTATAGACAGGAATCCTTGTGGACCATGATGTTTGCAGATGATAAAAGAGATGACAAAATTTTCCACGGTACGGATATTGCCCGATTTTGCCATTTTGAAACCAGACGATGTTGGTTAAAGGTGATTGGTCTCAGAATCTTTCAATCAAACGCTTTGAACGTTTGATTTGTGGCCACCGGACAGTCTTGACTATTACTGAGGCATCTGATTGGCCACTTGAATAACTTGAGGTAAAGAATATGGATATCATGAAAAAAAAATAGGTTTAGCAAGAACACCAGAACAGGAACGGTTATCCTGACAAACAGTTTATTTTTTAGTAGAAGTCTATGGGATTTTGGCTTTCTGGGACTCGAGGGGGGGAGGAGATATTCAGTCCAGTTCTCTCTATGTACTGTTTATGATTCCCACCTTTATTTTTTCCAAATTATCATGGTTATGTGTTCTTATTTCTCCAGATCATCATTTCCCTCCAGGGCGTCGATAGGATCATTGGACAGCTCATGAACGGACTTAAGCAGATCGGCCTAGACCGCTGCCTCAACATCCTTATTGTGGCTGATCACGGTGAACCAAAACACACACATGTTGTCATGAATCACATAATGAAGTCATGGGAAAGAGGAGTGAAAGCTTGGCTGAGGTCAAAAGGGAGTTTTAATGTCTACGAGAGAAGCCCAGATTAAATATTTGCCTTGAGGATGTTTCTGGGGAAAGGACAGAAAAGGTCAGCATTAGAGGAAGTTTGTAACAGGGGAAAGAGAAATGATCTGTGGTTGGTATGACGTCTGGAGTGGTGGGAAAATATGTAGAAGTTCTGAAGAACTTGTGTAAGAGTTGAAAGACAGTGATGTTCTGCAGGTGAAACAGAAGAGTCGAAGGTGGAGGTGGGACTGCCCAAAGAGTTCCCTTTGAGCTCCTTAGACAGGAATCCTTGTGGACCATGATGTTTGCAGATGATATGGTGGTCTTTAGTGGGAGAAACAAGCAGATGCAGGAATGTCTAAAGAGGTGGAGGAGAGGACTGAAGCCCATTAGCACAATAGACAGTGTTGAAGAGAAAAATTTTAATGAAACAGTGATGTTACAGGGAGTAGAGGTGAAGAAGATGGAGGACTTTTAGTACTTTGTGTCAACAGTCCAAGAACATCAGGGTATTGGAAAAGAGGAGGGTTTAAGGTGTGATATGGGACGAAGTATCACTAAAAATAAAAAGAAAGTGTAGACATCTGGTGATTCTCCGATGCAGTGACATAAAGGTGCATTCACCTTTACGCGGCAGAAGCGGCCAGCTCTAATGTTAATTAATGGTCCAGACGCTCTCTGAAGCCCTGCGGCACGAAATGAGAGACCGGCCTGGCGGGAAGGCCTGCCAGCAGCTCAATTTGAGTGGCGAGGCATGAATCGGACGGCACAGCCACAACGTAAATACCTGAAGTTTGACAGGTCGCTGCGTAGCATCAGCCAATCAGGAACTCAGCTTTCATTAACTCTATCAGCGGGTAAAATACTAATCCAATACAAGCGTTTTTGTCCTGTCATAGCACGCGAAGTACCGAAATTGGCACAGACTAGGAACTGAAACCAAACAACCGCTTTGGCACCGGAACCACATAAAACCCAGTCGGTGCCCAACAGATTAGTGGCTTTCGCTCCTGCGGCGGAGCTCAGGCGCTCCATATGACCGCAGATAGAGAGAGATGCTGCGGGGGTTGCCAGCTCCGGTCTCATCGAAACATTAAAGAAAGAAAAAAGATCTCCTAATTTTATTTCCGACCCCCGGATTAATAGTAAACAGTGAACCTTCAAGCTGAACCACAGAGACACAGAAACATGGCAGAAGCGGCTGTCATACAGACACAGTCCCCTGTACCGGGAAAATCTTTTAATAATAATCATAACTCAAACATGGAGACATGAGTACTGATGTTTTTCTAGAAATCTTCACAATAAATAAACCTTATTCCTCGACAAGAGAAATATACACAGACAGAGCTGGTAGCTCCTCCCACATGCGGCTGCGGCGTCAGAAACATATTTTTGACAGGCAGCGAGCAGCGAATTCAAAAGCACGCAAATTCGTCGCGCAAATCATTTTTTGTGTGAATGCACCATAAGGGAGACCTGAAGGTGGTGAGGGTCTCTTTAAGAGGATGGATCAGGACTCATCAGCCAACGAGGCAATTGCAACAATCAATGACAAAAGCGAGAAACACCTAATTACGTATATGCCAATGTGCCAATTGTATGAGGCGGCTGTGTGGCACCGCCTTTACTAATGACACTTTTAATCTGAGCTTGACTTGACCAAAAATTTGAGACTTCTGGTTGTTGCAGGTATGGAGGAGACAAGCTGCGACAGGAAAGAAGCCATGCAGGACTTTGGGATCGATACCAGCCTTTATGTGGTCAATGAGGGGCCATTTGGACGCATTCGACCTAAAAACACTGACCCAGTTTGTGAGTTGGAACAGAGAAAACCTGCTAACACACTGCAGTATTAACATGTGAATGACAGAAACCACATGGTAGTAAAATCTGAAATACTAACTTTTAATAAAAACTGTTTTTATTGGAATTTTTCTTGTTAAGAGAAATTGGAATCTACAAAACTGTAAAGAACTATAACTTTTCTTTTTTTTGCTTTACACTTCTAAGTTTTAATGTTTAAAACCTGTTCATTGAGAAAGTTAAAATCATTTTTGAAGTAGTGTGTCTTGAGTTTATACAATTGCTTTAAAGACTGAAGAATATTTAAGGTGCTCATCATATTTAATTTATGTCTCAAACCAAATAGAGACACAGATTAAGAAAATGTTCCAGATTATCATTTAGCAGCATTTTTAATACTTCCCTGGGCTCTAAGGTCGCCTTAGTCCACACTTAAATGTTTATTTTAGGAAAACCAACAGTTTCTCTGATGTATTTTTCACTGTGCAGAAGTGAAAAGAGCCTGTTTTATAGTATATTGTACATTGTCAATGTACATTTAGCGACAAACCGGAAAATTTTGATTCTAATTTTTTCACTTTGTGTAAAGATTTTGATGTGGTAGGTGAAATATTTAAGTGGGTGGGGCTTGAATAGTTACAATTGAGCCTTTTAAGCTCTGCAGTTCCAGCTACAACAAATAAATTAAAATAAAATTACATAATTACAGATATTCTTTGCTTTCTCAACAGTGGACAGCGCTGCTCTGGTTGCTAACATGGCTGTAAGTACTCCTTTGATTTGGTTAAAAATGTATTTTTTTTTAACAATGTGAGACTTGTATACTAATAAAATTACTACACTGTATGATTGTGACATGAAACAATAAATCAACTATTTGTATTTTTTTGTTCATCAAGTGTAAAAAAACAGATCAAAAGATCACCCCGTACCTGAAAACCAACCTACCAAAGCGCTTGCACTACGCCAACAGCCGGCGCATCGAGGATGTGAATGTTCTGGTCGAGCCCAAGTGGTTGTTTGAAAGGTACGCATCATGCAGTTATAACTTATCCCTGCACTTGAGCTTTGTAAATTTCTTTCTCTTTATAAGTTGACAAGCTCATACATGAACGTATTCCAACAGAAACTCTGGATCTCTCACATTCTGTGATGGTGGTAACCATGGTTACGACAATGATGCCGAGAGCATGCATGTAAGTGCTGGTAGTGACTACTACATCATTCTTTTCTCTCCTCAAGTTTTACCTGAACCAAAACCAAATAAAAGGCATGTTGACCCCTTCACCCCCTTTTGTTTTTAGGCCTTGTTTCTCAGTTATGGCCCCAAGTTTCAATCTGGAACTGAAGTTGAACCCTTTTCCAGCATCGAGCTGTACAACCTGATGTGTGGTGAGTACTTTGAGAGTAGTTGCGATTTGATTTTTTATATATAACAGTGTCTAGATCTCCCAATTTACTGTAAATGCTTAATAGAAATTGATATTTTTACACAAAACTAGCAAAATTAAGTATTAAATGCACCAATTATAGAATAAAAGACTCTAGTTTTCCAAATCATACAAATAAATTTGTTGTTTCATGTAGATGTGCTGGAAATTAATCCCTCTGAAAACAATGGCACCCATGGCAGCATGAACCACGCACTGAAGAACCCCTTCCACACCCCCGTGCACCCCGCTGAGCAGAGTGACCCGGGTCAGTGCCCACTGGTCAGCCTAGTTCCTGAAGACAACCTAGGATGCTCCTGTTCCAGCCTGGTAGGAATCGCAGTCTTCATTTCTTTATCTCTGTTTTCCATACAAAGTGTGAAGAAAACAATTGAAAAAAATGTGTTTTATTTATTGTTTTATTAGATGGGGGGAAAAAAAGCTTAATTGTGCCACAACTCCCCTGCTCCTAGCAACAGAAGAGGGAAGAGGGGGCGGGGTTGCTCTGTGCCTACAGTCCCGCCCACAGCTTAGAGGCAAATTTCGAATGAACTCCTGCTGTTCTGCAGAAATATCCTAGAGAACAACAGTTTTTTGATTTTGGCTAAAAACTGTGTGATTATGGTTAAAAGACCACCAGGAATGCTTTGAAAACAGCCTGGGATCCATATGATAAAATGTGGATTTAAAATGCAGGAGAACTGTTCTTTGCTTAAATGCAACAGACTTTAAACAGGAATGTGTGAGCTGTGACCTTTTGCAGTAAGTTCCAGAACTATGAAGCAGCAGCAGCTCGATGAACTTCTGTAAGCACACAAAAAGAACTGTCAAACCTCAGAAAGAAAAATGACGTCTTTGCGTGGTAACTCTCTGCAGTCCCACTGTTAAATCCTCTTCATGCTTTGCCTCAGGGGTATTTTGATCTGCTCCAGTTGGTCTAAATTAAGGGGGTTGCTTGCCATCCAAACCTGTTGTGGTTTCTTACATAACAGACAAAACGAGAGCAGTGGTAATCCAGGACAAAAGAAGCACCAAATATTTCAACTAAAGTAAGAAACTACTATTGCAACAAACAAAAAAACAATTAAAAAGCTACTGTGGTTCATTTTGGAGAAGCAGGCACAGACAAGTCGTAGGACCAGCAGAACAAGCTGAGCTTTTTTTTATTTTTTTTGGCTCGACACTCAAAGCTGTGAAATCTTGCTTTCAAACAGGTAATTGTAAAGAAGACTGCACACTGCCTGCAGAACTTCCTTAAATATCATAGAAGGAAGTAATACAGCCATCATAAAAGTCACCATGCACTGATTAATCGTTGGCATCTGCGGTCACGGCAGACAAAAAAGTTTGTTTTTTTTTTACCTGGGCTCTGGATATAATCAAGAAATCCCAGGATATCATAGACAGCATTTTGAGCTGCCATCAATGAATTAAAAAACAATTTTTTGACTTAAATGCATAAAACAACCTTTAGGGTCTTGGCCTTAAGCAGGAGTGGGCAAACTGCAGGCTGTTAAACTTCTTAATCTGACCCGCCAAACTGGAATTAATCATAATAATAATCATTTTTAAGGTTTATGTAATGCTGGTGTCTACCTATAGATGGTGCCCTACAAGTACATTGATCTTTGGGTGCAGAAAGTTATCATGCATTCATATGGTGTTGAAAGATTGCTGTTGTTTCCTGATGTTCATGTGCAATTTCAAAGTTGGAAAGTCATTTTTCCGATCATTCCAAACCACATGAAGGCAGCATTTCTCCAAGTTTGCATTTTACTTTGTTTTTATTATTTTTCAATTGCACCTATGGGTTGATTTTTATCAAAGTCACAATGTGAAATAAAAGTTCAAAATGTTCTGTTTTAAAATATATAAATATTCAATCACGATTAACCCAGACTTGAAAATATTCAAATCTTGTGTCATTAGTGTCCCTTTGAAACAATCAATCATCGTTTTCAGAAGTTTTCATTGAAATGTGTGGAAAAAGTGTGTTTGTATGTTTGGGTGGGATACTGTGTTTACATTGTGTTATCTAGCCGGCGTGAAGATATTTTGCCTGATCTTCAATGGAAGTGACGGAGATCACCGTCCAGGATTTAGTGGTTCTGTTCCAAACCTTTGCAGAAGTGACTGTAAACTATCTGATCGTGAGCAGAAAGTGGGTGCAAAAGGGAAACCCCACTGTTTTGAGCTTGCCACACTAGTGCTCTAAAAGTTCTAATTCCAACACTTTTTGTCAAGTAGCTTCCCAATAATGCTCCAGAAGTTGAGAGATGATTAAAATCTCTAGGTGTTTAAACAGCCTATATCATGCTTTTTTTAATCTTTCAAAGTAAACTTTATCAATATTTATGATACTACCTTTTCCACACTAAAGAACAAATTATTTATGAAACATTAGTTATTTTCATGAGTTTTTTCCTACCCGGAAGTAATGACATTATCCTAGAGTCAACAGCGGCATCATGTCTGCGTTTCACCCACAAAAACAAAAAAAACATTTGAAGCTTTGGAAAGATACATGTTCATACCGTATATTGTATCTGCCTATAGTAGCTTCAGCCATCACTACACTAGTTGTAGCGATGGCTGAAGCTAGCAGCCGAGCTAGCTGAGCAGCGAAGCTAGCGAATGAACACTGCTAGCTTAATGGTGGAGTAAGTGGCCGAGCACTGCTAGCTGAGAGGCAAAGTAGGTGGCTGAGCACTGCTAGCTGAGCGAGGAAATTAGTAGCGATGTTAGTGACTGAGCACGGCTAGCTGAGCAGCAAAGTTAATACCTGAGCACCGCTAATTGAGCTGTGAAGATATCGGCGGAGCTAGCAAGTGAGCACCGCTAGCTAAAAACAAAAGTTGGTGGCCTAGCACTGCTAGCTGCGCAACAAAGTTAGTGGCTGAGCATAGTTAGCTGAGCAACAAAGCTAGTGGCAAAGTTAGCGACTGAGCACTGCTAGCTGAGCAGCAAAGTTACCAACTGAGCACCGTTTGTTGACCAGTGAAGCTAGCAGCAAAGCTAGCATTTAAGCAGCACTTGCTCAATGGCTAACTTAGTGGCTTAGCATCGCTAACTGACCAGCAAAGCTGTATGAATGCCGCTAGCTGAGTACCAAGGTTAGTGGCTGAATGCCGCTAGCTGAGTGGTGAAGTCAGCGGCTGATCAATGCTAGCTTTGCTGAGGAATTGTGGGGTTTTTGTTTGCTTTGGGTTTGATGTCGGCTCGTTTTTGTGGGTTGAGAGGGTCTGGTGCTCAGAGCGCAGGTTATTAGACGAATACTCAGAGATGTGTGATCAAACTACAGCTTTGAGATTGTTTATAGTGAAGAATAAACTAAAATACACTTAAAAGATCAAGAAGTTGATATTGCATGGAATAGGCCCTTTAAATTTGTAGAAGGTAGTAATTTTTTTTATTTTTTTGTGTAAGTCAAAACTCAAAGGTCAAAAGGTCAACAAGACTTTGGTTAGGGTTGTAGACTTAAACTGGTGGCATATACGCAAAAAAGTAATGAAGATTGCTTGAATAAAAATTGTCAGATTTCACACTTTTTGAAGATTTCACTCGTGATGTCATCATTTTCTGAGGGATTTGTTTACTATGTCAAAAAATATTTTTTTAGGTACATTTTAAAGCATTTTTGCACATTTGGCGGTGGTGACATTTTCACTTAAAGGTGCAGTAAGAAAGAAGAAATGCAGGAACACTCTGGTTCTTATCGCACTGGTCTGCTGAATGAGTGACTCCATTTCCTCTTTAGACAAACTTGAGTTTCATTGAACCATCATATACCTTGTTGTACTGCAAAACAACACAGTAGGATTAGCAAACTGAAAAGCATCGATGCATGCAGGAAATCTATTGCAAATGTTTGTAGCCGTTTTAAAAGAGCATTTTCTGTTTTTATTAGAGCAGAAACATTTGGTTCTTTGCGTGTCAAATTCAAAAAATATCTGCCAGCTTGTCTTGCAGTTAAGGATCAAACTGAAAAACAGTACAAGGAAGCAATGTGGGGGAAAATAAGTTACATGAGCAAAAGAATTAAAGGAACTGTTTACTAAAAAACAATAAAGGCCTTGAGCAGTGCAAGTGAAGTATCAACTGTTGTTAACAATATTTCAGGAAGCAGAGATAAAAAGGAAAATTGGCAAAGCATCAAGGAACTAAAGGAACAAAAAATATATCGTAGATAAAATATTCCACTATTTTAAAGTCTAAAGCCTCTCTTTTAATTTCAGCAGATATATTTTGATCCGAGCAAGCTGTCCATAATGAATCTCAACCCATTTATTTGTTCCTTTTGTGCGGCCTTGGGGTGGAGTGTCCGCCCTGAAACTGGAAGGTCGTGAGTTCAAATCCACAACTCTAAAAACAGGACCCAATCCTTTCTCGCCATACCCTCAGCATTAAGGGAATGGATTGAGGAGTTGAACGACCAAAAGAGTTCAGAGTGCGACAGTGTCTGCAGCTCACCACTCCCCCAGGGCATGGGTCAAACGTAGCAGATTTTACACAGGTGGATGACAGCTAAAGGGACGGAATATTATGAGCAAATTAGACTTTTTCTTTGGTGGTTTTGTTGTAGATGAAGTCAAAAAAGCTTTTTGTGTCACACCTCGGAGGACAAGTGTGATTTGATGATAAGACTTGAATGAACCAGTTTAAACTAGAAACGCGTTTAATGAAGCAAAGATTGAAACTTTTTCTAAAATGTCTCCCTTGAGTGTCTTTTCAGAGATATTTCCGTTAAAAGTCAAATGTAGTAAATTGACAGAAGCTTGCTGGAGGGTAGACACTGATCACGTGTTTCCACCAATGTGAAATAAAAAACATGCTCTTCTTACAAAGCAAAGTCATTTGCTTTAGGACGACTGAGATCTTTCTTTAAAGGAAGTCAAACACCATCTCTGTACTTCCAGTTCTAACTAAACGGCTTTATCTACCAAAGATATGTTATCTTTATTTGTTCTCTTGTGTTCAGATTAGGAGGTGTAAAACCCCTATTTTCAGTTTGTTTTGCTTCCTGACTTTCAAATTTAGCTCACGAGCTGAGTTCCTGGTGTCGCTTTTATTTGTACTGTTGAAACCTTTTTTTTTTTAACAAGTTCTCAGAAGTCATTGGTTTCCTCAGTGCTGTCTCAAAGAATTAATGGTCGTAAATGGAAAGTACCTTGTTGTACAATTGCTTTGAAATTTTGACCTAGGTACGTATCACTCACTGAGGATGTTAGCTGCTTTGCTCATTGGGAAAGTTTTAGAACAGCTTGTGATCAAATGTGTCATTCTGCCTTAATGTGAAACTGAGTTGAGACATTTTGTTCCAATCGGTTGTAGCAGAAATCTCATTCTTAATTCTTTTATACCAACCTGTTTTCAAGACAGACGGCTTTTCTCTGTTTAGCAGATTTTTTTTTTTGCAAATTTTGTAATTTTTTTTACAACTATAATACATTCATCCATTTTCAGATCCCTTACAGGGTCATGTGGCTAACGGTGGCTAATGGTGACTGTGTTGCAGGGCCTCACACAGTCACACAGTGGCCATAAGAGAAACCAATAAACCTATAAAGAATGTTTTGGGTCTGTGGGGGGAAACTAGAGTTCCAGAAAAAAAAGGTAAAAAATGTCCCATCTGAGTCTGCTTTTACTGAGACATCTGATTGGCTTGCGATAAAGAAAAATTTCTCACGAAAAAATTAGGATTAGAAAGATGTTGAGAAGAAGGGATCGGAGCAAGAACTGTTATTTTGACAAATAAAATGACTGAGTAATAACTGTCTTTTCTTGACTTCCTGGAACCAGCAGGAACACGGGAAGGGAGGGGTTGAGATGTCCAGTGAATATACAGTCAATGATTGGTATCATGTCGAAAACAAAGAACATCCGAACAATGGCTAAAGCTAGCGTCTGAGCACAGCTAGCGGAGCAGCTTGGGTGAGAAAGCGGTTGTTTGTGTTAGCCTAGGGGCGGTTCTGGCACCACAGACTCCTCCTGAAAGGGGCGGTTCTCTCTTTGTGACATCAGCTCGTGAGAACCCGCTCGTTTTTGTGGATTAGGAGGGGCAGAAATGCCTGAATGGATCAAAATATCACTTTGAAGTGATTCATAGTGAGTTATGAAAATTATAAAACACCTAAAAACTCAAAAAGTTGATTTTAGCATGATACAGGTCCTTGAAAACACAAACAGTGAGTGCTGGCCCTGACACACCTGGTGACAGAAGATAGAAAATACAAGAGAAATTTGAAGTTCAGAGCTTCTTAAAAAGTCTGTGATTACACTTCCAGGATTTTCTTACAACATATCTCATGGATTTGA
>NC_050522.1:21393748-21401377 GCF_002922805.2 Oryzias melastigma | reverse complement strand
AAGACCCCATTTAGATTCCTAATCTAATGTAGAGAACATTTTCCTTTCTTGTTTGCGTTTACCTGCTGGACTGCGGCTGATTAAAAAGGTCTCTCATAACTCCTTCTTACTTTAACTTTAGGTTCTTAGTTCCTAGACTTCTGGGAATGACTTTAGCTCTAATGGGTTTCCTTTGGCATCAATAAAAATGCCGACCATCAAGTATTTTGTTTATGCATGCAGTGGATGCTGGGAAGAGCAGGCCAGAAATATGATTCTACACAGCTGAGAGCTTCAGTAATTTCTAAATATAGCCGATGGAGCTCTTAGGTTTCTCTGAATATTGGGTTTCCTGTCTATGGGATGTGTGTGGAGTATGTCTGGACTGACATGTCTCTCCCGCTGGGCAGTCCAATGCTTTTGAGGTTTGAAACAGGATACTCAAAATAATCTGTTTTTGTTTTTCCAAAGAAAGGAAGCTCACTTCTGCTGTTCCCTTATCATAAGATAAACAGCCAAATTTGTAGCTCAGTTATGCTGCTGCCAAACTACAACCAAACCATGTTTTTTTGGCTTTACACAATCTGACCTGAAGGTGAACTTTCTATGAAAGTTTGTTCCAAGAAATCTTGGCTGGTTTTAGTAACTTCCTTGAATATTCTTTCTAACTAAAGAGGATCAAAAACAGCTGGAACGCCTCGTCAGACTAAACGTTTACAATGGGTTTGACATTTGAACAACTCTATTCTGTGGGAGCTTTTCTTCATAATATCTAGACAATGACAGAAAGGCTTTTATTTTACTTACCTGTGGTCGTATTCGTCCAAAGATGAGACCAAAAGAAACTTGAAGCTTAAATTTCTTTGAAATGACATAACTTTGCTAAAAGAACATCAACATAATCTATAAACGGGAGAAAAACATGTAAAATATGGAGACATTCAGCAAATAAAAACTATTCTTCTGTCATTGATTTATATATATTTTTCATTGAATGTTAAAACATTTCAAAACTTTAAAGCTGTCTCTCTGTCTTTAGGAAGGGAATACCATCAACAGCCGTTTGAATTTAACTGCAGATCAAGGTAAGTGATCAGGATAGAATTGATATGATAAGGATTACTTTTAAGAACAAAATGAACAAAAGTGTTCTACACACTGCTTAAACTCAAACAAAATATTTGTCGGATTTACAGTCAGATTCATTTATGATTTTTAATAAAAGACACAATGAGGAAACGGGTGGTAATTTAATGAGACACAAAGTCCAAACAGGTCAAAGAAAATCCTAAAGTGTCAGGAGAAACATCAAGTGGAAAAGTGGCGTGTACTGTACTTACAGTATCTGCAGCAGAGAAGACGCACATGCTGTTTGGCCGTCCGCAGATGCTGCAGTCAGACCAGAGTTACTGCATCCTCCACCAGGAAGGGTTTGTCAGCGCCTACAGCCATAAAGTCCTCATGCCTTTGTGGAGCACCTTCACTGTGGAGAAACCGGTAAGGGTCCGGCCCAAAGGATTTTTTTATTTTAATACATGCTTAATCAATCAAAATCTGAACCAAGATATACAAATTGAGCAAATTATTAGTATTAAAATAGAATCACTTGTCAGATCAAATCAACAACTTGTCTAATTACATGTTTTTTATGTAAAAAGTTGTTTTAGTAATATAAATCAATGTGAAGCTTTAATGTTAACTCTCAATACTGCGTTGCAGTTAGGTGGATTTTTTTTGTCATAAGAATTAAAATTGCACTGATTGTTTCTGTTCTTGTAGACCGACATCTCGCCGTTGCCTCCGGTGATCTCTGATTGTTTAAGAGCCGATGTTAGACTGACACCGTCCCAGAGTCCCAGATGTGACGACTACGAAACAACCAGCAGCCTGACGCCTGCTTTCCTGTTTCCACCCAGTACGGATCAAAACCCAGCGCCTGATTTTCACCGTGTTTAAAAAATATATATAATTAATTCTAATTATTGTTGAAATTAAAAAACAGGTATAGTTATAGTCATATAAACAGAAGATCATATAAAATAGTTTATTCTTTAAGAGAAAAAAATAGCTTTTTTCTCTCCTGTTGTGGTCAAAATTTAAAGTCTTCTCATTTTTTTTCACCTTTCAAATAAATCAAACTACAGCTCTATAAGGACAGAATACTTTTTTTTTCTTAATTCATAGTTACTCCTTGGAAAATATGCTATAAAACTGGTGATACTAAATTTTATTGAATGGAAAACTTATAATTTTATGTCAATTTTTACAAAACCAAATGTGTATCGCACATTGTTAATGTTTTATGGAGAGAAAATAGACTCGCCCTAATTTGTGCTTGATTAGTTCTTGATTTGAAACTCATACAATATCTTGTGCATATAAGTAAAAAAAATATTTGTGTAATTACAAAAAAAATAAAAAAAAAACAATTTACACATGCACAACTTAATATAACTACAGCATTAAAGTAACTATACCCATAAATCTTTAAAAAATTGTGCATAAATCGCTTGTTACGCACTCACAAAAACACATTTACGTATCAAGAATTATACATCTAAATCTAAAGTTATGCACAAATCAAGAGTTATGGACGCACAATGACTCTATTTTCTCTCCATATTGTTACGGTCACACTGTCTGCATTCACTATGACTCAGATAACAAACCCAAACATTATCAGACCGAGACATACAGTTTGTAACCGGAGACAGCAGTGAAAAGAAACAAAGTTTATCAAGGGTAGACATCACCAGTCAGCGGATAATTCATTCAATGTAATAAATTGAAGCAACAGTACAGTAATGGTTGATACAAACAACTTCAGCAACTGAAACTTAACCTTCTGACACTTTACACTCTATACATTAATGCATTATTAAGCAAAAATTATGCTTAATTAAGCTTTAATTATGAATAATAGGCATTAATTGACTATTAAATAGTGTTAAAGCAACTTTTAAGCATTTCTTTGCAACATGAAGTGTATTATTTAATGCATTAGCAGAGGAGGACTTAATATTAGACAAAGGTAGTCGATCACACTCCCTGAGCTGAACACTTAATAAAAGTGACTAAGGTCAATTTTAAGCCCATCATTGATTTAAAATACCTCAAGTAAAAACTGTAAAATCTTTTAAAAAATAAATAATTTTGTGTTCCTACAGACCTGAATGTTTCAGCGGACCAACAGTATGATGCCCTCCTGATGAGTAATGTGGTTCCAATGTACCCCAGGTTCAAGAGTAAGTTTAAAACTGGTGCAAACACTAAAAAGTAAAAGGGATTTTTTTTTTTTTTTCTGATCAGAATTTATCTCTTTCCTCAGAAATATGGGATTTCTTCCACAATAGTTTACTGAAAAAATATGCCTTCCAGTATAATGGGATCAACGTTGTCACCGGACCAGTCTTTGACTACAACTATGACGGGCGGTACGACACCCCCGAACAGATGACGGAGTAAGTCAGAGCTAGTACAAGAATTATGCGTAAGCTTTTGTTTAAAAAAAATATTTGTTTTAATGAAAAAAGTATTGATAAATTAAACTGAAAACCATTATAAGTCTTACGGAACTATCGACTATGAAAGAGCCATGTGGTGTAATCATGAAAAAGTGCATTTAATCCAATTATTGACACAAAACATTTTCGTTTTATATTTTTTATCCCACCAAAAATTAATCATACCCACACCAGTGGATGACAATTAGTATATTTAGTTCATATTTAATGAATATTTGCAACTATTTAAAGCCAGTTACTAAAAAAAAAAAAAAAAAAAAAATTGAGTTGATTTTTAGGTAAAAATCAACATAAAAAACTTGGTGCTGCTCAACAAAAAAAAATGGTTAAATGTTGGTTAATGTCATCCACATGATTTAAAGGGGAAGAAATGCCACGCTTTCCTAAGACATCACCTGTGCCGTCTTACACAACAAGGCTAATGTAATAGGGACATTCTTATTGCAATCAGCCTAAGGGGATGCCCCAACCCACAAGTCTGGATGAAACTCTTCAAGGAGTGTCTCGCATCTGAGTCATGTGTTTTCTTTTGACACTGATGACTGTTTTCATTTAGGCAGCTGTGTCCCACTGAGATCTTAGGGGACACTCCGATAAAAGGATGAGTCTCAGAGAGGACGTGGTGTTATGGAAACATTAATCCAGTCAAACTGAGATCGTGGTTTCCCTATTCATTCAGTGGTTTTGCTATGTTTTGGTGAAGGCTCCTTTTGTTATACACAAAATCTTCCTGGATGCCAAAACATCATTATAGAAGGGAGACAGGAAGTTTCTCAGACCCCTATCACAGTTCAGACAAAGTTTTACACCCACTCCAAGTAAAATGTAGCATGTTCTTGTAGTATTTTTCTCACGATGGAGGACATGTGTGAAGAAAATTAAGTATTTCTTCATTCTAATTGTTGTAAATCAGGAGCAGAGCAAACATACTGTTGAAAAAAGCTTGTAGGCGTTACGTAGAACCTACAACGGCCCTGATCCGCATCCACTTGTTGACAAATAGATAAACTTTCCTCATCAAAGCTGGCATCTGGGATCACCAATTTTGCTCGCCATGTTAGATGCACCAGTAATGTTATGTTGGGGTCAAGAGGTGCTGTAAGATAGCAGGAGATCGTGTAAACAGAGAGCTCTCAGGGAAGGAGGAAAAGATCTGCACACAATTCAGAGGCAAATTTCCAATGAATTACTGCCGCTCTACGATGTCACAGTTTTTTTGTGTTTTTTCTCAGCTAAAAACATCTTAAATGCTTTAAAAATAGATTGAAAGATGATTGGAGTGGGTCTTTAAACTATTTGTCATCTCAGTTTGGAATGTGATTTTACAATAAATTCTCTCCCCCAACTCGTCATGTATGGACTTATGGTTTCGGCCCCCTTTGGGTCACTTTTTGATGTTTTGGGTGTCCCAACTCGTCGTTCCCATTAGATCGGGGGGGTCCCCAAACCTTGGGACGTGGTAAAAGAGACAGAACTGGTACAGAGTTAGGGCACCAGTACCAGCTTATGTTTAGGGTTAGGGACTCCTGATTACCATCTGTGGCCCTCGGACCAGTGGTTCCTGGCCTGGAGGTTGGGGACCCATGATTTTATGGGAAGAGCCACCACATCAAAAGACAATGAGTTGGGGACACTCAAAACGTCAAAAAGTGGCGCAGAGGTTGCCCGAACCATACGTCCATTTATGACCAGTTTGGAGTGAGAATGTGTTGAACTTCATCAAAGAAGTGTACTCCGTCCTTCAGGTGCAGGTGAACTGCTGAGTCCTGGAATGATGATGGGGTTCTGTGCTGTGCCATCAGTACAGAAGGTTGTTTAGTTTCATAGATCAGAGATCTCCTAACTGCACTGGAATCCATAGATCACATTGAACAGTTTCTCACTCCATGTCTTGTCCTTGAAGTGAATTGGTTTTTGCAGGGATGTTGTAAGAACTGAAAGTTCTTGAGTTTCTCAGACACACCTGACACAGAAAGGAGAACAATGTTGTTGTTGTTTTGTTATTCCTCTTTTTTTGTTTTTCACCAAAGTGTGATACTGGCAGTTCCTGAGACCAGCAGTGTTCATGTGACTATCATTTATGTTGATTCCTTCCGAGTTTGTAGGTATAGTTTCTGTCCAGAGCTGTAATGTTCTGATTACTCCCTGCTTCTGTTTAGGACCGACTACTATTGACCCTACAAGAGAACTGGATTAAGTGACCCCTCCCCCTAGTGCTCCTAGGAAGCCAAAATCCTTTAGACTTCTATAGAGAAACGAACAGCTATAATTCAGTCATTTTATTTGCCTGAATTTTAACATGTCTAATTCAACATTTTGTCGATATTTTTGCTCTAGTGTAAGTTATTCAAGTTGTAAACTATGTCAAACATTCAAAGTGTTTGATCAAGAGATTCTCCAGAGCTCACTTTCCTTGGAAGGGGTGTAGCTTTCTAACATGCTCACTCCTGATCGGATTGAGTGGTTGCCATAGAAATATGGACTCCAGTTCTAACATGGCAACAGCGGTATCATGAAAAAATGTTGACTGAATTGATTTATTTTCATTGGAACTAGAAGTAAGTCATGAGTGACATCACACTCTGTCTAATACTCTTACACAGTGACTGCATGCCTCTCAGTGTGGGGGTTTCCTAAACACCACCATGTTTAGATTTCTGCCGTCTAAGTCCAATAAAGATAAACAATAGTCCTCTGTGTTACTCCCAGTTAACATTTGTGTGGGGAGAGAGTTCTTCAGTCATGACTCATCCATGTATCTGAACCCATGTACTAGTGTTGTTCCATAGAAGGATGTCTGGGCTCTGCTTTCTACCCCTATGATTTAGAGATAGACATAGGCCAGAGATCTCATGACACTGCCATCTTTGATTTTGCTTGTAGAATTTCACTCAATTGGGAATGGGTGGTGTTTTGGACACATCCAACAGATCCCAAATCTGTTCTGGTATCCCCTTTGTTCTTCCAGGTGGGGTTCAGTATTATCTTGATGTGGCTTTCAAGGCGACATCATGTCAAAGTAGACCGTCTGGGTCCACTGTCGCACTTCCCTGACAACGTCCTAGTTTTTGGGGCTGCCTTCACAAACGTTCACAAACAAGGGAGATAAGAATGTTGTGAGGCGTTTGCCCACACTGTAGGTGACTAAGATTACTTATCTTAAGTCGTGGGGGAAGGGGGCTACTTTCTATTGTATTTCCCAGAGAGCTTAGAGCAGAAATCACTTTCTTTCAAAGGCCCTTTTGAAAGAATTTTGATTCTGTATTCATTAACACACATTAGTAAGAATAAAAGTAAGTAACATTTGTCTTTGAAACCTTTAAACTTTTTTTTTACATTCTGGGATTGACATTTTATTAAATTAAAGAGATAATATGGGATTTATTTGTAGTTTTTGGACAAAAGCTATTAAATAAGGCGGAGAACAAATATCAATCTGACAGCTGTAATGAAGAACGGAGCTATTAGAATTCCATTAATGAGGACCATTATTCTATTTTCGGAATAGGACCAACTTGATTTTTCCACAAAAACCAACACCGGCGTGGTCTAAAATTGTGGAAACTCTGCGGTTCTCCGTCAAAGTTATGTCCACCGACGTCGCAGGAGGCAAGCTGTTCATAATGGACAGACACGCCCCCACCTGTGAGCAGACAGAAACATTTGTTTTATTGTTTTTTCACAAACACAATGAAGAAAAATCATGTTAAAAGAGAAAAAACAGAATTCCGGCAAAAACGTCAGGCAGCAGTGAGGAATTCTTATTTTTTGGGCTGCCTGGTGTAACTTTAGCCTGGAGTTTAGTATTTTCATTTAAAAACATATTTTATTTCTCGTTTTTAATAAAAATTACACCTAAAAATTTCCTTCTTTGTTGTAAAAACAGTTTGTTAAACATTTTTGGGGTTTCTACAGAAAAATGAACCCCATTTTTCAGAACAAAGTGCTGATTAAAATGATTTCAAATAAGCAAGCAGGACGTCTTTCAAATCCAAAATACAGAAAATTGAAATTTAGACAAAAACTGAGTTTTAGATCCTATAGCTTCCAAAGCGTTAAAATGAACGTTCTAAATGTTCAATTTTACATTTGATTTCATTTTATGATTATTTGCAGATAATACGTG
>NC_050522.1:21389940-21393084 GCF_002922805.2 Oryzias melastigma | reverse complement strand
TTGGTTTGTAGTCAAATAGAAAACATCCCATTCAAACGGAAACTGCTTTTTTAGAGTGAAACTAAATGGGTCTTTGTTCTAAGTCCCAGAACCGGAGCAAAACAATTTCCCAGGGAACTTTGGTTGTTATCGTTTCACTAATGGATAAAGGAAAAGATCACAGCCTCCATTATTCATTTTTTTCCCCCTTAAAGCCATCAAAGGAACTTCCTATAAGCAAAAAAGGCTCGATTTCAGGAAAAGTTTAGGAGAAAAGAACAGAACACATGCTGCTTTTGTTCATTAATATCAAGCATTTTGCAACTCTGTCAGTCAAATTTTGGTCTCCACTTTAATATTTAGGTATCTATTAGAACACGTGTTAAAGTCAAGGCCCGGGGGCCGGATCCGGCCCTCCAGATCATTTTACTTTATTACTATTAATGGCTTGATGTTATCTTGCAATAATTTCTAAATTGTATAATTTTGAAAATATATATTTTCATGCAGAGTACAATGTTGAAAGTTATTTAAGGTTTACGTTAATTTATTCTGGAATAATATTTCTGCCTGTGTTTATTCTTGATAACGTTAACAAGTTTTAAAAATGTAGTTTTAGTGTCTTCAATAACTATCTTGACAGTATATTTGCATAATTTGTGATTATAAACATAATTAAGTTTTATGAGTGACCAGCAATTCAATAATATTTCCTGATTTAAAGTAATTTTTGAGTTAGTTGATTAGACTTCTTGTAGAGATTAATTATATTTTATTTTAAGGCAACAGTTTATGGCGCTTGGATGATTCCTTTGATAGGAAACATAAACTTGATTATTTTCTTTTTTATTTGTTAAATGTATTCATTACAGAGCTCAGCGGAGGAATCTCAGTGGGTGGAGGACCACATGTGGTTTCATCAAGCTCGCGTTAAAGACGTGGAGCTGATTACAGGGTTGGACTTCTATCAAGGCAGTAATCGACCCGTTCCAGAACTGCTGAAGATCAAGACTCGCCCCACAGCCGCCATCCATAGAAAAGAATGACAAAGGAACGTATAAAAGCTTCCATTGTTTGGCAGCAGTGTAATGATTGTATCTGTTTATTTACCTTTTTTCATAATTACTCTTAATTTTACTATGTGTATATTTCATTGTCCACTTGTTGATGGAAAAACTTGTTTGCTTTAAATATTTATTGATAAGATCAAATGTCTCTATATTTATAGTTACTCAAATTTTTGTAACCAAAACATGCATTTGAGGATGATATTTTTTTGATGGCAAAACCAGAAAAATATTAAATGGATCTGTTGAATAACGTGTTTCTTGATTCTTCTTTTATGTATTTTTCTCACACAAAACAGGATCGTTAGTCTGGTCTAATGTTTCAATTATAAGTCATTTTGAATTTTTTAATTTAATTTTTTTGCAGAGTAAGAAATAAAATGAAAAAACTTTTACAAATTCAAAAATTATAATATTAAAGTGTGGTTAAAACTAGAGTAATTGAAAACCAGACACTTAAATAGGCTGGGGGCAATTAACTGAACTTAAGACAGCTGTAAATCATGACAAACCTGAAACTGGTGTGACTGACGAGAGCAACTTAGAACATGAGGTCGTCAGGAGAACAAATGCTCCTTTGAAAAGGAGATTTTTAATCTCAATAGGACTTCCCTGGTTAAATAAAAGTTAAAAAAGACAAAATATGACAAAATCCAAACAAAACGACACCTCTGTGCCTTAATTGCCCCCCAAAATTGTGATGGCCCACAAAAATCTACAATCTAGAGTCAAGAATAGCATATAATGTAAAACATATAAGACATACACTGAAAAAATAATTTGTTACGTTTAGATTTTTTTGTTTTCATCAAATTACAATTTTGGATTAATGGTTTACTCAACTCACAAATGTAATTTGATAAAAACTAATATTTATAAATTTAACAAATTAAAGTTTTTTTTTCTAATGATGCAACGTTTCACTTTTTACAGGGTATATTTGGATATTAAGCAATAAAATAATAGCATGGTTCTCTGTGCACTTTTGGGGCTTATTGGGATATCACACCCCAAACTCTCAGCCCACCCAGACTTGGTTAAATCCAGGCCTGCTGCCAAATGTACTTTGATGAGGCTGCAAATAGGAGACAGAATGGTTTCCTGCTCTATCATAAATCTGAGTGGCTATTCACCTTCTCAGCACAAATCCAAAGCCCACCTGTGATCACTACGTTCCATGAAAACGCTGGCTTTTATCGCCCCCACACCTTTGCTGCCACCACAAACCCCCCTGGCCCAGTGAAGAAAAGCCATTTTTCATTAACCACATGATACCAACTACTCTTTAAAATCCTCAAATTTTGCCTGCAATTTAGAAAAAAAAAACTGAGTTCTGTTCTAATGGAACGGCTTTTGAAATCATTCAAGGAACAGGCGTTGCTGCTACGATTAAAAACTAATTTCAGTGTAAATCCTTTGCAGAGGTTTCCCCTGTTAGTTTTTCTTGCTGAACTACTTTTAAAACAGTTCTAAAGAACTTCACTGAACCTCTTTCCATCACTTCAATCAATTGATAATTTGAATGACAAGTACAGACAACAACTCATGCACGATCCAGAACACAATTCACCAACACAGGTGTGTGCAGAGTCTGTGAAGTGCAGGCCAAGAATGCAGATTGGTGCAAACTATGAGTTCAGGTGTCACCACTATGACAAAAGACGCCAGTTGGAAAAGCTATTAGTTCATAGGTTGAAAGTTAACAGAAACCTGAGCCTCTTCTGCTTTGAACGGACAAAAAGAGGGATTTTCTGTTTCTCCTACGTAAACATTCTTGACATTTGAATCAGTGTTTATCAGTGAAACTCCTGAACCGTATCTCTGTTTTCAGAGTAGTCATAAAATGTGTCACGCTTGCTCATTGTGTTGACAACATCTCCACGTGGCTAGCAGATCATTTTGTAGACTGTGGCCTCAAGTGGCCCCCTGAACGGCCACTTTTCGCCAACTTCATGTCTCCATATTTATTTGTCAAGCTGTTTTTTCTCACCTTTTTCATTTTTAAAAACCCTCTTATGATGACTTTACAAAGACATCCACCTAATCTGATTGATTCTAAAAGTGTTCTCAATGGTATTTTAATTATGATTATGTTGTT
>NC_050522.1:21362409-21389177 GCF_002922805.2 Oryzias melastigma | reverse complement strand
AGGGAGAAGGGCAGAGTTCGGATTGGGCCATACACTGGTCCGTCTGCGGTGTATCAGGATTGCGTTGCATAGAGAGCTTGTTTCAGGTAGTTTCCATTGTCTGTTCCCCCACCCCCCAGGCTCCTAGAGGAGAAGTTTGTCCTTCCACCCCCTCTTTGCTCACCCAAAACTTGAGCAGTTGGCCCCATCCCCCCTTCTCACTGTTAATAAAACAGCATCAACGGACTTGATAAAGGACTCTTATACAAAGCTTGTGCGAAGTCGGATGTGGATGGAAACATTCTGATTGAATAATGAACATTTAATTTTGTTGTCAATGCAACTCAGAGAGTAGACCAGGGTTCTCAAACTCGATTTACCTAGGCGTCACTGAAGTCAGAGTCTGGCTGAGGCTGGGCTGTATGGGGTTTCATTTGTGCCAAAAATATGTTTTTGTGTCCACTCTCTATATCTTTGGTCCATTGTCTTTGTCTACTGAACAAGTTTATTGAATATTTGTTCATGTCTCTGTACTGCTAAGTAAAATCTTCTGTGTGTCCTGTGAAACAACAGGAAATGGTCCACGGACCGCCAGTTTGATACCCCTACCGTAGACGGACTAATGTAAATCAGTCCTAAAAATCCCAAGCTAACATTAGCGGTGCAACAAAAATGGCAAACAATATTGGAGCTAGCCATCCGTTCAGTTTGAAGTCGGATGCTACTCGGACAAAGACGTTCATGGATCGAGTGTCTGGAAGTAGATACCTCGGAATGGAGCACCACAGGGAACTTGTCCCCCACCGGTTGTAGGTTTTGACCTAACAACTACAAGCTTTTTCAAGCAGTTTTTCATCTGCTCTTGAGTCATCACAATTTGAATAACAATTTGTTTAAAGTGTCATGTAAAGTTCTAGAACCTGTCAGCTCATAAGCTTGACATTTATCAATATTTCTGTTGTTTCTCAACACTTATCCCTATCAGGAACTGGTGGCAAATCTCCAGCATTTTCGGTCCTCCATCACCAGTCCCTGATAGTTTTGCTGGCTGTATTGCCACTGAATAAAAACATTTCAATGATCTATCTAAAAAAAAAGTGACATCATTTATTTTTTTGAAATGTATGAGTAGACAAGACATCTACTTGTAATGGACTTTTTTTTCCAGTGTCTTTGTTCTTTAAAGGAAGTTGTTGTGAATTTTGACAAACTGCCAGTGAACACTGAACAGACTCACGTGCGTAATTCCCCCAATATGGAAGAGTTCAGTTACAATGCTCCTCTTTATGCCATGTTGCCCTACGGGGTGGAAATTAAAGCTGCAGACCAGTTTTGATCTTTGTACAGGTTTGAAGCTTTTTCCTTTACCTGCCTCTACTCTTACATCATCACTGAGTTTTGCTTTTACCAGGTGAGATCTTTATCAACCTCTGATTATTGTCATTTGCTATTTTTGTTTGTAATCTCTGCAATCTTGTATCATTCGTCATTCTCAGCTGGGCTTACGTTTCATCACGTTTAACCATTCATTTAGCATCCTTCTTCCTGGTTCTTTCCACCTCACCAAATTCTTCCTGTATTTATCCTCCCTGGAAAATATTAGATTTGAAGATGTCCTCTGCGTAAGTCCAAGCATCACACCGTTGTTTTGCTTATCTTTACTTGTCATGAAATCGCAGCCCTCTCATTCTACCTCCGTCATTTTTACTCATTTTTCCGTTTTATCTAACCTTTTCTTTATGAGCCATTTAGTGACCCAGAGTGCAAACACACTGCTTCTAAACGGCCATAAAAGGCATGGAAGGACGGCAATTACAGTTACGTCATGTGCGTTTGAAGCGTCCTAATGGTGTTTGTGTGGGATTGATGCTCTCAGACAACCACAGCAGGTGTTTTTCTTAACCTTAGGTTTACCAATACTGAAAACCAAAGTACAAGCGTGTTAAAAGGTTGTTACTCCCACGCTGAACACAGACCATAAAGAAGATGTGAACGAAAATCACATTTAAAGGATAAAAGCCTTTTCATGTTGCTGAGACTACAGCTGCTTCTATTAGTTAGAAGTTTGAGGTCCAGAGGTTTCAGTGGCAGAAAAAAAAAAGAAAATAAATAAAATGGCGGAGATAATATTTTAATGATATCAAGCGCCAAAGGCATTAGAGATTAACTTAAAGGTTAAAGTGGTTCAGTATTAGAACCAATGAGATATATAGGCTAGTTCTATGCTAGCGTATTATGGTTATTAGTAGACATATTGGATATGTCAAGATGCCTGTTCACTGCTGTGCGACAAATGTACAAATTGAGCTCAAAAAACAAGAATGTGAATTTTCACAAGTAAATTCTTACTGTCAGCTAAAAAAGGAGAACCTATTGAAAAAATTAGGAAGTTCTGAGTGAGTTTACCCAGAATAGTGAAGGTTTAGGCTGATCTTGTAGCCTATTCAAAGTTAGCTTTAGATTTTGCACAATTCCCACATTTTCTGGCAAGACCATCAATCTTTTTTTGTTTTATAGAGAATGACCATGATATTTGTCTGTGTGTTCAACCACAGATCAGACCAGACTGTAAAAAACAGGCAGACAGCTGGTTCCATGTGCAGGTTTATTAGTTCAGATAGGAACTAAGCAGAGCTAAAAGTCCAGAAAGATAAATCATAGTCAGACAGGTCAATCGTGAGCATCAAAGAAAAGACTCAATTAGTCGGGGTCCAGGTGAGGGTCAGGGCAGTTAACAGGCAATCAGAAACTAAGCAGGGTCAGAAAACAGAAGATCAGGTCTTGAAATGCTCAGTAATGCAGGCAAAGTGGCACAAACAATACTTCGCACTGAGTGAGGCTCTGTGTGCTTAAAGAGGCCCTACCATGAAAATTCTACTTTTTTAGGTTTTAAATGCATTTTACTGTTCATTCCTCACTGTAACGAACCCCAAGGAGGCATTTTAAGCTGTCCATCCATTTAAGAGTAATCCTCTAAAAACCTGCACTGTCTGCAGCAGCCCCTCCCATACCCATGAAAACGAGCGGGTGGAAACGTGCTGATGTAAGATCGATGCCAACAGCTTTTTCCAGGAAGAGTCTGTGCTGCAAGCTCCGCCCCCAGACTAACACAACACTCAATTTATCCCCTTATCCAGTAAAAATTAGCAAAAAAAACCCCAAAACGTTCATTTTAGATGCAGAATACCGTATCTCTTCCGATTGTGTCCTGTCTTCAATAAATTCCAGATTAAATAGGTGTTTGTTACTTCAGATGCGTTGGTCCTTTAAGACCCTCTCTCCCATTCGCGGGGTGACTGGCGTGACTGTCAACCGGGGCGCAATCTTCCCAGTCCACTTTGACTGCATCGTGCCACCCTGGGCAGGGACCGGCCCATATACAATGGACGCAAGCCGTATGTCAGCTACCCACCAACCCGTATATTAACAGAGATAGAGTATTCTAACTGTTAATGTAAATCTCAGTTTGTGTGTGTAGTTTTAAGAAAATTACATCCATTCATCAGGTATGAATTACGTTCCTTATATAATAATGTATTGATAGAGAAGTCTGAAATATTATTTATCTGTAGCTCTTCGTGCAAAAACAATACTACAGTCTGGACCTTATTTTTGTGATGATCAGAGTTTTTTTTTTCCTTTTTAAGTTAGACCAAAATTAAGCATTTTATTGTCATTTTCCTGTATTTACTAAGCCTCATCTCATTTTTTACAGACATGTCCAAAAAGGCTTCACCCTTTGCGTATCTTGGACCTCTAGCAAAATAAGTCATTTATTAGAACACATCACTGCTTAAGCCGAAGTGGACTTCAAGTGAAGCAAGCTTAAGCTTTGTTCACATGGAATGCGATTTGCGCGTCCAGTTTTATTGTTAAGTCAATGTACCAACACATCTTTAGCTGGGTGGAGTCTAAAACCACGCTGATTGTGGCCGTTTGCTGTCCTCCTGAACTTTATGATCAGAAAAAAAACATATTTAAATTTAATTATTATTTTATTTTGTCCCACCTTTGACGAATACACCGCAGCAAATTGTCAAATTGGGTTAGAGAGAGATGGAAGAATCGCTGTCATTCAGACACAACTCATGCAGTAGACGGTGAATCTCACCGTACCAGGAGAATCTCTGAATGACCTAAATCCAAACATGCAGACGTGCTTATCTACAGCATGTTATAAAATACATTTTCAAAACAAATAAATCTAATCTCTCAACATCACCTGTGTCTGTCATGCATTGACTGTATTGGAGATATACATCTATCAAGTCAATGCTTCCATGTTGCAATGATGCTTTGACAATAGTTCCTCCCACGGGTGTCAAGAGCAAATCTGACATCTGCAAATTGATGCTGAATGAAGCTCTGAACACAGCACAAGAGGAATTCCAAAACCATGTGTCCCTGGAAAAAAACAACAACAAAAAAAAAAAAACATCACGTAAACATGATCACGAATCCAGACCACAATGCAGATCTCTGGTGATGTTTGTCGGTAATGTTCTTACAGTATCAGGGATTTATTTTTAGTTACATACACAAAAAAAAATTAATAGATAAAATATATCCATATGACTCCAGCCAAAAATACAGATTTTATATTTAACATTATGACTTAACAAAAGAACATTTCCACTTAGCAAAACGTGTTTACCACAGCAGATGTTTTCTTTAAAAGCAATCAACTCAGTAACAGTGTAAGTGTTATTTATCTCTCGTACAAACACTTGAAAACCTCCAGCTTTTTGGGGCATTGGTGTGTTTTCAGATTTAAAGTTCACAAAAGCAAAGACTTTAACTTTCCATGTCCATGACTGTATCCTCTGAGTTTATTTATATTGTTCTTGGAGACCATGCCGTAAAGCAGTAGTTTTGTAGTAAATAAAGATCAAATATTTTGATCAGGATAAGGTGATTATAGTGTAATACTCTGTGTATCTTGGTTTTTTTGTGGTTCTTTCTTACTTTTTTATTTCTATTTAAACATTTCCACTATAGGTCAGCAAAAACTTGATTTTTCTTTACATAGAAAAACAAGCGGTTGTGCATTTTTTTTTAATCCCACTTAGGAAGCTACATTTTCTTTAACCAAGTGAAAGTATATTTTTCCTGATAAGACAATTTTATTTTTCTGTATTCAATTTTGGTGCCAGTATTTCTTTTTTTTCTGTTATTATTACAACACTGAGGTGCAGAAGTTTCAACTCCTTTCTATTAGTAGGACAGAAGCAATATTGAAAAAGCAGGGTAGATCTAAATCAGGATGTCAAAGCCAGAGATGGGTATGACTGTTTCAATATAACACGTGTGTTAGGATTAGTAATTATGCAATTTATGTGGCAAGCCTGAGCAGGAGATCATAGTGAGCAAGACAAGCTAGCAGTTTGACTACTTTTCATGCCTTGTATGTTCCACCATTTATCGACTATTTCTTAAGAACCTCCTCTGCTTTGTGTCAAATACAATTTAATTTTGGCTGCGAGTACTGAAGCGCACTACACCCCAGGCGTACAGCATAGTTTTGAAGAGCAAACGCTTCACTTTATGAACCCTAAAGAAAACACGTCTGTTTCTGACAACACACAAACATAAACCACAGAAAATGGTCATTTGAAGGGAACACAAGTACTGTTGCATATTATTGTGGTTTGGGAGATTTTGCAAACTAGGTATTTAAGGATTCAATCATGATTTGATAGTCATATATCGACTTTCAAGAACTGGTTAACTCGTGGTGCCCCGAGCTTTTGGGTTGAGCTGGATTGAAGGAAAGAGCAGTTGCATCTTAAAAGGAGCACAAGTGTGTTTTCCAGTTCCCCTTAGGCTCATGCGGCCACATCAAAAGAAGTCGTTAAAATGGAACATACTGTTGGTGTGGGTGTGGTACAATAGGGGTATTGTGAGGTATTCGTAAGGCTAGAGTAAGTAGTACACACTTAAGATGTATGGGTGATGTTGTGCCACACTCTGGTCCAGGGATGGCCAACCCTGGTCCCAAAAGCCACAACCCTACTTCCAAGGAGAGCTGGAAAACATGCAAAGTGGCTCTTGAGGACCAGGATTGGCCAGCTCTGCTCTAGTCTTTAGTGAGGTGGGAGTTCTGGCCTCTTACTGACTGAGCGTGAATCCTGCATGCACAGCGTGTGCAGGTGACACAAAAAGTGTCCATAGGTTGTCTGAACAAATTATGCTATGTTTGAATACTTTCCTTATGTCTAATAGTCAGGCTGCAGCTGCACACAAGGAGCATGCAAGAAGTGCACGTGTGATTGCATGAGACAGCACTAACAGGTTCTTTGCACAGTTCACAGGACTTGTGGGGGGGTGGAATAATTGAACAATTTGTACGCCATTCATACTTTTCAGTTACTTGGCTTTTACTCCAAATGTACACTGGTCCGTCTGCGGTGCATCTCCGTTGCATTACGTGGGTAGCCTGTCAAGTTTACATTGTCTGAGTTGCGTCGTCGGCATTGACATATATGGAGGTGCACAAAGAAGGGCTGTGATATCACCCACTGAAAATGTATTACCTTGGGTTCTAACGAAATTAAGTACATTCATTTGGCATTTGTTTGCAGTACGGATTTTGCTATTTTGGGACCAGACGACATAAGAAATGGTAAATGGCATATACTTGTATAGCCCTTTTCTACTTTCTTCAAAGGCCCAAAGCGCTTTACAGTAATGGTGATGGTGGCTCCACTGCCGGGTTCACTGTCTCGCTCAAGGACTCTTCACCACATAGTAGACAAGGTGGGAATCAAACCCGTAATCTTCCGATCAGGAGTTGACTCTATGCTCTACCACTGCAGAGTGACTGAGAAATAGATGTTCATTTCTCTCTAGAAGTCTATGGGACTTTGGCTTTCTGGAACAAGCGAGTACTTCCCAGTTGGAATGTGAGGGAGGATAATCTGTCCATTTCTCTCAATACAGTATACTGTCTATGGTCTCTGGTCTTTCGCCCCTACCACCAGATCTTGGAGAAGGGGTTTGTCCTGACCATAGTCTGTTTATATAGCGATCATCCCTCTCTCCTGGCATTCCAAATAGGAAGTACCCACTGGTTCCAGAAAGCCATAATCCCATAGACTTCTAAACAGCTTTTCTGTTTGTCCAAATAACCATTCTTGCTCTGCTATCTCCTCTAAACATGTCCTTCTAGATCTATTTCTTTCATGATATATGTTCTTTATTGAAGTCATTGCCCTCTCTCAAGTCATAAACTTCCCAATCAGATTTCCAAGAAGAGCATGTGCTGCCCGCTGGCCCCACCTCAAACCTTTGAAGCGTTTGATTGACAGATTCTTGGACCAATCACTGCTTACTAACATTGTCTGGCCCTAACATGGTTAACTTGGGATATCTGTGCAGCGAGAAACTGGTAACTGAATTGTCCTAATTTCGTTAGAACTCGAGGTAAGGCATTTTCTATTAGTTTGGTCCATCTCTATTTATGTCAATGGTACTGACACATCCAGTTTAGGTAGTTTAGCTCTCTTTACTCATGCAAAACTTAAGCAATCAGCCTCCATGGCTTCTCTTTCTTCACAGAGTTCTTGTAAAATACGTGTTTTTGTACTTCCTAAATTAAATTGATGGCATTATCCGCAGTGTTTATGTCTGTTATTGCATGGGAACATCACCTTAGAAATAAAAGAAAACATTATTAAATTTATTTTCAAAATTCAAAGGAAGTTTTTAATTTACAACCCAGACCTGTTTCCGCTTCTCTGGCTTTTTGCCACCACATTGATGCATCAGCGGACTAGAAATAGAACTTCTGCATTGTGGTGTGGAGAGACGGATGTCTGATGCAGATATGACACGTGATGGAAATTATACATTTCCTTCTTTAGAAATGTCTGACGTCGTATACACTCAACTCTCTTTCTATGTATTTCCCTGTTTGTGTGATTGACTATTACATTTTCAAGCGTGACGTTTCAGTCAATGAACATCCATTATCATTGTGAGAGGTTTTCGTATTAACAGAGTGCTGTTCGGTTCATTCACAAATACCACATGTGCTCTAAGAGACAGTAATGGTCCAGGAGTCACTGACTAACTGATGAGGGTTTTAATGCATCTGCAGTGGAGACAGTCAGCAGACAGCAGTGTGAGTCATGTTGATGGAGTCAAGACACTTTCCAAACTTTCCTACAACTTCCTAACTTTAAGCTTCTACTTGTTTGCTGTCCAGTTGAAATTTTAACTCCACTCAAGCTCCTTAAGTTGTTGGTAGCTTCGATTTGTCTTTTTAGACTTCAGTCCCAAACTTTGAGTCTTAGTCAAACATGTCCTTATAGGCAAATACTGGCATCTGAGGGAGAAAAATGAGCAAGTCTATACGGAAAATCCAGACCTTAGACCGGATAGTACAGGATGACAAATGGATGGATCCTGATAATCTGACTCCCTCTTCCAATTAAAATAATTTTTGTCTTTTCTTTTAATTCAACTTTATTTTTATTAACTTCTCTCCATGACTCTGAACTTCTTGTCGTTGAAAGCCATTTTTTTCTGTCACTAGTTGTAATTCTCTCCATTGCTAATCGTTGCACTTTAGGTTTCAGCAGGAAAACTGTGACTTGAAACACTGATGGCTTCTGGGTAATGTAGTTATTTTTCATGAGTTATATTGTATGCATATTATCAGAAAACTACAAAATGGCTCCACCTTTACTTTTTTTGTCGTTCTTATTGATTGGATTGGTAAAGTGAAAATGTTTTTTGCAGCATTTTTGTACGGGCATGCTGTAAGTGACGGGTTGTAGCAAACTTTTATGCAACATGTGAGATTTTTCATTACTTCACCTGCCAACAAAAAGCCAGAAAAAAAAATTAAAAAAAGGGATTTGATGTTGGTTCAAATTTATTTAACAAATTAAGGTTTGGTGATCCTGCCTCTGGCCTTCTTCACTGGCATCTTCCACATCCAGCGTCCTCCAAACAATCACTATAAGTATGTTCTAAATCATGGATGTCTTAGGATGTCTTGTTTTCGTACAATGAGTAAAACCTTGACCTCTTATTTGGCAATTTTGACCCATAGAATGTGAAATCTAAAGATTAACTTCACATTTAGATGGAGAATACTTCTATATTTTTAAAAATAGATGGGTGTGCTGATGAATAAGAACAGAATATGGCTGAAAACAGACCAAATTTACCAAGAACAAACATCAGCAACAACAAAAAAAAATTTAAAACAATTGAGATCAAGCTTATTTCACAACGTTTGATTTTGATGAAGGTTTTTATTTTTTGATCCTCTTTTTTTCTTTTTTCTCTTTTTTCTGTTTTAGTCAAAAACACTTGTTTTTAAATTAAAAGTTAAAATATATTTAAATGAAATAAGAGGAATTTTCCTGAGTTTCCTTCTTCCTAATGAGATATCACTAATTAAATTCCAAGAAAAGTGTCTCCAATTTGTGTGCCACATCATAAAATGTTAAATTGTGCCATAAAATGCAGTTTATTGTACCCGAATTGCAATAAAATTCTTACATTTGTCTGCTTTCCTTTAACATTTTAAGAAGTATTTGTAAGAATCCAGACAGGGACATCATGACACGAACATGAAAATCCACTTTGAGGAAATGACTAGGGTGTAACAATTAATTGACTTAAAAATGTATTGATTTATATTTATTTATGAGTCACACTGGTCATATTTTTGGCAAAAGATGTCCAGAACTGAGTGTCAAATCCTTCAAAATGAACTAATAAATTCATTTTAAATGATTTTTGAAATCATTGCATTCCTTGATAATGACCAACATTTGAATTAAATCATCATTTAACAAATAGGATTTTTTTAACTTTTGCATTTTCTCTGCTGACATCCTTTATATTTTCTGAGACTTGGATCTTTATGGTACTGACTCAGAATTCATCAAAGGTGATTCAGCTTTAAAGGATGTTTGAGGGGGATGATGCACACAGCATAGCCAAAATCAGACGTTATATTGATATCAAATCTTCAGTTAACTTTAAAAATAAATTCTACTTAAATTTTGCTTTTTTTTCTGTGCAATTTTTGGCCATTAATAATTAGTTTTTTTAACTGCTTCCTTTTTTTAATTCAGATTTTCTAACTTTGTGTCTGTTTTTGCATGAAAAATGTTTTTGTTTGTAATTTAATTGATCAATCTGAAGCTTAACTGTCATAGTTCTTGAATCTTCCATATCAAATTAATTTTTTTTTTTTTTTTTTACCTATTTAAACCATTTACTGGATGTGAGCAGTTTTCTTCCCATTATGGGAACTTCCTCTTATCAGCTTCCTATCCATTTGACGTAAATCATCCATAATAACCTCCTAATATACTCATCTCGCAGCGTTGGTAGCATTTTCCCGTCGTCATTAGTTTCTGGAGGGTTTTCCTCAAAGGAGTCAAAAAGAAAATTCTCGTAAATCTTCTGCCAGATGTGATTCTTTCCAAATCTCAACTAATTTTTTTGGTAGCCTTTGGCAAATGGGTCATAAGAATACATAAGACACAATTATTAAACTCCCATTAAACCCTCTTATCCATCATCTTTGTCAAAAAGACTCGAATCCAGAACTTTAAGAGAGGTTTTTGCCAGCTTTGTGGGCATAAAGCAAAATCTGGTTTATGTTTATGCTTTATTAACATTCCTTCTTGTTACTATCTTCAGATCTTATTAGTCATACTCCCTTTCCTTCTTGCACGGGAATCCTCCTTGTAGAGAACGTTGTGGTTTTGGTTGCTATATATTCATTTTTTTTGGGACTTTATTCACGACAGCCACTAAATGTTAAGAAAGTAAAATGACCCAAGTTACAAGAACATTTGTCTTTTTTGTCAGTTTGGCGTTAAAAAATTATGATTCAACATAAATAAGTTAAGAAAACATGTTTTAGTGACTAAAACATTTTTTTTCCTAAAATAAGAATTCTTGGTTGGACTATTTCTCTCACCCCATTGCCAGATGTTATGACTTTCTTAATTTTATTTTGAAGGGCAACACAACAAGACAGTTGGAGGCTGACTCCACTCTTAGCCCAGATTTGAAAAATGCAAAAATAAGGGGGGGAGGTGTGGTTGGGCAAAGAGTCAACGGATAGCACTTTTAAAGCCCCATTTAGAGAAATCAACAGCCAAAAAAAAAAAGGATTTTTAGTGTTTGGTTACCCTTTAAGAACTTGTTGCCAGATTATAAATACATATTTTGGGTAAGCAGCTAACTTTCACCCTTACCATGATTAGGCCTTCATTCTTTTTCTTTGTACTTTGAAGGACTGTTAGTAAAGATGAACCTTGGCATGTGAGGAAAGAGACCATTTTTGGTTGAACATAGTAACAAAGATGATTCCTTTAACTCCAATCCCCAAAAAACATAGTTTTGCTTTTATAAACCAGCAAACAAGAAGGTCCATAAAGTGCCGCTATAGAAAAACACAGGAAATTCCTGCACGTCCGCTACTGATTTCCGTTTTATTTTTTTTTTAAATCATAAATAATTGTGAATGATTAACATATCCCAGATCAAATCACATATGGGAAGTCAGGGAAAAGTTCCTGCCAGATTCCTTGAAGACCAATTTCCAGTCTCACATTTAATTGCACCTATGATTAATCTTATAAAATGTCTTTTGCACTTCCTGTCTGCTGTTGGAGAGATCATAGCAAGGAGAATAGACATTAAGCATGGAGCTCTACTTTTCTGATAACTTCTCCATGTGCTCTCTTTCCAGATTGGATACATTCGGTTTGTTCAAAGTAAACCAGAGTTTGTTTCCCCCAATAATCCAGAACAAGTTTTAAGTGTGTATGTAACCTGGTCCAGAACCAGGAACCGCTCTCAGACCCATATTTTGAAGTGGTCTCAGTTGTTTCCAAATCCAGTCATTTCTTATCAAAGATATCCTGAGTATATTTGGTATCAGAATTGAAGTCCTAAGCTGGCTGCACTTTACAACGTGGGTTGAAGGGGTACATAGAGCATTGCTCAGTAGACCCAAGAGGGACCTGGTCACAGGTTGAGGTGTCACAAAAGGAAGGTTCTTAGGATTTCTTCAATTATATACGCGATGGTGGCAAGCTGCTGCTCAAATTGCTTCCCATCAGATCCAGAACCAGCTCAGTGGCCTTGCTGTCCGCCCTGAGACTGGAAGGGTGGCAGTTCAAATCCAGACTGAGTCATACCAAGGACTCGAAAATGGGACCCAATACCTTCATCTTTGACACTCTGCATCAAGGGGTTGGATTGGATCGTCAAGCTACCAAATCATTCCTGAGTTCAGCTGTGTCTGCAGCTCACCCCTCCCCCAGGGGATGGGTCAAACAACTAATGGGACTTTAACTTTAAGAGCTGATGGAACCAGGGGTGCTGGTATACCCTGACTACCATCAGTGCCAAACCCAGTGGGAGACCAAGATCCACTTTGACCTTGTTTAACATAAAGAAAAGCACCAATGCCAATAATGAGAAAGACCATTCAGGAAATCTTTAGAACCATCATGACCAACTGTGAGCCAAAGCCCAACAGCAGAACCAAAGTGAACTGCTACTGTTTGAGACAATTAAAGTTCTGCACTTTCATCAGGTGTTGGAATTGTCGCTCTCGTCAGCTCACACCAGCTCATAGGCCTGAATTTGTCTCTCTTTGAAATTTAAAATACACATAAAGAGAGTTTCTATTCAACTATAGACAAAGAGAACCAACAAGAGTAACTTTTTACACCTATCAAAGTAGTCTGGATGCAACACAGACCACTTTTATTCGTATTAATAAACCTCCTTAGCTCCTCTCCAATCTGAAGAATACTGAAGAATTTCCTCCCTTGATATTATGAAAAAGCACAGGCATTTCACAAGAGTAAAATGGAAAAGATCCTTGTGTTGTTGTAGGCGTTTAGGATGAAAACTATCGGAAGTTGATACAAAGAAAGTTGTGAAACCCCAGGTAGTTTTTGAAGGAATTTCCTTCTTAAGAAAGAAGAATTAATGAGTCTGCATGCTGATCAGAACAGGTTTACTCTGCAGTCTCAGTCGATCGTCACCAGCAGATACTTTGAGCAGGGGAGTTGGACTTCATGCCTCGGGGGCTGGTTTTTCCATAACCCAGCATGATTACCTGGATCAGGTATGTTTTACCAATAAAGGAGCTTCAATGGCAGATTCATTGGTAAGCATGTAGGAAACACTCCAGGCCCTCAAGGCCTAGAGTTTTGACTCTTTTTGAAATGCCGCATGAATACGATATAGTATTTTCAAACACATTAGATGTAAGGTGCATTTGTTATCAGTGTAAGTTAGAAACACAGGCATTGGTGTATGGGATCTTTTTCTTTGCTGCACATAAAGGAGAAGAATGGTCTAAATGAAGCTAGTTCAGACTGTTTCAGTTGAGACCAGAAAGAGTTTCCGGTGGAGGCTGCAGAAAAAACTGAAGGCTTGTTTCCCAAACTTAGTCCGAACATGAGGAACATGCAGGGGAAAAATATCGTTAAAGCGAAAAGTATAATGACTGGTGGTTCTTTGTAGACTCGAACATAGGGGGGCCAAGTTAAGGTTAGGGTACCAGTAAAGGGTTATTGTACTAGGTACCAGTTAGTATGTCCCCTGGACCAGTCCTCGTCTGGTACCACGTACTGAGGGTTATGGACCCTTAATTTTCACGAACAGCCAGTACAACAAAAAAAGATGAGTTTGGCACTTCCACAACATCTAAAAGTGACGTATAAAATCACTTTGGTTTTTTTTTGTGTTTCAAACCATTTTTGGTGATCGAAGACTAAACAGAAAAACATTGAAAGCAGAATGTGAAAACTCAAAAACTTGTACGATTGATCGAGAGTAGCAGAAAACTACAGTGTCGTCAGCATAAAGATGATAGGATACATTTGGCAAGTTTTGACACAAGTTGTTAATGTAAATAGATAACAGAATGAGACCTAGAACTGAGCCGTGCGGCACACCTTCTACACCACAGTTTATTGACAAATTAATTAGGCCACGGCTTGATTGGAGATACCAATATTGACCAGTTTTTTTACCAGGAGAGTGTGATCCATATGCTTTGGAGAGGTTAATTAATAGTGCAACACAGCATTGTTTTGTTACAGTCAAGAGCCTGAATAACCTAATTTAAAGCTATCAAGGTCACTTCAACAGTACTATGCTTTTGTCTGAAACCGGACTAAAAACCAAACAAAATCCTGTTTGATTCTAGAAACATGACTACATGACTTGGAGATTGGCCTGTAAACTTGTCGATTTATTCATGTAATCTATTTATTGGCAACGAGCAAAGAGCTTAACAACGGTTCTTGCAGTAATCCCCTGAAGCAAAAACATGAATAAATCTTTCTACGTTTGACGTCATAGACAAACCTAGTTTGCTGTATAGAAATCAAGTTATTCTTGTTTTGCACATACTTAAGGAGGTTTCTTTATTTTTGTGAGTCAGGAGGGCGTTTAGCTTAACATACTTTCTTGATTTAAAGTTTTATTAATGATTATGTCTCCTTTTTCAGGTTTCGTTGATGGTCATGAACCTGTCAGGTCAGAAAGTCCATCCAAGGAGGGCAGCCCCAGTCAATATAATGCTGTATGTTTTGGTTGCTGCTCATTCCTTTCAGAAGCTGATCTCTGCAGCCGATGGAGGATCTCCGCTTGTGGAGCCTTTCTTTTGGTCTGTAGGTGGATTTTGCAGCAAAAAAATTAGGATTTTTCATCTGCTGTGAGGTTTGTGTGATTTTTTTAGTTTGTAGAGCGACATCTGCTGGGGTTTTACTGCATAGTTAGACAAGAATTTGATCATTTTCCACTTGGATGGGTTTCAGGGTTTTCAGAGTTTTTACTGTGATGTTCTGTTTCTCCAAACATGAGTTTAATCTCTCCACCTGGACAGATAGACTTTGAATGTGCCAATAGTGTCCACAAGGGGGCGACGGAGATCATGTTTTTGTGGAATATGGTTGTAGTATTCATGATGTTTGTATATTTTGTTCAGTTTTTGGACATTTCTGTGTCCATGAAGAAAGTTTATCTGTCTTTATCAGGTACTAGAATTATTATGGACTTTTTTAGGGAGAGGCAGAGTTCTGATTTATTTGATGGATTTTGCAACTTGCCAGTTCTACTTCCAGTATGTATTCCCATGTGGATTTTTTTAATTAGTTTTTTGTGTAAAGTTAAGTTTTATCATTTAGTTATAAAGTTGTAGATCTATTTTTAATTTGTTTTGCTTGAGAAAGTTTCTATATATGTTGATTTGACAGGTTTTTGTTATTTCATAATAATCAATCATTGATTCAGAAACAAATAAACATCAGTTTATTCTTTAATGTCTTCATTTCTGGGTCTGTCTTATTTTTATTGTTCACTGTTATCTTTTTATTAAAACCCTTTTTTCTCTTGTTCATCATTTTTGTAAGAACTGGATTTGGTTTATGTGCCTCATCTTCTGCATTCCTTCCAGACGACAGAATGATGGGATCCACTAAACTTTCTAGAGAAATCAAGTTCTTTCTGTCAAACACTCTCACTTAAATTGTTTTTCTATTTGTCATGCGCCCAGAACTCAACCACCTGATCATGAGTGATAACTGGCCCAAAATCCTTGCAGGAATCCCGTTGAGCTGTTGAGACATGATAAGGTCATTTACATTTTTAGCTTCATTTACATTTCATAAAAGTAAAAAGGCGTTCCTTTTTTGTCGCCCTGAGGCATTTCATGAAACCATTCATTTATATAACCACTGAAATCATTAAATACATAAATATATGTGTAAAATTCAATTTCGTTTTGTTCAATTAGCTTTTCTTTTAAGTGATTTACATTAATTTCGTGAAATATGCCCTTTCATAAGGTGATGCTAAATCATAGTGAAAGTGGTGGCTCCTTGGAGACTACCTGGACCGCCATGTGTTGTGAGGAACTGAAACCAGTTGTCTCCATGTGGTAACCACCAAATGACGTAATGGAGGAGGGGCAGGAGGAAGGATAAAAGGAGCTTTTAAAGTTGGGAGGATATCAGCTTCGTGCTCCAGCAAGCCCTGTCATCATGGTAGGTGGAGACTTGGAGCTTGCAGCTGCGCGCAGACCGTGCGCTCTTGCCAGATGCGCCCGCGCCGCGCATTCCTCTGACGTTTTCTTCTCCGTCTCTCAGGTGTTTGCAGTTCTGCTCCTGCTTCTGGTGGCCTCGGACCTTCATGGCTACAGCATCGACAACCCTCTCACCTACGAGCGCAAAGACTTTGTGACGGGCAAACCGGTGAAATGCAGCGGCTGCCAGCCGGGGTTCTACCTGCGCGCGCACTGCACGACGACGCAGGCGAGTCAGTGCGCGCCGTGTCCGACCGGCACGTTCACGGAGCTGTGGAACTACATCGGGAAGTGTCTGCGCTGCGGGGTGTGCGGGATCAACCAGGTGATGACGAAGCAATGCACGGCGTTCAGCAACTGCCAGTGCGAGTGCAAGGGGGGGTTCTTCTTCAACCCGGTGTACAACATGTGCACGCGCCACATCGAGTGCCCGTCCGGACAAGGAGTCCTCACTGAAGGTATGACCCAATTTCTTCACCTGTCTTTATGTGGGTCTCCAGACCGGGTTGTGTCTCTCTTCTGAACCAAATTGGTGACTCACTTTTTTTCATATAAGATTTTCCATCCCCTAAAATCTTATTAAGATATAATTTCTGCATCCCTCGTTGCCATAGCAACGCGATGCAACACCAGTCTTCCGGTGCGAATCAAAAATATATTTAGCACATTCCTTTCCACGGTAATCACCACCTGGGAAAGGTGCCATCACCACGTGTTTATCTATTTACCTGGAAGACAGAAAATGTTCTGCCATGTTTTATACAAAATAAAGTTTTCAGATTTTAAAAACTTGACCAGAAATGTTCCTTCAGGTTTTTGTTGACTTAAAAAAATGTCTTTTTCTGCTCTTTATTAAATGATGTGTTGTTGTGTTTTAGGTACAGCTAACAAGAACACAGTCTGTCAGACGTGTCCTGATGGGACCTTCTCCAACATCTCCTCTGCTCAGCGAAACTGCACAAAGCACAGGAGTTGTAGTGATGCGGGCCTGAAGACCGTGCTGAGGGGCTCCAGCTGGCATGACAGCGTCTGTGGAAACTGTGACGAGCTCAAAGGTAGAAATTCACGCTTATTTAAAAGAAAAAAACAACTATTTTTATCCTTTGTTTGGGATTATTAGAATTAGTTTGAATTCGGGTGGCAAAACTTAAAAGAAAAATGTTTTATTTGAACGTATACATTGAAAATTGATAAATAAGTTAGGATCTTGAATACAAAAAAATATAGTTTTCCAGAAGAATTTCATCTGGTGTGACAATAAGTCCCAACCAGAAAGGAGGCTGGTTTCAGCTGCTGTACACAGAGGAAACCACTTTCTAACTTTCAACAACTGTATCGATCCGATACCACTCAATATCGCCGATACTGATACCAATACCGATATTTATCGTAAATGCAGTGGATGTGACATAAACCTCAAAATCTCAATTGTTTTTAATCATCGTGAATGTTTTTTGTAAGTTTCCTTTTTTTTAAATTACTTGTTAAACATAAAAACCAAATTAGGACAACATTTTCAATTAAATGGAAAATATTTTATTGAAATAAAAACTTCTTAAAATTGATAAAAGTAAAGAAGTGAATGTAAGACAGTCAATAAACCAAAAAGAAAGAAGTAACTATGATATAAAAATAAATCAAAATATTTAACGACTACAAACAAAACTGGTAGAAATGTAAATAATTTGTAACTTCCTTTCCTTTTTAACCCTAGAGCGCCATCACTGGGTGATTTTCACCCAAGCAAAAGTATTTCCATCATTTTAATTTTGTTGGATTTTTTGAGTGTCATGGGTCTCTGGGTTCAGTCTCACATGTCCCAGGAATGAGAGAACCAAAGGCCAAGTGTATCATTATTGATTTTTTAGAGATTTTTTCTTCTCAATTTCCTTTTTTTTCAATCATTTTCTTAGGATCTTCTTATGCTTATTTCACATAAAGCAAGAAAACTACTCTAATCTGTCATGTGTTGTCATATCTAGTTTTTATAAGAAATACTTTTTTTAGGGTATTTTATATCGGGTACATATTACCTAGCAAAAGTGATGGTGTAATTTTTTATAGCAAAAGTGTTCTAGAGTTAAATAGAACAATAAAAAGTCACTTGTCAAATAAACTCAGCATTTAAATAGAGTAGAACAGTGCACTGAGATCTGCTGCTGAGATTTCACAGGACTGGTGAAAGTGGTGAGACAGCCACTCAGCTGGATCGTTTTCGCTGATACAGAAAAGTCTCAAACAAGAGTAGAAATATCAAAAACTGCGGTAATTAACTTGATATTAATGATATTTTGGATCCAGCTCTAGTTAAAATAAGTATTTCATCCAATCTAGTGTAAAATATTATAAGCACCAACCAAGAATTTTTAGACAAATAATTTGCTAAAATGAGCCTTAAATCAATTTAATTAAGGTCATCTTTAGATTTAAAATAATTTCTGAAGTGTAAACATCAACTAAAACATAATAAATAAAGTCATGTTACTGAAAGTTATTTTAGGACCAAATAAATAGAAAAAAAGTTTTTGAAAATCGATGAATAAAAATGTACATTGAATAATAAAATTACTAAATGAGACTTTTAGTGCTGCAAAAAACTCAGATAAATTGTATTTTTTTTTATTGTAATTTATTTGCATTTTAAAAGTGGAATTGTATTTTATTATTCCCCATTTTTTAACAATTATTATTTGTTGTACTGATACAAGTGTATATAAATATACAGTATATATTTAGAGAAAGTATATATTTAGGAGAAAAGGGGCGTGAGCTACAGTATGTTAAAGATTTTTTGCTTAAGCGTCACTGGTGACACCCCAGGTGTTAAATATTTAAGGAGACAAAGAAAATAGAAACTGGATAGACCGCTGTGCATGCACGAGCGTACGACGGTTACCATTGCAACCTGCACTGGTGTTTTGGAGTATCTGCACTTTGACGCTCTAGCAACCTAAGGAGTTATGCAAGTCTCGACAGGCCGACTTTAGAAACAATCCTGGGAGTTTGTTGTGTTTTCAGTTTCTACGTCTCGTTACCCCAGGAAAACCCAGCTCAAAACTGAAACATGCTCCTGCCTTTTTTTTCATTTCTTTCCCTCCCTCTCTCTTTATCCTGTGCAGATGGAGCCGACTACCTTAAAGAAATCCTCCCAGATTTCTTTATTCACCATAAAATGAACATTAAAAGAAAGCGCCGAGTTGTGCATAAGCTCCTGTCTGAGAGCGGCGAAAAGAACACCGGAACGTCGCAGATGGATGTCTCCCAACTCCAGAGAAAGATAGAAGAATGGGCTCCTTCTTCCACACCAAACCAAGTTCACAAGCTAATAGAAATTTTATCTAAAGTTGGAGCGGATAGTAATGCTGAAAAACTAAAGAGCAAGCTGAACAGGATCAACAGATTTCTGACAGAAGACTGCTCAGTGACAATGGAATGAGGAGAGTCTGTAAACTAATATCCACAGTTTTTTGCAATGCAAAGTCATCACAGACTGATACTTTTAAACATAAGTTAAAGGGTCACCCCAAAACCCCAGATCCAGGGGTAAACCAAAACTTTATTGACAAAAGAGTTCCTCACACACAGTAGGAGAAGCATGAAGACAAAATGATTAAACTGCACAGAAACCCCGAGGACACACAGAGGGCTCCAAGAATGCTGGGTGATAAATCATGTATGCAGCGGAGTGGGCGGAGTCAGAACCAAGAAAAAGACCAAAAGAGAAGCTCCAAACAATCAAATCTTTCTCCTGATCGCAATTCTTGATCACAAAGATACTGGCATTCATCTTTAATGAAAAAGTGTTAGCCTTCCTTAACAAAAAGTAGAACAGTTTATTTTATTAAGTATAACAAGTATATTATAAACCATGTACAGGAAGTATACTAACTGAATACTTCTTCAGAGTAAATCAAGTTTACAAGTATGAAAAGTGAAGTTTATGTTTCCTGTTTGACATTTATTATAGACTTTAATACTTGTAGTACACTTACATAGACTACTTTTTGCAAGAGTTGTGTTAAATCTACCTCCTTTACATTTCAATTGCTCCAAAAGTTATACTTCTATTAGGAGTGGGTGTTACTGCTAAAATACACAACTTGAAATCCCATGGTAGGGGGTTGATTTTATCTTATTTTTATTATCAAATTTCCATTTAAAATAGTTTGGTTATAAAATAACTTTTTAATGTATATAGTGATACAAAGTGAGAAAAAGGTGGATTGTTTTAGCTCAAAGTTTTTTTAGCTCTTTTTTTTTTGAGAAATCACTTCATAGAAAAATCTATGAATTTGATTAATTTTGATAAAACCAGGACATTTTTTATTGGTGTTGTAATGGAATGTTTGAAAAAAAGTGTTTTAATTGATGTTTTTGGCTGTTCTGCTTTCATTGCCCTAAATGTTGCATTGTATTCAGGACTCTGTCTCTGGAAAGATTTGAAAGCCTGCTGGTCAAAATACAATTTATCTCCTTACACCCAAGTACTTTTTAATATTCCCCATTTTTTTTCTCAGAATGTCTTTGTTTACTGATTTTTTCCCCCCACCTTAGTTCTGTTTCTGTGTTTTTGTAAATGTCTATTTATAAAAAGATTGACTAATTCAAATGTTTTGTTACTTTTTTTTGCAATTTTTAATAAAGTATTTGTTTGAGAGTTTTCTGCTTTACAGAATAAGCACCTGTACCTATATAATCAGAAACAGTAAATGTAAGACCAAAATGGGGCGCCTGAAGGGAGGAAAGGTAAAGCAGCACACGGGGGCAGTGGCCAACACTACATGTGAAGCACACATCATAGACCCTGGTCAGACGGAGGAGGAACCAGCCCTGGAGTTACCCCACAGTGCCCAGAACCTCTGAGCTGCATCAGTCCCCCTTCACATAGGAAAACCAGAACATCAATGCAGATCCGGGCAATGTGCACTGTCACAATGATCATTGGTGCGGACCGGTTTGGGGTGAAAGAAAGAACAATGAGTAGCAAACCAGCAAGACCCAACAGGCGGGAGCTTGAGATCAGTCAGCTGAGGCAGGAACTAAAAACCCTGCAAGTTCAGAACAGCAAAGGAGGTGGAAAAAAGTTCCTTGTCTGAGCTCAGGGAGTTCTTAAGAATAAACCTCATCACATTCAGACAAGCAGAACAGCACAGAAGGAAAGGAAAGGAGAGGGCCAAGAAGCTCAAGGCATTCATTTCAAACCCATTCAGCTTCACCAAGTAATTACTAGGACAGAGGAAGAGCGGCAACCTGTCGTGTCCTGGGAAGGAGAACACCTCAACGTCGCCCTCAGCGATCCTTTAAGGGAACAAGATCTTGGCCCATGTGAGGCACCAATAAAACTGCCAGAGCCTATGGTCCAGTTCAACATTTCTGAGCCCACTTTGAAAGAAGTCAAAGAAGTAGTGATGGCTGCAAGTTCAAGCTCCTCCCCAGGTCCCAGTGGAGTCCTATACAGAGTCTACTAGTAGTGCCCAGCGCCTGGTGCAACTATAGAGGCCCATCAAGGTGATCTGGCAAAGGGGAAGGGTTGCTGATTAGTGGAGGTCTGCGGAGGGAGTCTGGATTCCAAAAGAAGAAGAGGCCAGTAACACCGACCAGTTCCGGATCATCTCACTTCTATGTGTTGAGGGGAAAGTCTTCTCCGAAATAGTGTCTCAACAACTAATGGAATTCCTCCTGAAGAATGGCTTCTTCAACACCTAAGTACAGAAAGGGGGTGTCCCTGGTGTATCAAGATGCCTAGAGCACATTGGGGTGGTATCCCAGCTGATCCGGAAGGCAAGAGAAGGCGGAGGAGACTTGGCAACACTCTGGCTGGACCTAACAAATGCCTATGGATCCATTCCCTTTAAGGTTGTTGAAATGGCCCTGAAAAGACATCATGTGCCAAAGACCATCACCAGCATCCTCATAGATTATTATAATAACTTCCAACTTAGGGTAACATCGGAGGCATCAACATCTACCTGGCTGTACCATCTCAGTGCCACTCTTCTCCCTCGCCACAAACATGATTGTGAAATCTGCTGAGGTGGAGTGTAGAGGTCCCATGTCAAGATCTGGCACTCGCCAGGCCTCCATATAAGGGCATTTATGAACACGCACAGTGACTGAAACCTCTGTTCCCGGCTGCAGATGGCTGCTTCAGGGGTTAGAACATTTTATGTCTTGGGCTAGGAGGACTTTTACACTTACAAAATCCAGGTCGCTTCTCCTGAAGAAAGGCAGGGTGGCTGACAACTTCCGCTTCATCATTGGAGGGACACCAATTCCAACCGTGACGGAGAAACCTGTTAAGAGCCTGGGCAGGGTCTTCATCAGCTCCCTAAGAGACATAAACACACTGCAGCAAGGTACTTGGACAAAATAAACAAGAATTATTCATAATGAAAGAGTGTTGGGGAGGGAAGTTTGTGGAGAGTTGATAGCACAAAAGAAATGTATTAATTGAATTGGTGTTATAAAGTTTAGCCGCAAAAACAGGACAAGTAAAAAAAATAAAAATACGTGTATATATATATGTGTGTGTGTGTGTGTGTGTGAGTATATAGAGAAAGCAAAAAAAAACTCAAGACATAAATGAGGCTGAGATGAACTTTAACAGAAATACCGGCAGACAAAGTAAACTGAAACTTAATGCAAGAAAGCAAAACTTAACAAGCCGCTGTCCTCACTACAGCAGCTGCCTTAGATGTAATCATCTTCATATCTGCCACACAACTACATTTTGGGGAATTACACAAACAGGAACCTCCTTGAGTCTAAGTATGATGATTGTAGCTTTCAGTTTTTAATTTTGACAAATATTTCCTCTGTGAGAGATAATAAAGTTAGATTTCGACAGGTGACGGGGAAAACAGAAATTGTAGGAATCAATAAGCAGTTTAAAAAAAATAAGTCTACCATAGTTTTAAACTAGTGAAAATTCTTCACAAAAATAATGATTGCATATATATTATTAGTTTAGTACATTGGAAATGAATTTCATGTTTTGAAACTGGTAAATGTTTTGACCGCAAGATACGACGAAAAGGAAACATTTTTAATTGCTTTTGCTGCTTTGGGAGAACAAGATAGATAAGTAAACGAAGACTGACTCAGACGAGCCAAATTAAAAGCTGACTGAACTGAAACATCAGAGAAATCTGAATGCATGATCAGAAATTCTGACACAACTATGAGAATCTCCAGATGCCCCTAAAAGAAAATGTAGGAAACCTTCTGTGCAGAAAAAAATCAAGAGGAAAAGCAAAGAAGTTTTTCCAGAGAAGTTCACACATGGAGCTTGAGCACATCCTCTTCAAGTGACTGGAATGATCTTTTATTTTATTGGGTTTGACAGCGTGGCCATATTTACATCATCCTGGAGTTCGCCTGGAACAGGGAAGGTTCAATGTGTTCCTGTAAACCCTTGGAGTTACAAAAACCAATAAAGAAAGCTAAAAAAAAAAACAAAACAAGTATGACTGAAAGATTTAGCTTACATCTAATGAAAATCCCCCTTTGAACTACCGGTAAGTTAACTAAACTTCCACGTGAAAAAAGTTCCTCACATTCTCAAACAATCATTTTGAAACAAACTGTCTTGTGACAGCATATTTCCCATAAGAGTCACTCAACAGTCATCACTAACTGATGAACGTGATCACTAGTTAGTCCCAAAGTTCAGCACAGCCAGGGTTTGCAATTTATTCAAAAGCCTTGCTATTTGACAGAATTTGCAGTTTTTTCTTCAAGAATTAGGGCTTCAATTGTAGAAATTGGTGATCAGCAATGTATTCTGGGAAACCAGGAGGAAGGTCTCATCATTGTGAAAGCGTAAAAAAAGCTTCTGCACAACTGGTTTTGAGATTAAAGATGGGAATATCAAAGAAGAGAGGTTAATCTCTTAGTACAAGAATAAAAAACAACAAATGCATCTGAGTTCTTGAAAACATAAAGATCAGGCTTTTGATTGACCCACCTGCAGCTATTGCTTGGTTTATACTTAATTGCATGTTAATTTATAAGGTCAGGGTGTAAACAGAAGGGTTAATTCCATATCTTGGACAATGTATATGCCAAAAGACTCTATAAAAAATACATTCTATTGAAAATGAAAATACCTCAAAATGACATTTTTGTTGCAATACTGGGTTAAATTAAAGATAGATTGATTAGTAGGCTGAATGGCTTAGTTGGCTGGGTGTAGGACTGGCACACAGGAAACCTTGGATCACTTCTCAAGATGTGCTGTAGTTGACTTTCAGCTTATCCCTTTCGGGGTCACCACAGCGTAACAGCATCCACTGTTTCGCATCAGTGATTCAGAGTTTTTTACTCCGGATGCCCTTCCTGACGCAACCCTGTATTTAGAGGGCACAGGGATCCAGTTAGGCAGCAGCGTCAAGGGTCTTGCCTAGGGACCCAATCTGGGTGGTGATCAGTGGACAACCCTGGGAATCGAACCCAGGGCTCCTGCGTGTCAGCCCTTCACCTAGCCCACTGTGCAATAAGCTTAATTCATTGTGGGTAATAAGATAAATCTGCGTCTCCCTGTGCTGGTCCGCAGCCCGGATACAATACAAGGTTGTATCAGGAAGGGCATGCGGTATAAAACTCTGTCCTGTGCAAATTTGTGGAAGCTTATCTTCTGAGGAAACCCTTGACAGGATGTGCCCTGACAGGTCCATCCATCCATCTTCTTCTGCTCATCTGGGAACGGATGGTGAGGGCAGTAGTCTAATCAAAGATGCCCAGACTTCCTTCTCCCCGGTCACTTCCTCACCCTCCTCGACCCTGAGGCATTCCCAGGCCAGCCGAGAGACGTAGTCTCTCCAGCGTGTCCTGGGTCTTAGGGCTTCCACCCAGTGGGAGATGCTTGGAACACCTCTCCAGGGAGGCGTCCGGACCAGATACCCGAGCCATCTCAACTGGCTCCTCTCAATGTGGAGGAGAAGAGGCTCTACTCCAAGCTCCCTCCGGATGACCGAGCTTCTCACCCTATCTGTAAGGGACCGCCCAGCCACCCTCCGGAGGAAACTCATTTCAGCTGCTTTGGGGAAGAAATATCGGTGGAGTGACAGCCCTTCAGCTGCATTCTAAAGTGATGAAGTATGAGGCATGGAAAGCTATTTATAAATCGATGAATTGCAAAAACGTCAAATTCAGCAAACAAGGCTGCATCAATCTTTAATTTTAACAGCCCCTTTGGAAGTAAGTGACTTCAAACTTGTTTCAAAAGGCCAAACATGACAATCATAAATTTAGGATCACGAGACTCTGTGGGAAAAAAACAAGTCTGACATCATTGTGGTTTGAGCAGAATCTTTTCATCCCACGCCTAATAGTAATATAGAAAGTTTGAATAAGTGAACTATCCCAACAAGGATAACAAAGGACAGGATTTCTGCCTCTTATAGTTTTGTTTCACCCTCATAATTCATGGCCAATGACTAAAGATATCTTTATCTTGTGGTTTTGTTTACAAGTGATGGTTTGAAACTGAAATATCTGGTACAAGGCGGTCTGAACACAGACCAAATGCAAGCAAAGCAGATTTTCTTCATGTTAAACCAGCTGAATCTTGTTTATTGTGTAAAAGGTTAAAGAGTTGAGGTAGGTCAAAGAGTATGAGTTATTTAGGAGTCGACATTTCCCATTTAATTGGTTAAGTTAGAAGTCCTTAAACTCCAGGCAGGGAGCCATTTGTGGTCAATGTGTCATTTAATGCTAGGCTGTATAAGGCTAAAAATATGTTGTAATCACTGCATCAGCACTTCAGAAGGTTTAAATTTGCCAGTGATTAAGTGAGACTCATAACCTGATACGTTTAAACGAGACGTCTTGGCAAGAAGCTATCAGAATGTCTCTTCAGCAGATACTTCCACAAGCCTTAATATGTACAATCTTTAATACATAGCTTGGATTTGAATCAAACTCAAAACCAATTAATTTAAGATATTATGGCCTTCAGATGAATGACAGGAAAATGGACGAGTGAGCTCATTCCTCACACCCAACCTGTACTATTGTTGCTATCTTTAAACCCAGAATAGACACAAGAAAATGGATGAATTATTATGTGAGGACTGTGGATTATTTTATGGGTTTTGGTCATGTTCTGTTTTGAACATATCAGTTTCAGGTTTGTCATGATTCACAGCTGTCTTCATTTCAGTTAATTACCCTCAGTCTATTTAAGTGTCTGGTTTCTAGTTCTCCGTTATCAGGTCATCTGTTCTGTTATGCCACCTATCGTTGCTCCCATGGTTTTTTGTCAGGCTTCAGTTTAATGAATGTTTTCTTTTCTGCCACTTGCCCAGTCTCCTGCATTTGGGTCCTCCGCCACCTATTCTTGACAGAATATGAATAACCCCGAAGCCTCGGTCAAATGCACTTTGACAGGGATTGTCCAGATCCAAGGAGGGTCATAGATGAGAGCAGGTGTTTCTTGAAGTCCCATTAACCCTTCCGCTCTCCTAGGCTTGCTTACATTAAAAGTGGGGTCATCTGGACCCCAAAAGACAGTGTGCTGACACCTGAAGAGCATTAATGTATTCATTGTGTAGTACCTTTGTGTGTTAAGTGTTTGCTACTACCTGTTGCTTGGAGCATGTCCTTGGGAAGAAATCGTTCAAGAACATTTTTACTCTACATACTTGTAAAGCAGTTCATTTGCTCTATTTGTACTGGCCATCTGCGTGTTCCTTAATGCCCC
>NC_050522.1:21354760-21355567 GCF_002922805.2 Oryzias melastigma | reverse complement strand
TATGAACAACACTCAGAGCGCTTCTGAAGTACAGCCACGACCGCTCACAACACAGTTAGAGTCATTGTGCTTGAACTTGACCAAGTCTGAGGCAGACAAAAGACAGATTGATGTTGTTTTTTTAACTTTGAGTCAGAAGATGATCATGGACTGCGTCAGGTTTAAAACAAGACCACCCATGTGTGGGAAAGCGACAAATCACCATTTATCAAATGTATCACTCTAAGGAAACCCTTTCCTCCAAACCCTTTCTAAGAAATTAAAACATCATAAAATTTCCAAATTCAATTCAAATAGTTTTTAATATAGATTCAGGGCCCACTGTTTTGTTTGTTTTTACGTAAAAAAAGATTTAAGGTAAAAACATTTTTTTTTTTTTTTACAAAAACTTCAATTTCAATTTGTTTCAAACAGTTAGTGGCGTGTCAACCCCAATTTATGTAAGAACAAATACTTTAAATCAATTAAAGAGTGAGCCCTGAATCAAAATTTTATTAGAGCAATTTTTAAACAATTGGGCGAATAAATACACTTTTTTATATTATATATTTTTTTTATTTTTTTGGAAAGATGTTTGTAATAGTCTAGATAAGGAAATGTAAGTTCTCCAAAAAACATCCTCCTTTCTGGTGGATGTAATTGACGTGGTTAAGCAAGCAGCTGGTTTTGTTGTTACCATGGAAACCATGACCAGGATCTTTCCAGTGACAATATGAACTGGTAATGATGCAGCACACTTAAAAAAGAAAAACCCAAACAGGGATATTGAATCATATCGGTTGGTCTGGTAAGTTTTTCCAAAAGTGA
>NC_050522.1:21295397-21354709 GCF_002922805.2 Oryzias melastigma | reverse complement strand
AGTTAGAGGTACCAGTGACTATCACCCTTTAGAATGCTTTACCATCCAATAAAAGACCAACCACAAGCTTGTAAAGAGTTGGAGATGGTAGTTAGATGTTTTCTTCCTCTTTAGCTCACTGCTGGGTTTTGTTATTTTAGTTTGTGGTTGGACCTTGGTAATTTGCGGGCTATTTGTAGGGAGCTGCTGACTCTGCCGGTCAACAGTCTCCTGACTTATTTTATTTTTGACCAAGGTTCCAACTATTGTTTGGAGCAGCGCACTAATTATTAGATTTTTGTTCTCCCTTTTCAGGACGCAGGATTGCCTTTATTTAATAAACTATGTTCATTTTATTCTAATTGGTGTCCAGTTTTTGTACTTTCCCCCTTAGACCTGAGCCAGGTTTACCCATAACATATATAAATATAGGTCATGTTTCCATACTTAATCAGCTCATTCAGCTCTTTATGGCTGAGTTTGAGTTCATAAAAATATCCTTCACTCCCTCGGGCCTTACCAGCTGTTCCCTTTGATAACAAGATTTAGCTCATCGTTACTGTTTCCAAAATTCCCGGCCAACTCATTTGACTTGTTCACATTTGCTTCCCCGCAGGATGACAAAGCGCTTCGTCAACTGTCTAAATTCACTTCCTGTGGGATCCCTATCACTTGAGTCATCCTCTCACTCAGTCAACTCTGAGACCCCCTGAAAACTCTGATTATGCACAGATGAGAGCAAAATATTTGGGGTAATTTCCCAATGTCTAAACTACACATAAACCCATACAGACATCCAGTTTCATATTTAATTTATTTTTTACAAAAGAAAACATTAACTGTTGTTTTGTTTGGCTTTATTTTTTTTTTTTTACCTAAAAAAATGCTGTGCAACTATATGCTCATTTGGTTTATTCCAGTAGTAAATGTGCCAAAAAAATTTAGTATCTGAAAAACACAAAAGTTTGGAGATTAAACAAAGTTTTCACCAAAAAAATGCTGTCTAATGAAGGGCAATATGCTGAGAAGAGCAGCGCACGCAACTTCAATATAAATCAAGAAAACTAAAGACTTCTAAACGATCCAATCTATTAAAATTATCAGTTAAAGGTTTCTTTTTATGAAAAAAAAAAAAAAAAATGATAGTGAATAAAGTCCAGAATTTAACCCTTTAACACCTGAGACGTCACACTTAAACACAAATACAAGACAAAATCTTTAATTTTCTGTAACTTTTCAACCGTTGACACGATCAGTGTAATTCCAGTAGATTCTGAAGAATAGAAAGGGGCACAAACAAAATCCAAAAACACTACACTGGATCTCCAGTGTTAAAGGGTTAAAGAGGAATTTTCAGCACCCTGGACAGATCAAATCTCTTTCATTTATTTCCCAAAGTCTGAACACAGCGGGATCACCCTCATGGAAATAAAGCCTGTTGGTCTGTTACTGCAAAATACAAACATGGAGCCAATTCAGTATTTTTTTTATAAAGACGTTGCCATTATTTAGTTATTATTAGAAAATGAAGGATTTGCTGCACACTGTTGCACGTCTCCAAAGACCTTTTACTGTCAAACTTTAGGCATTTTCCAGTCAAAGGAACAAGGTGCTGAACCAGTTTACTGATAGTTGATTATTTTATTAAATAAAATAATACTAGTATGTCTGGGATACATTAAATGTGTATCTATATAAATAGTTTTTAATGAATGTACTGATACACAGTCAATTAAAAGAATCATTGATTGTGTTATGTCTCCCTCTAGAGGTTGGGGCTGATACTTCCATCAGGTTTCGATCTGTCTTTAGTGGAGATTTTAAGCACTGAAGTGGGTGTGATCTCTTTACTCTGACAATGTTATGCCTTCTTCGTTTGTCAGCATATTAAGAATCTTAAGTTTGTATTGTGGTCGTTTCTGTCTGTAATCAGTGCTAACTGATGCTGATGGGGTAATTTCAGGGCAGATTTAACAATTAAGTAGTACCCTTTAGTTTAAGATTGAAAATAATATTTGTTCTTACAAATATTTCCATTTTATGCAGAGAAAAAAAAGAATAATTTATGTGCAAAATACTTCACGGCTCTTTGTCTCCATCTAGTGGTTGAATTGGATAAACGCACCAAATCCTCTCAGAATCAGGACACTTTCATAAAAAAGTGTTGTGGATTAATTTGTTTAATGAGACGAAAAACAATATATTTGCATACTGTATTTAGTAAGTTGCACTAGAAATACACTAAAGCATTAAAAACACTGTTAAATTGTAGTCTTTGTGTGAATATATTTGTTTATTTATTTTATTTTGAAAAATAAAAAATCATATTTACATATATTTATTCAATGGTTACAAAATGTGGAAACAAAATCTAATTCTTCGTAAAAAAAGAAAAAAAACGAATTTAAGCAAAATTATTATTTTATTATACAACTGATTGCTTGAAGACCTTGCAGATGTCAAATTTTAATACTTTAAAATGTAAACAAACAGTATAAAAGTATAAGGTATAAAAGAATAAAGTAGAAGTAGAAGAATATCAACATTGTTAAACTATCTTTTCAAAATAAGTTAATTGCTTTGATTTAGGACAAGTGTGTTAATATCGGTGCTTAAAAATAATATAATAATAATAATAATCTTTATTTAAATAGCTTATATTGTTCTTCCGTTTTTCAGCATTATTGTCCGCTTCCTGGAGTTGCAAGAAATTCATCTGCGATGTTCCGCTGTCCGTTTCGCCGCTCTCAGCAAGAAGTGTGCACAAGTCAGCGCTTTTTTTAATGTTCATTTCATGATGAATAAAGAGGATTTCTTTAAGGTAGTCAACTCCACCTGCACAGGATAAAGAGAGAGGCAGGGAAAGAAATTAAAAAAAAAAAAAGGCAGGGCATACTTCTGTTTGGAGCTAAGTTTTCCTGGGGTAACAAGATGTAGAAACTGAAAACACAACAAACTCCCAGGATCTAAAGTCGGCCTGTCGAGACTTGCATGACTCTACAGGTTACTCCAGCGTCAGAATACAGATACTGCAAAACACCAGTGGAGGTTGCAATGGTAACCGTCGTACGCTTGTGCATGCACTCCAGTCTAACTTTCTATTCTCTTCGTCACTTTAAATAAGAAAGCTAACCTTTATTAAATTAATACATTGAAACTTGAGCCCTGAAATACATTAAAACTTCAAATTAAACTTCAAATGGGCCATGTATATTACCTTTGGAACACTAAAAATAAAATAATTTATGAAATATAAGTCAATGCTAAAATAACAACGTATTGCTGATCACCGTAAGCTCTGCAGAGAAAGTGGATGTGTCTTTATGTCAGTCCGGGGGCGGAGCTGGCAGCGCAGACTTCCTGAAAGGGGCTGTCCAATCTGTGACGTCACAGAAGCGACACAATTCAGCTTAAATCATTCACACTAGCATTATCACAGGTAATGCTAAATTTAGTTCATAATTATGTTTAAAAGTTACAGTTTAAAGTTTTGAACATTTCGTTTTGTGTGTTTTCAAGAAATGTTTAAGGTTTGTTTTGGGTTTTAGTTTGACAGCCCTGTTCTTTTTGGAGAGCCAGCGGGAGGGGTCACTCTGTCCAGTTCTCTTTGTACTGTCAAAGAGTGGGTCTTTACAAATATGTAGTGCGCACAAACGACCACTAGGTGTCAGTGTTTCCTCAGTTTCAGGACCACAAACAAACCAACCTGGGGGACGGGGGAGAAGGAGGGTCCACTGAAGAGTTGTCTGACTGAACTTCTGGGTCTGCGTGATTTTGTTTTTGTTTTTACGTTCTCCTTTTTTGGTCGTTATTTGCTCCAAACACTGTCACTCAAAGCGCGTTCTCACATTCGGCACGCGCTAGATGAAGGCAGCGGTAACGTGCGCGTGCGGGCACGTCGGGATGGACGCTGACAGTTAAGTGAAGCAGGGTGTCGACAGGTAACCAAACGCAAACGGGACGGCACCTTTGCCGCACTCCTCCTCCTCCTCTTTCTTCCTCTTTCCGCTGCTCCTCTCGGAGTGAAGGTCCGTCCGGAGTCGCCTCCAGCCGCTTCTGTCGCCGGACTCCACTTCGGCGCGAGACATGTCGGAAAAAATGGAGATTTCCAACGAACTGTTCGGTAAGCTAAACTTTGTACGCCTGCGCAATGGCTACTCCTCCTGTAGCTGTCCTAGAGTGAGTTTGGGAAACTTTTTTTATTATTATTTTAAGTCGATTTATACACCTAAATGAGGCATTTGAGTTTCAAAATAGGCTTAAAAATATTTTAACTTTTAAGAACGATAGAAAAATCTGCGTTGTTCCTTCATCTTTTCAGTGCAGTTATTTTCATGCCTGGAGGGTCTACCTGAGTCTCTCATATTGCCACTTCCTTATCTGGAGTGGGGCTGAGGGGTGTGTCCTGTGAAATTCCTTCTGGATTGTGAGATATTATCAACACAGTCTCCCTGACTGTGGGACAATAAATCACAGCACTTTTGGGAAAGAAATCAGCCATAACAGTCTGTGGAACTGAGGAAAAAAAAAAAAAAAGTCACCATGACCACTTTTTCTCAGCCCTGCTTTTGCACCTTTCTGCATAGCAGAGGGTTTGGAGTGAACCACTTAACTCCACTCTTCTTTCTTCCATGTGGTGCGCCTCCTTTGAGATTGGTAGTTTTCATACCATGCAAAACAGCAATTTGGACTGAAATTACACCCGAGAGCCACTCTGAAGAATGTTATGACCCTATGTGAAAACATCTACTGTACAGGCCGCGCTAGAACACCCATAATGCAGCTCATGCTGCCATACACCAATACGGTGGTTGGAAATCCATTTATTCATTTTATTTAATAGCACCCGTTGGTTAGGTTTTTATCTGTTGACTGTAAAAGAGAATCGGACTGAGAAGCCCCTCCTCCATTCCAAACAGGAAGTGGTTGCAAGAAGCCTAAATCTCATTATATTTGTCAGAATAACAATTCTTTCTCTGCCATTATTATTATTTATTATTATGCATTAATGTGCTAACGTCATGAATAGAGCTGTGTATCGATGTTTATTTCCAGAAACGGTTCGATTCACAAGAACAGATTCTGATTTTTTTTTATTCTTCAATTCAACGTAATTTTGAGTCCACAGATTTATACACATTTGTAGAGAAATACATCAATAATCTAACGTATGATTTGAATATATTTATATAAATCTGAGACAGTTCACATACTGTAAAATGTCTTAGTAAAATAATGAGGTTGTTTAAAGCATACAGTGTGACATGGTTTCTCAAAAGTAGAAGTTGTAACAAAAATGTTCAGATCATTAACACTGTAAACATTGTTCTGCTTCTCCTGGAGGGCGTTTCCGGTTGGCCACTCGGTGGCAATCGCGCCATTGCATTACACCTTATTCCAAAAGAAAAAAGGAAACACACGATGTTTTAGATCACAAATAGTTTTTTAAGAGATATTTCCTCAAAAGAGTTTAGAAAATGAATGCCTGTGAATTTATAAAGATGTTAATTTAGTCAGCAATGTATGTTTAGGTCAACTGAGAGTTAGCATTAGCCGTCCAATGGGAAATTCCATTAAACTTAAGCGGAATTTGACTTTATATGCTAAATCGATTTATATTTTTTTATAAATCAATTCTATTAACCCAGTCCTAGTCATGATGGCGTCTAAAGTTCGATTGACAAGAGTCTTCCGAGTGGAATTCTAACAAGCTCACTCCAGATTAGCAGGAGTGGTTGCCATAGAAACATCAATACACTTACTTGGACCACTCACTGTAAACTGACGTTGCCTGGCTCCCACACACCGGCGTCATTATTGCGAAAAAAAAGAAAAGTGAACTTATTTAATTTGGTTGGAACTGGAAGTAATCCATGAGGTCACACTCACTTGGTCCAGTTTTCCTACAGTCAATGAACCTGGCTGCAGACAACTAGATGGCGCCCAGATATCCTTAGCCGGAACCATCCGGCCTTATGTGAAAGCAACTTAACAGTTGATGTCTCTGTCAAATCCTACAATGCTCTTTGACATATCCTAACTCATTACGTGATCAGTGTGAATTAGCTGATCTTCAGAGAAAACTGGCTTTGTGCTGGAAACACTTAAAAGCAGCTTCTCACCGATATGCAACACATTGGTAATATGTGTTGCATACTGGTGCAAAGCCGCTTTTCTCTGGAACAGAACACACTGATTCACTTTGATCACTTTTTGTTGAAACCTTTTTAAAAAGGTTACAGATTACAGATTTTGACCTGTTTTACTAAACACTAAACTGTTTATTTACAGTAAAAAGCTGTATTAAAAGGTGCTACAATTCTAAAATGTTGTGGAAGTTCCACTTCCAGCTAATGCTGAATGGGTGCCATCTTGTCTGCAACCAGGTTCCCCTCGGTTTTTGTGTACCTTAAGTAACATCCCAGCTAAGAAATATTGCAGTTCCACAAGCGACCACCAGAGACTGGTTTCAGAAAGGGGATAATTTCTTTCTTATTTTTGTTCATCTAGTTAAAAAGTTCAAAATTTACCAAATGTAAACCTATGCAAACCTTGATTTCAATTGAATTTTATTTCTTTTTTTTCAAATTACAGTGGTCTTTTGTTTATCGTAGGGCTTAAAAAAAGCCTGCAATAGGTGAAATCTGCAATATCCTATTATAGATGTTTTAAGGCTGTAAAACCCAAATTTCACACTTTAAACAGTTTTCTCAGATAGTCATAAACACTTATTTTTTGTTTAAACTCTCAAAGTTCAAACATTTATTAAAAAATAAATCCAATATGATAAAATGAAAACAAAGTTCTGCTCGAAATCAAATATTTACGTAGATACACTTAATGCAATCTGTGTTGGAGACATGGCGCAGAGATTGAATAATAAAGTCTACAGCCAATCAGAATGTAGAAGAAGAAGAAAGCATGCAAAATGTCGGAAAAAGCAGCCAAACGTTATGATTGCAATGCGAAATAGTGAGTGACCACTTCACTGACTTCTGGGGGAACTCATTCTTTTAATGACGTGTGTTAGCTTCATTATGTCATACATTTCTGACCTACAGGGGGCATTTTTTATGTCTGATTTTGTCAAGTTACTCATTGTAAAACAACAGAGTCAAGTCTTTTTTTCTTACGAATCCTAAAAAAAAAAAAAAAAATCTATTTGTCTATTTGTGTCCAATGACAGACCAGTAGCTTCTTCTTTTATACACACACTTAATTTCCAGGAATTCACTGATAGACTAATACTTTACAAGAAAAATTCCTTTAACTAAATATTCAATGAAAAATACAATAGCTTCTTAAGCCATTGTTGTCTTGTCACGATCAAAGCTTTACGGAAAAGTCCAGTTACATAATACATATTTGGATGTTCCATCAGTAGGAACCATTTCAGCATCTTCCTGCTTCCATAAACAAACTGAACCTACATGGGGAAGCTGACTCACAATCCCGTGCTCTCTGTTACGCCGTCTTGGGACCAATCTCACACTGTATGTCAGTGGACCGAGAGATGAATGAGGCTTTTTGTTGGCAGCCCTGCTGTTGGTCTTAGTAGAACAGAGTGACCCATTGCTGCTCATTATCAGAAAAAGATGATTTAAAAATGGTTTAAAAAACACACGCACACAGGCATATATAAAAATTAGGGTTCTCTTTTTTCATTTGGGTTTTCTTTGTTAGTTTTTTACATAATTTCCATTAGTTCCTTTTTAGCCATTTCTGCACATGTTGTTGAATCTGTAGTTTGCCATTAGTCCTGCCACAAACAATTATTTTAATAGTCGACTCATCACTGATCCGATTAATTAACCAATTGGGTCATGCGCAAACTGGATGTAAAGCACAAATCTTAACCATCATTATCTTTAAACTAACTAAAAATGAGATATATAGCATTACCTTCGATACCTGCATTGAAAGCTGAATTTGGCCGTTGAAGATGCTAGTGTTAATAGCTGAAGATCCTGAAATTGATAGCTGAAATCACTGAAGCTGATAGCTGAAATTGCTGAAGCTGATAGCTGAAATCGCTGAAGCTGATAGCCAGCTAAAATATTAGTTGAATGTGAAATTAGCCTAAAAAAATCGTAGGTTAGCCAAAATGGCTAGCATACAGCTGAAATATTAGCTAAACTCCAAAATAGCCTAAAAAACAAAAAAATATCCTAAATTAGTCAAAATAGCTAGCATGCAGCTTAAATATTAGCTAAACTTCAAAATAGCCCAAAAAAAAAAAACTGAAAAAAAGCCTAAGTAAGCCAAAACAGCTAGCATGTAGCTGAAATCCCTGAAGTTATTAGCTGAAATCACTGAAGCTAGCCAGCTAAAATATTAGTTGAATGTGAAATTAGCCTAAAAAACAAACAAACAAAAAAGCTTAAGTAAGCCAAAAGAGCTAGCATGTAGCTGAAATATTGGCTAAACTCCAAATTAGTCTAAAAAAACCTTCATAAATGCCAAAATAGTACAAAATCTAGCACAATGCCATTCTAACGTTCAACTTTACTACACTCTGACTCCATATAATATAAAATATTGACTAATTGACAATTAAATTAGTCGTCAACTGTTTTAATAGTCGATTAGTCGACTAATCGACGACTAATCATGGCAGCCCTTTTAGCCATAATGGAATGGTATTGAAAAAAATCTTTTGAATTGTTTTTACGATATATATTTCAATATTTGTTTCCATGTTTTCTTTAGTATTCTCAAAGCTATGAATCTACTATTATAATTAAGCAATCCCTCGACATGTCAGTTCTGTTTTTGTGTCTGAAACTGCTGCCTCTAAACCAAGCATCTGAAACATGAAAACCACCTGCTCGTCTGGACTGAACCCTCTCGCTGACCTTTGGAGACTCGAGCATGTAACCTCTCCATGCGTCCCGCGGGGGCTAAGACTGCTGCTACTGGACCTCATGTGTCCTGTCAAAGATGAAGGACTTCTGACCCACCAACACTTCATCACACCCATGTGACTGCATGTCCTAAATCAGCGACAGTTTATTCTTCCATCACAGATCAATTAAGCATATTTTTTAAATGAACATAATGGGCAGAAGTAGCAGAAAAAGTGAAGTTATTTAAAGTCATGCTCTAGTTCCTTTGTAGTATAAATAGGATTTTTAGATTTGTTCGAAGAATCAGTAAAGGTCTCAGTCACAACTGACCTTACAGGTGCATACGGGTTGTCTGCGAGCAAAAATGGGGAAACCTGTACGAGTCACGTTGGGAATGAAATATCAAGGTTTTACAGCAGGGGTGTCAAACTCAATCACACAGGGGGCAAAATACAAAACATACTTACGGTCACAGGCCGAACAAGATATACATTTATTGAACACATAAAAAACTAAATTGTTAGAACGTATAAACTTTAATAAAAAATAATTTTTAAAACATAAATATATGTAAAAACAGGCAGGAATATTATTCCTTAAATAACTTTCTATATTTTACTCGCCATAATAATATATTCTGTCAAAATTTTGTCAAAAATGTCTTTACTTGTATGTCATTTTATCTAAAAAATTAAACTTATAAATATTGCAAAAGATTGTACTCTCCATAAAACAAATCCTGTCAAAATTATATATTATATACCAAATCGCTTATTCTGGCAACACTAGCATTCTTCAATGCAGCTGTATGATGGGATTTGGAGTTAATTTTTGTAGTGCTGGTCACTGACACGTTGGGTCTGCTGTCAGATCTGGTAGCCCAAGGAATTGTGGGATATCGTTCCCTTTGCCTTTCTGGGCGGATTGGGGTTCTGACATGGGTTTTATTGACTGGCTGTTTTATTCTGTTTTAACTTTAGTTGTTTTATCCTGTTATGTTAGAAGTCATTCTAACTGATCTCTCACTATGTTAGCAAGATAACACTGGGCCATTAATAATAGTCAAATAATTACCCTGGGCGCTTGACTTTGACACATGTTTTATACTGTTCCCTCTCTATATTGCAGTTCATTTTCTAAAATATCACTGCCATTTTTTGCATTCTCTCTACAGCGCACCTTGATTGGCGGTCGATATCGTCAATCAATCCCCTTTATGTCGTGTCTGCTGTAAAGAATGTGCTCAGCTTGCCAGAGTTGCATTAAATCTTTGATTGCAATCAGATCTTTGTTTTCATTCCATCAAAATAGACTCTTGTTTTTTTTTTCTTTGAAGATTTGAACTCTGAGAGTCTAACCCTTGTGCTCTCTTATGGGGTCCAGATGACCCCACCCTATGACATATGATCCCTCCCATGACACAGGTGGACAGGATTTTATGTCTGCCACGGACACCAGTGAAGATCAAAAGTCCTTGAGAAAAAAAGTTCAGTGCACTCTCTTGTGGGGTCCAGATGACCCTACTTACAATGCAAACATGTCTAGAATAACATAAGGGTTAAACAGAAGGGAAAACTGTATAAATGTTCATGTATATCTGAGAAAAGTGTATCAACTGTGTAGTCTACTTTTCACATATCGCAGGACATTGATGCAATGTATTCCCCACTATAAACGAGGGAAATGTTAATGCACATTTTTTCCTATGGGCGTGCTGCGGGTGACAGGTTGTACCAAACACTTATAAATGCAAGAGTAGGTAAGGATAAAGTTGGTACTGGGGTTGTGTACAACAATTTTGCACTAAATAGTGGCACTGCTGCTCATGTTTACTATCTTTAACACGTAATTTTACAGACAATTCCAATTCAATTGGTGTCAGTGCTTGTGATAGACAAAGTATTACTGATTTCAGCAATGTTGCACAAAAGTGTCTAATATTCGTTGCACAAAATAAGACACAACTTGTGTATTATGACTGTGTTCAAGCTAAGTAATAAATGGGGATATATTTTCCTAAAAAATGTGTTTTTACCAATTATCACAGTATCGTGATAACATCGATACCGTGTATCGCATCGTATCGTGCGGTACCCAGTGATTCCCAGCCTCAATTAGTATTATTCAAGTGATTAGTGCATGCCCCTAGCATGCAGCCTAACAAAATTAGCAAATTAGACTGTCAGATGGTAGTTTGTGTGTACATCCTGTGGGTATCACACCATGTGCGTGCAGTATATGTGTTGTCAGTAAGGGCATCGTACAACAGCATCACCTGTATGTAGTAAGTGCATCCAACTTATATTAGCCTAAAGATACACTTACCATGCACATGACGATGCTGATTGCATTTTCATTAAAGTGGCAGAACAAGCCTCAAGGGAATGGCGAGATGCACCTGCGCTCCCCTTAACGTGCAGCCACTCCTGTCTACATCCTTGGACAACCCAATGGACGAAACCCCTTTATGTGTGCATATGACTTGAGTTGAGGTTGTCTGGGTTAATTCTTGTGTAGTGTCTTGCATAAGGTTTCCATCAACCTGGGGCTTCTGTCACAATTAACTCCACAAATACAGAACACTACAGTCACTGGCAGTTTTTATGGTGGATCCTGTCATAAATAATTTTATGAACTAAGACTAAGTTTACAACAGTCTGGAAATGTCTTTTAACATGAGACTGTATTACTTCTGGTTAGCTGTATGGAATAAGTAAATACAGCATAACAATTTGCTGTGTTTTCATAGGACCTCTCAGTCTAATAGACTTTGATTACCTTCATCTGGACGATAAATCTGTTGGGGGAACCTGGACAATGATTGTTATCTTTTACTCCTTGTCAAGATCTCTATGCTTTTGGAGAGTTATATTTCATCTCCACAAACATAATCCAGAATGTCATTGACCATTTTTTAACTCTTCATTGACTTTTCGCCGTTAAGACCAGCTTGTAGGGAGTGGTGCATGTGTTTCTGATCAGGCCCTGTGCTGCTTCACAACGTCTGTTTTCGTCTTCCTCATGACTTCATCGTGTGTCTGGTTGCAAGAAGGACTGAGACTCCATGATGTCATGAAAGTGAGCCCACACCTTCCTCAGCTCAACATGAAGATCTCTTTACCCACGTCTGACTTTTCTCAGTTCCTCTTTGTTCTTTGCTCTAAAAAAGCGGCATCCCCCTCCCCCCTTTCTCCATTTGTTCAAACTGTATAAGAGCGCCAACAACCTGCTACTCTTCAGAAATATAAGCATCCCAAAAATATTCAAGAAGTGTCAATGAAACATACCAAACCCATTGAAAGCCTTTCATTTATTTTCTATTGAGGATTTTTTCTGTTTTGTTGACGGTAACAACATCCCGATGTAGCTTACACAACACAAAATTGCTGCTTCCATTCAAAAACCCACTGAAATTTTGGGGCCAGCAGCATTTGATTGGCCAGTTTATAACTGGACTTACTTATAAGAAAAAAAAAGTATCTTTAAAAAAAAAAAATAGAAGATGTTAAGAAGAATATATCAAAGAAAGAATAGTTATTCTCACAAATAAAATGACTAAAATATATATTTCTCAATGGAAGTCTATGGGACTTTAGCCTTCTTGCAAAGTTGTAGACTCAGTCCGGACAAACGGACTTTCCCAGTCTAAATACACCTTTAAAGTCACATTTCCAACACTCCAAAACAGAGCTAAAGAGTTGTTGCTTCCACGTTGTCACATAATGTAGAAAGTCAGCCCTGTGGCGGTGCATGTCTCCACAGTGACTGCAGCGCACCAATAAAAAGTCACAAACGGGTCAGTCGGCATGTTTGTGTTGTTGCTTCCTGCCTCGGCCAGCTGTGTGTGCTCCTGGAATACTCTGAATGGGCTTTTCCTCGCGGTGCTCTGAAGCATGTGTTAGCACTCTAGAGATGTTTGTGCACCAATGACTGCACGTGCTTCTTTTCCATGGAGTATTAGAAAGCTGATTTTGTGTGTCATCGCAAAAATCATAAATCTACTATAACTCCATGATATGAATCCATAAATCCCTACAATAAATGTGAACTTTCTATCTATTGTATATTAGAAGACCAAAAGAAACTCATAAACCCTTCGTCAGCGTAAGGCATGCACTGGCCTCTTCTGCGAGCTGATCCCACGGCGGCGAACCGCCCATCTAAACAGTCATCACAGATGTAGCCATGAGCTGTAATGCGACTCCCAGGGCTGTCACTGTCCTAATGATGTGTTCCTGTCTTGTAGAGAGCGTGAGGGAAGCGGTGGGTCGCAGGGTGAAACTGACCCTGAGGCGCAATGTCCAGCTGGAGGTCAAAGGTGAAAAGGTGGAGAACAGAGTGCTGGTAAGTGCTTTTTAAAGCAACATTTCTGTTCAAAAACCTATTTACATTTCACAGTTAATGCTTCATTTTATTTTTGTAACAGAGTCATCGATGTGGTATTAGTATTCCTAAGTAAAATAGTATCTGGGAAGTTTATTTATGAACGTGTGATTACAGGAAATGAGGTAAAGATCAGCCTAAATATAAACCTAAAGGTCAACTTTCTCAGACAGTAAAAACTTGACAGACTTGATTGCTGTTTCTTCTGCTTTACCCTTTCCTTCGCATTTTTTTCTTTAATAAGAAAAAAAGTCACAATATGGATGTTCAGTGAGAACCAAACTAATGCTTACTTAATACTTTTTGTTGTACTTTTTTCTGTCCCTCTACTATGAAGCTTCTTTTAACTCTGTTCACAGCTTTAATGAACCTGCAAACCAACAATCATCTCTAATGGTTGACTGATCTTACATTACGACTCAAAAAGGCTTACTAGACTGGTTGGAATTCAAATAAATGGATTTATAGGCTTGGAATTAAAAGCACCAGGGCCTTAAGTACATTAAAGTATCGTCATTTTCAAGCTGCAGGGATCGAGGAACCCGCAGCTTAGATGTGTCCATATCTCAGATTGGTCTTCTCATTTCCAATTTTCCCATATAATTCCAAAACACATGTCAAATTGTGTTTCTATAAAATATTTTGTTACCTTTTAGCCTCCCTATTCACTTTTTGAAGTTTTTTTTTTCTGTATGTAAAATTTCAACTGAAGGTACTTTGAAAAAACAAAAAATATATTGGAAAATGTACATATAGTATGGATATGAACGATATTAGATAGAAATTTATGGAGTAACATCAACGACTTTAAAAACCACAGACACAAACATGATTTAGTTGGTAAAAAGGTGTGGAATTAATCAAGAAATTAAAACATTTGTGGAAAAATATCAGTTTCTCTTTCTGTTGTGTTTTCTTTTGTGATTGTCTTTTTATGTACATGTGATGCAATCATAAAGATGTTCAGTATCTAGCTTATTCTACCAAACTGGGTCGAATACAATTGCAAGTGATGTGTGTTACGTTCACTAAACATAGAACAACCCTTTTTCATAGCTTCAAACAATAAATTAGTGACACAAAGAGTAACAGTTTAGAAGACCTAAAATCCAGCTTTGAATGTTTAAAGCTGGTATGTCAAATACATTTTGTTTTTGCTTAAAATATATAGAAGAAATATAATATAGAATAAAGTCCCAGAGAGAAAAACAAATGAGTTTGTCAAGAAGGAGAATGTCACGTTTTATTAAGAACACGTTTGCTTGGTCACTGTTGGAATTTAGTGTCTGAAAAGCAGACAATTAAATTTATCTGGAATTGGTGTAGTTTTGTTTTCTTTTTTTGTTTGTTTTTTTTTTTTTTGTGCTAAAAGTGCAGACCTAAGCATCTTTGGAAAACCGTTTCCTCAAACACAGATACGAGTTGTTTTCCTCCAGGAGAGCTGCAAGTGGTTGCTAAATATTTTTGAATGACTGTGGCTGCAGTACCTAAAGACGCTTCTTGTGTGAACTACAGAGTGAATTCCATTCCTTTTTCATCTTTCCAGGAATAGTTTTCACAGGTAGAGCTAATTCACAGCCTAAGAAACTCATCTGGTGCAAAATCGGAGGGACTCGAACCCCAATTTTTTGTTTCATAAATTCCTTTATTTATTCTGAAATGACCCGTGGTTATTGAAAAGTTTTAACCCTTGTGTTATCCTAGGCATGTTTACATTAAAGTTGGGTCATCTGGACCACCTTTGTCATGGGAGGGATCACGCATAGGGCTGGGCACAAAGGTTAAGGAGGTTAAAGACCCACGCCAATCAAAATTGTGTCTTTAACGTATTCTTGTAACATTTTTGTTATGATGGAGCATAAATATAAAGAAAATTCCAACACATTCTCACTCCCAGCTCGTCATATATGGACGTATAGTTCAGGCCCCCTCCGCCTCGCGTTTTTGGTGTCCCCAACTCATTGTTTCTGACGTTCTGTTCCCATAAAATAAGGGGTCCCCCAACCTCTGGGCCACAAACCAGTACTGAGGACCGCTTGGTACCGGGCCATGGACGCTAATCAGGAGTCCCCAACCCTCGGGCCAATGACCGGAACCCTGATCGGCCTGGTATAGGTACCCTAACCCAGTACTGGCACCGGTATCTGATTTGGAACCAGTACCAAGACACAAACCCTTGTGCTGTACAGGTAGCCTTCCCCGGTTGCGGTTCCGCCTCTGGTACCACGTCCTGTGGGTTTGGGACCCATGATTTAATGGGAACAGCAAGAAAAAAACACCAAGTTGGGGACACCAAAAAAACATCAAAAAGTAACCCGGGGAGGCCTGAGCTACACGTCCATATATGACTTATTGGGAATGAGAATGTGTAGAAAATTCAGTTTAAAGGTGTATTTTCATGTATTTCATTATTCAAATAGTTGTGAATCCAGAGCATACAATAAAACGCTGTTTGAAAACAATTGTGTTACGTAGGAAATGCAATACAAGCTTTTCTGATCTAATCTGATCTGATCTGATGCATCCACTTATAGATGATAGCTCGCCATTTTTGCTGCATTGTTAACATTAGGCTGGGGTGTGAGGGGCTGTAAGCTAGCAGGACATCATAAACAGATGGGTGATGGGAAGTCACTATCCCACTCACAACTCATAGACAACATTCTAATGGACTACTGGTGCTCTGCAGAACCTATGTCCTACAAAATAAGTTTTTTTTTGTTTGTTTTTTTTTGGCTAAAAATGGCATAATCAAAATAGACCACTGGGGAAACTTTTACAATAGATCAAACACTGATTGGAGTGGGTCTTTAAGATTGTGCTGACCTTTCAGTCCTCCATCCTGAAATGGGAGTTATTTCTTATCACAGGGGGAAATGGTCATGAAGAAAACAGGAAGGACCTTCCCAAATTGTTGATGCGTGCTCTGAAATACCACGAAGATTTTCCATTCTTTGGTTAAAAGAGCTGTGTCAAGGCTTGGGGATTATTAAGGCCTCTCAGTGCTGGAAAGTTGTTTGTTCCATTTGTTTTGTCATCATAAAGTATGAAACTGAAGTTACCTAAAATTAACATTTCTTTGACATAGAAATGTTTTAATCAAAAACATGTCTATTCTAGTTTAAATTTGCTTCCTCATACCCCATAGCCAGATGCTTCAGTAAATTCAGCACATTAATTCTGTATTCTATGTTTCTCCTTTATCCACATTCCCAAGCTTTTTCAACTCCTGTCAGAACTTGAAGAAAGTAGCCCACTCACAACCAAGAGGTGTTGGGAAATGAAGATTTGCACAGAGATGGAAGACGCCACATTCCTCAAATCGTGCAATGTTTCCTTTATATGAGACAAACAGTCTAAATGTTGCATTATAACATGTCAAACTAATGAGTGGTTTTTAATCAGCCACCGTCTGATCCTTTTCTGCTTAATGATGGATGTAGCAACTATTTCTTCATCAACACAAGCATAGTAACACATAGAAATCTGATTCATGGCTGTCAAAATTCCACCTTTCAATCCTGAAGTTACCAGAAGACTAAATGTTGCAGTTCCTCAAAAGACCACTGGGGGCTGGAGTCAGAAGGGGGCACTGATCCAATAACTTCTATGTTAAAAAGTCAGACCATAAGTGCAATCTGGTTTCAAATCTATTGTTAATGCTTACTGTTTTGTTTTACATTCATGACAAGAGAGAAGTGATTTTTTTTTTTGTAATCTGCCAGTTTGAATTTATTAGAGTTCAAATTTACATATATACAGGCATGATTTTTTTATTTTTTTATTTAAATAACTCTAGTTACTCTCCCCTTAGCATGTCAGGCTTTATTTTTGTGTTTAAATAATGATTACCTCTCTAGTTTGTATATGTCTATGTTCAAACACAAATATAGATTTGCAATCAGTTATGGTAAGGACATTTTATTTAGTCAAAGTAATAGATTCTTTCTGTAAATTATGATAAGTTTCTATTAATATTTTTCTTTGTAGAATGGAAAACTCATACATGGAATGATGAAATTAATATGCAAGTTAAACTGATAAAAGTTTGGCAGTTTATGCAATTTTACAAAGTTTTTTTTTAAAGTGAATTGTACTTGTGCTTTAGTGTCAGCTGCACTGGTTGAAGTTAAAGTTGTGGCACAGAAGTGGGACGCTCATGGTATCAAGTTGAATTTTTTATATTGTATTCTAGCATCCCTTCCCTGTGATAGTGTTGCACTGGCATGGAGCCACTTTGTTTCTGTAAACTCCAACCCTATAACAAAAGAGAAAAAATCTGTAAATCTGATGACAGTTCCTCTTATTTCTTATCATTCCTGTGGAAGATGTGCAGCTGACAAATCTGCAGCAACTGTGTGATTCTATCATGTCAATATGGACCAAATGCTCTGAGGAATGTTTCCAGTACTTTGTTAAATCTATGCCACCAAGGATTAAAGTTCTATAGGCAAAAGGGGTTCACCCTCAGTGTTAACAAGGTGTACCCAAGAAAGTGGGCGGTGAGTGTATGTCATGACTGCTAGAAAAATATTAGTGGCACTAACTATAGAATCAACTTTTTATTTTTATTTTAAAATATATGTCTTACTGGGATTTGGCCTTTTAATTGACAGACTCTAAAGCAGCTTCACTGAGCATGCTCACTTGTTGTTAGCCTGTGGAAAGTTTGCTGTACCCATGTCACTTCCTGTTAAGATTTTGACTAAAAAACTGGCATGAAATCAGGCGGCTGATGACACACACCTTCTACAGTTGTGGTTTACTCTCTCTTTAAATTCTGTAAAATAATTTATAGCTGAAAGTTATATGGCAGATAAATCATGAGCTGTAGGGAAAGCATACCCAGATTTCAACCTCTTATCTCCCATTTCCTTGAGTCATGCTTAAGCCACAGCTTCCTTGTAAGAAATGTACCTCTTCCTTATACCAGCTGAATCATATCCTATCTTTGGCGATCCAACATCAGCTGGTTAATTATTTCTTTGGCAGATCTTGGATCAGTGCAACATTTAGGTGGGAAGGCAACAATTCATAAACTACAATCAGGATATTTTGATTAGGTTTTTATTGGTCCTGATCTGACTCCAAGTCATTAGATTTTGAGTATATCTTCTGATACTTTTGTAACACTTAATAAATAACAAATTTAATAAACAGATCTGGGTAGTCCTGGTTTTTTCATTTAATTTACTTTCTTTTATTATTTAGCACTTAAACAGTCCATTTCTGTGAAGTAGTTTGAACAATCAAGTAAAAATTATGCAACTGCCAACTAGACAAAATAGTTAACTATTAACTAGTAAAATAAAATAAGGTGATAATTAGTTATATGAGAAAGTTTGATGACTGTAGTTTCAGAGCTATTGGTCATTTTTGATCAAATGAGTCCATTAGAAATTCTTGAAAATTTAAAACAACTTTCGTCCAAAATTGTTGTAGCTTGATTACAATGAGGAGTAGTTATGACTAGCTCATATCAGTGTAATCATTTATTTGTTTTTATTTATTTATTTTCCAAGAGCTTGCACTTTGTAGACGGTCCCTTAGCAGTTGTCTCTTTCTCTCTGTCAGCAGCAGAGAGACACATTGAAAAGAAACAAAATCACGATTTTTTTTTTTTTTTTAAGGCCTTTATAGGTTGTTGATTGAGACAAGAGACATTATCTTTCAATTTTAAACACATATTAAAAGTTATTAAGCCTGGGAGTTTGAGTCTTTCAATATCTCGCTAATTTGGCCAAAAATTTACTAAAACATTTCCGCTCTGTGGGCTTATCTAGCGGTCTACGACCTTGATATTTTGTGCGGGTCACCTGCGTGTCCTGTACAGGTTTGCCCATTTTTCACCTGGAGACATCCCCATACAAGGGCAAGCGTAAAATGAATCAGTTGCTTTGGGGAAAATGTACTAAAAGCTCTGTAACATGATAGCAAATACACAAGTTTCAATCATAACACAATACTTCATTTGAAATACATTTTATTGTTTGTCACTCTTGGGTCACCATAAATACCACAACAAACTGCAGTGACTTTAATTCTCCATTTAGTCTTTTTATAAACATCATTATAGGAAAAATTCACCATTCATCTCACATCATTTCACTTTTAAAGCTACAATTTCACTCACTCAAGGTGAAAATTATCTACTATTTTTGTGAGTTCAAAGAGACATGAGTTTTCTTTAATTAGGCAGCACTAATATGTGTTCGCTCTACGCCAAAAAACACTCAAGATCTGCAAAAAAAAAATACGATTATCCAACTATGTAGATTCCTATCATCTCTATATGTTAAAATTGACAAAGTTGTTGTAATTAAAGGCCTAAAAGGACATATTGAGTGTAACAATACTGCTTTTTATCCTTTTTTATGTTGTTTTCCTACATTATATCTCCTGTTTAAGGAATAAAAAACATTGGTTTATTTGGGTTTTCTTTAGATTTTTTTTCATGCTGATTAATGTTTATTTGACAAAAGTGGATTGAAAGAGGTTAATAAAAAAAGATAAATAAATCCTGTAATTATTGATGTAATTTTTAACAATTCTTTTGTTTCCGTGTTCACAGGCTTTGGCGTCACATCGAGCCTATTTACTCACAGCTAAAGTTCCTTCTAAGGTGAGTTTACACATTTGTGTTCTTCCAGATGTTTTATCTTCTGCAGCTGATGTGCACTTTGAAGCCCAAAACGATGCCTAATTTCTGTGCAAAGTGAAGGAGAAAAAGAAAAGCCTAAAGTGGGACGTAGGACTGAGTTTTTCACGCTTTCTGAAATCTTAACCGGTGGAGCCCCTGGATTTGAAAAAGGCTTTTAAGTCTCCAAACAGCTGTGTTTTGTTTATCTCTGCTTTACCACATTTATTCCACTTCCATGCAGACCCAAATGACGATATCGCCCCCTAGCAGAAAAAAATGTGTAAAACTTAGCAAAAAAAAAAAATCATAGACAAATACGTTTTCTTGGAATATATCCTTTTATGTGTGTTAGTTTAAATAAAATCCAGCATTAAGTTCGATTAAAAGCATTTCTGCGATCACAAACCCATCAGAATTCTTCCTGATCCTTTGCTTCGTTCTTGTCATTTCACGAAGCTCCTCTCCCCCTCCGGCCCCCCTTCTCTCTCTCTACCGTTATGATAAAAAGGTTGGAGCATATGGAGACATTTGATAGTTTTACCCAGAGTGCAGCTGTGAGAGTGCAGCCTGTGGGAAAGGAAAACGCCAACAGGAAGAGAAGAGAAGAAGTTCAAGGCAGAGGGCTAGACCCAAATCCGAAGAGAAAAACAGTTTCTTTTGTAGAGCAACTATTAACTACTGGTCGTAAAACTGAACCACTTTGTAAAACTAAGTGGTTGGGTTTAGTCCAGATGTCAGATGGATGCTTTTCTAAGAAAAAACAATAAATTAAGTGTTGAACGCCTCTGGTTTAGAATATAAAGTGTCTTTTCTTTGCTTAAAAAAATAATTTCTTGTTTTTTTTCCTATATTGATATAAAGCATTTTAATAATTATAGTTGTACTTCCTATATCTTGTAACAGCACATTTTGTTTTAGAGAATGAATAATATTTTTTTTTTATGTTTAGTTTGCTTCTGTCGTCTGGATTTTTTTGGATTGTGGTTTTATTTTACACATTTTCTTTAATTATTTTGATAGCCTTCTTACATCTTTTTAGCTGAAAGTGCTCGATTTTAGTGGGCTAAATATAGATAAGCATCTGTGTTTAATCCTGGTAACTGTCCGCGTTGTGAATCGAGCCCTGACATGCATGGGAACGGGTCGGCGGGGAAGAACATGTGATGTCTGGCACGGAGACGTTGGCAGCAGATTCCGATGGATCCTCCTGAGGATTCGACGTGTCACGGCGCGTCTTGTAAACGCTCGATCAGAGTTGCTTAAAGGCTCGGTAAATGACTGAACTAACACCTCTGAACTTTTTAATCTTTTTACTGTTGATCTGCAGTATTTGCATTGTGAGAGGAAACATTGTCATGCTGGAGAAGTTTCATTGTCATGTTTGTCTGCTCGGTCTTTTGCATGGAATGAGTCAAAGTCGCATCAAAGTGAAAAGTGAGGTAAACAGTTCCCATAAACAACTTTGTTTTTTTTTTTTTGTTTTTTTAAAGGTGTAGTTTTGAATTTTTCGTAAACTCCCTCATTGGTCCTTTAATTATAACTGCCGTATTTTTCGGACTATAAGTCGCACCGGAGTATAAGTCGCAGGGGCCAAAAAATGCATAATGAAGAAGAAAAAACCATACATAAGTCGCACTGGAGTATAAGTCGCATTTTTTTCAAGTAATTTATTTTACAAACTAGTTGAAAAAAACGATATTACATCATCCTGGAAGGTAAGTTATAACATTCATAAGTGAATAGAAAACAGGCTGAATATGTGTCAACACATATTCACATATTAGCATCATGAAAAAATTGAAAAGGTGTAGCATTTATATAACATAACAGTTTTATTTAACTATAGCCTCAAGAACTCAGCAACTTTGTATCTTTACTGTAATTAATTGCACGCAATCTCACTCCATATCACTAAATCCCTTAAATTCTTCGTCCTCAGTGTCACGTCTGAATAACTAAAGTAAATAAAGTAATAACATTGATCACCATAAGAGGGCACTCTAGACTTACGGTCCATATCTCATGTCATTAAAAATTCGTATATAAGTCGCACTGGAGTATAAGTCGCAGGGACATTCAATCTATGAAAAAAACCGCGACTTATAGTCCGGAAAATACGGTATGCAGTTTTAAGCTCAAATTAAAAAGCCCGTGACATTTTTAAGACATTTTTAAGGAAGGAAAAATTCACTTTTGGGTCGTGGGCAGAATTTAGCCTTGCTAATTTCCCAGCATGCCTTTGTTTACAATCTCTCCCGCTAGCAACAAGTGCCTCACAAGCCCAAGCGAAGATTAGCGTAGCTAAAAAACCCAGTAAACAATATCGTAGCCATCCAGCTGTACAACTTAGATCAGATTTAAGCTCAAATAAGGAAAATGAAAATAGATCTATTTGTCTGCAAGTGGAAGTTTTAAAATCTGACCGGAAAAAGTGATGCACAAAATCCTTCCCTACTCACTATATAGTGCGTTCTCCATTTTCTAAAATTACTCAATTTCAAAATTGAATGCACTAGAAAACTCCCAGAAGTCTTTGCGAAAAACTAGTATGTATCATTGCTCACTACATTAGCGAATATAGACCACAATTCATTGCGGTTGATCAATTTTTGCGAAAACAAATTTGTTTAAATTTACATTTTTAATAAACCAGCTACATTTCCACAAATAGATGTCCTGAAATGTTCCTATTGAATAGATTTTCACTTTGTGAAAATCGGTGACGTCATATCCGGCGTTTAAAAAAGAAAGAAAAGTAGTGAGCATGGTGTCCGAAATGCTTTTAAAATCCATGGTACTAGATAGTCCCGCACGATATAGTTTTTTTTAGTAGTTAGGGATTGTGGTGGGAATTCAGTCATAGACTTTGTACCATCCGGTGTTCATCTGCTCCTGATTCAACACGATTTGAATAATGAAATACTAAAAAATGCAGTTTTAATCTTAAATTCTTTTATACAAGTCCTTCATTATGAGAAAAATGCTACAACAACGTGCTAAAAACAACACTTTCATTGAAGCGGGTCATTAATAACTTTCTTTTTTTGAACAGTTTCTGTAATATTTTTTATTTTATTTCTACACGACCATCTACATCCTCTTCCATTTTGAAATGTTTTATATATTTTACCATAAAACATAAATTTTTCTTTACAGTTTTTAGAAGTATTTCGATAAATATAGAAAAACTAATGCAATATACTATTTTTTAATTTATATATAAGGTTTTGCATAGTTAAATTAGTCATTTTAAGTCAAGCTTTCAGCTGAAATGTGCAGATAATTAAGATTAAATAACACCTTGTTCCAACATTAAGTTTGTTAACATAACCAGCATCAAATCTAAGTTCTGAGTTGTTGTGCTGGGCGGCTGACCCCTGATCTGTTGTTCCAGAGTGGGCCAGTGGTTTTTCTAATTTGGAGTGAACAGAGGGGGGTTTGTTCCTCTGCAGAGAGCGGCAGAGGGAGGGAAGAAGGAGAAAAAAAAGACAATGGAGGAATTTAACAGCTGGCAGCAAGAGCAGTTGAGAGGGCTTTGCTTCTCTGTGCCCCTTTTCTCTCTAGATTCACTCTCACTCATTCTGTCTGCATTTGGTTTCATTTTTGATTTTAGTCTCTCCAGACTCCTCCAGCACATGTCTCATCCGTTTTTTTCCTTTAGTCACACTTTCTCTTCAGAAAATACTTTTCAGGGAGAAGTGTGTGGATGTGAATCGGCTCCAAACATTTGCTCTACAGATCAAACCTTTGATTCCACCTTCTTCTCTATTCTATTTCTGGGGTGGTTTTCCCCTCTTTTCCTATAAATTTAAACTTTTTTAAGAAAGTTTCCATATGAAGTAGTGGAAAGATTCACAGCCCCTGCAAACAAAAGGACACCACACTCAGTATAGACTTTTAGGAAGCTACAGCTTGATTAGATAACGTTCTTTTGCAATGGTGTTGCTTACTCTGCCAAACATAGCTCGTGCACATACTTGAGCGTAGGGCTGGGCGATATGGCAAAAAAATAAAATCACGATTTTTTTAATTTTATTTCACGATTTCGATTTTATCACGATATTTTTAAAATAAATTCAAATTTAATTATATTGATTTTAGTTGAAAGAAGTAAACATATTTTTGAACAAATATTTACATTTATTCGAATTAAATAGTTATCTATTAAGATTAACCTGTAAATATTGCAAGAATTGCGTCTTCTACTGCTACAGGTAATGCATTGCTGTCAAATGAACAGCTTCTAAATATCAGTGAGTTTTAATTTTTCCTTTGTGCTAAAATCCATAAAACAGAGCTTGTAAATGATTGTCACCCAAGACCAGAAATGAGGGAGACTGATGAAGTTTATAGCATGAATGACTGATAAAGTTTAGTAAAGTCCTTTCTCTATTAAAAACAGCTCAAAATGCTAAATAATAAAAATAATAAAAATAAAAAAAACACCATTTACCACATTTTAAAATGAAACTGAAACTTTTATTATTTTTGGATTACATACATGGTAAATAAATCTCAATTGCTTCAGAATTTACCTTCAAATAGACGATTTCGTTGTACTTTGAGAAAAGGCTCCAGCTAGCATCTTTAACTGATACAAAAAACATTTTTTAAACTTGGATGATAACATCAAATACATCTGCCAAACTGTTAAGATTCAAAACACAGAGATAATAGCAGTAAATGTTTTAAAAAGTTTACATCCACAGCTCCTTCACTAACATCTGCTCTCTGCTGTGTTTATGTCACTGAGCAGAAAGCTAGCGTTAGCATTAGCGCTGTTTCTTCTAGTTGGGCTTTTATTCGGTCCGTACGGCCAAGAAAGAAGCTCAACGGTGACGCCACGGATTAAGAAAATTATGTGCAAACTCACTTACACTTCTTACAAGGGGAGTGCGACCGACGATAAGATTTAGGCTCTTACAGTAGCTAGCAAAAGCTATGCAAAGCTATGCAAAGAGCTAGCAAAACAATGCAGCACCGTGCATCTTGACAGAACATTTTACGTGTTTCCTACATGAATTACCATCAGTTTTTGTGCAGGTTGAACGTAAATACGTGCTATTAACATCTGCTATGTTTTAAAACACGAAACATTAATAAAAACATACATTAATGAGCCAAACTAGCATGTCTGTCACGGATTGCTAGCACCCACTTTAGCCTAAACTTTAGCACACAGTTCAAAGTTCTCAGCCTGATTTCTCTCTATTAAAATGCGATTCCTGTCCCGTGATGATTCCTCTCCATCGGATTATTTTTGAAGTCGATTGCAAGACACTGCGTCTCCTTTTGTTACTTTTTCGGACCTCCGTCATTCATTACTCGACGGCGCACGCGAGTCTGTCCCGTTATTTGTCACGTGACTTCCAAACAGGAAAAACACACCGGGGAGGGGGAGGAGGAGGAGGAGGAGGAGGGGGAGCAGCAGCAGCTCGGATTTAAAGTCACAGCTGTCAACAAGCTTTTGCCTTCTCACTCTTGCAGCTTTTCGTAAAATATCGCGATATAACGATATCTTAAAAATGACCTATCGTCAGCTTTGGATATCGTACACGGTTTTTTATCGTCATATCGCCCAGCCCTACTTGAGCGGCTCATACCACAGCAGCACTGAGATTGATCCAACGATGGCTTCTGTTCATCTCGAGAGGATTGGAGAGGTTTGGAACTCTGATAAAACCTGACGGAGTCGGAGTTCCAGTTTATCCCTGCGGGTGTTGCATGTTGGCAGGCAGGAAGCAATTGCACCATGCAAACAAACAAAAAACAAACAAAAATAGAGTTTTGCATCCAAACACTTTATGTAAGATCTCAAAATTACATTCAATTTTATTCCACTTAATTCTGTATTTGTTTGATAAACTGTTATTTGATGCACGTCTGACTTTGTACTTTAAATAGAAGCAATAAATACATTTTAGTGCTTTGTTTTTTTGACAAAATGTAACAAATAAACAAACAAATAAGTGTTTTTTTACAAGTCTAATTTATTGTTTTTAGTTTGTTCCTCCTCCTTCTTCCCAAACACTGGGGCTGTAAGAGTGCTTGTTCTTTAAAATGTTGTATTTTTTTTGACTGAATGATTTTAAAAGAATAAATATGTCCTGTTTTTTTTCAGGTTGAACAGTCTTTCAGTTATTTGGAAATTTATGGAGTTTGCAGCAACAAACCTAATCAGGTAAAATTACAAAAGCCAATGAATTCTTTTAATTTAGACTAATCGGTTCATTTAAGTCTCTCTTTTCTGTCAATCTCTACAGGATTAAACACTAAAGCTACAGAATTAGCCGAGGATCAATTAATGTTTCCCTTTATTAACATATACAACTCATAGATATGAATAAATGAGGAAAAATAACACTTAGAAAGAGGGTTTTTGTTCAACAGGAACCACTGAAGCTTATAAATGTAAAAGCCTTATATATATATATATATATATATATATATGTATATATATATAAATTAGATGGATCAATAACCAATCCATAAAAGTAGAGATCGATCTAACGGTTAATGGTAAAGTCAGCTAGCTTGCTGCTAACATATAATAGGATTCCCGTAGGTCGGCTAATGCTAACGCTCGTTTGACGTAAACATACATTACTAACTAAATGAACATCTTTATAAACTCGCATGCATAAATTTTCCAAACTTTTTTAAGGAAATATTTTTAAAGTAACTGTTTGTGGTCTAAAACAGTTTTTTGCTCATTGTTTCTTCTTCTTCTGCAATAAGGTTTAATGTTATAGTGCCACCTAGTGGCCAAACTGAAACGCCCTCCAGGAGAAGCTCATTTTGAGAAACCATATAACACTGTATAGTATTAACAATCTCATTTTAATTTCACTAATTCGTTTTATAGCATGTGAACTGTATTTGATTAATATGAAAATCTTCAAAACATATATAGATTATTAATGTATTTCTAAACAAATGTGTCTACTGTGTAAACTCAAAACTCACTTGAATCAAATTGAATTGAGAGGATAATAAGAATAAAAAAAGTCTGAATCTAACGATCCAGGATCTAGTGAATCGAATCGATTCTAGAAATTATTGTCGAGACCCAGCCCTGCTTGAATCAAAGCTGAAAAGTCCTCATCGATTAATTATTCTAGTAATTATGTGTTCTTTTATGGTCATTAAAGGGATTTGATCATTGAAAAGGCATTAAAGAAGTCAGAAATGTATATTTTCTAGTATCATGAAGCTATAGGATAGCATCCTCCCATGATCCCTCCTGATTTGGATGTTACTGTGTGTGCTGCCCTCTGCAGCTGCTGTTGGAGCATGAGCGCGGCCCGTGGAGCCTCCGGCTGGGCTCGGCAGACGAGGTGGACGAAGTGGTCGCTCACATCGGCAGCTGTCTGCAGCAGATCTGCCCCGCTGGCTCCCCCGTGTAAGAAACTCTCAGACAGCGACCCTTTAAAGAGCTGAACAAAAAACATTAAAAGAGACTTTTTCTGAATTTTCCTTTTTTTTTAGCACTGTTTAACACTTTTTTTCTATATGTCATAAACACTTCTCAGCTTCATAGAGTCGTCTCAGTCAGTCCACATCAATGTACACTGAAACTATAGTTGCTTGTATTGTTTTTCAGATCAATATTACATATTTTCTCCTCTACCGCGTTCAGCTTTTTGATGTTTTCTGTTTTTTCTGTCTTTCCATTTTCATTTCTCTCTCTGTAAGGAAGGAAGCTGATGAAGAAGTTGAGCTTGAATCCTCCAGAAAGGGCCGCCGCCCTGCAGGCTCTCTGGGCTGAGCAGAGCTCTTCTGACCTGGGGCCATGCGGTAAAACCATTTTAGAGTGGATTCTAACACATCGATGCTGCTTTTCTGTTGTTGTTTTGCTAAAATATTTGTTGTGGTGTGACTCTTTGCAGGCGGCTTCTCTCATCAGTACTGGTGTGTGTGTGATTACTTGGGGTTGCCATACAGAGAGGAGGTCCAGTGGGTCTGTACCGGAGACTGCTGTCCTATTAAATACCATTTCTATTTGTTTTTTTAATTTTGCATTTATAGAATAGATTAGCATAGCATAGAACAGCATCGCATAGAACAGCATAGCATGGAATGGCATAGCGTAGAATAGCATAGTATACAATAGCATAGCATAGAACAGCATAGCATGGAATAGCATGGCATACAATAGAATAGCGTAGCATATCACAGAAAAGCATAACATAGAATAGCATATCATACAATAGAATAGCATTGCATAGAATAGCATCGGATTGAATAGAATAGCATAGAATACAATAGCATTGCATAAAATAGCATAACATGGAACAGCATAGCATAGAAGAGCATAGTGTAGAATAGCATATCATGAAATATAATAGCATTGCATAGAATAGCATACAATACAATAGCATATAATACAATAGCATTGCATAGAATAGCATATTAGACAATAGAATAGCATAGAATAGAACTTTTTTATTCTTACAAAGGGGAAATAGCATACAGTAGTTACCATAGCTGTATTAAAAGTAGCAGATAGATAAAAAAAAAATAACAATAAAAATACACTTTGAAAAATTGTATATAGAAGTTTACTTTGAACATATGTTTATATGACATTTTTATTTGTCTGTTTTTTAAAGCATCTGTCTTCTCACTCTGTATTTATCTTATAATTTTATTAAATTTCGGTTTATGTCTTAGCACTATTCCTGCTACAAAGCATCTCAAAGGGCTTTTCACAATAAAATAAATAATAGTAGGACAGAAAATACAAGTTAAAATAGCAATTGTAGTAAAAAATGAATCAAAACACATTAAAAACCCAGCATGCATACACATCCCACAAGTACGATCAAATTAAAGCCAATAAATTATTATTAAAAACATATAAAATCAAATTAAAATATGTGAATATGTCAAAATGTATTTAAAAGCCATACTAAAAGGATTAGTTTTACGGTTTTTTTCTTAAATCCCTTCACAGTGGATGAAGCCCTAATATCCTCAGACATGATTTTTCTTATATTTTAATAATTTGGCTTATTTTTTATATTTTACTTGTTCCTTTAAGCCCCAACACATCATGACAATTAATTTTTATTTATGCAGTTTTTATTTATTAGTTTGCTTGTTTTTCATGTATATATATATGTCCTAATTTCTAGTAAAAAGAATGTTAGCGCTACATCTGTTTATATCTTTTTACTGTTTTTTTTTAATCATTTATAATGTTTTTAATTTGTGTTTCATCTCTTTGCTTGTTTATTTTTGCAGGATGTGGACACAATTTATCTGACCCAGGACACCAAAGAGCTCAATCTTCAAGACTTTGCTCACCTGGAAAACAGGTATCCACCATAAAGTTATTTTGTTCACTTTAACTCTGGATAGAGTTTAGATAGAGGTAAATGTTTGTGATTGATCCTTGCAGGGATTTGGTGGCAATCATTGCTGTTTTAGAGTACAACCAGTGGTTCACAAAACTCTCCACCAAAGATTATAAACTGGTACTGTCATGTTTTTTTTATTTTATATATACACAGCTATGCTTTGGGCTTTCTGTTTTAAAGCTATATGCATGTATGTTTTAATTAATTTTGCTGCAGTCTTATGTTAATTAATATCTTCTGCATTCCAGTCGACTGACGTGTGCGATCAGATCTTGAGAGTGGTGGCTCGTTCCAGCCAGCTGGAGGAGCTCATGCTGGACAACGCTGGACTCAGGAGGTCAGAAAATATATAAATATTGTTTTACACATGTCAAATGTTTTTAATAAAATGCATTTGATTGTGAAATTGCTTTCTAAAATTTTTTTTTTTTTCAGAAATTTGAAAATATCCCTGTTTTTCTTTTTTTTTAACAATTCATGATACTGTTATAAAACTTTGCTTTTATCCTAGTTCATCTCCTCTTACTTTTTCTCTTTCACTTCAGTGACTTTGCACAGAAATTGGCCTCCGCTCTCTCCCAAAACCCTTCATCTACGCTTCACACACTCAACCTGAGCAACAACTCACTGGAGGATAAAGGTGGAAACATGTTCACGCATGTTACATACATGTTCAACTATTTGAGTCAAACCACGTAGAAGTTGGAAAAAAAGAAAATATTTCGTGTCCAGGCAAATTTATGCAATGATCTTTGAAATCTGTCAATGCTATTATTCACTGTGATGACTAAACTTCTCTTTAAAAGTCATGCTGAGTCCGTCTGGTTTTTTTCCCAGGTGTTTCTGCTCTGAGCGCTCAGCTTGCCAAACTTCCATTGGGTATTAAACATCTAAATCTTTCCAGAACCTCTGTGTCCCCTAAAGGTGAGCAGACTTAATAATCCACTCCAGTAAAAAATGTGTTTCATGGTGTTTTTTCAAGTGTTCTTGGAGCATTTTTCTAAAGAAAATTAAGCTTAAAACTGCATTTTGCAGTATTTCTTTATTTAAATCGTGAATCGGGAGCAGAAAGAAAATGCAGATTTTATTGTGAAAGAAAGAAAATGAACTGAGCAGGACTCGAGCTTCCTCTCCACTCAATTCTGATGCATTTCCTTCTTAAAGACTATGTTTATGAACATCTTCATTTTCCTCATTCAAGCTGGCATTTGGCTTTAAACAGAATGGGCCAAAATCCAAAACAACTTCGGTCGCGCGCTGAACAGGATAAACTTTTATTGAACACTCTAAAAAAAAATTGTTAAAACTTTAAAACCGTAATTTTTTAACATAATTATGAACTAGATATACAGTATTACCTGTTATAATGCTAGTGTGAATGCTGTAAGATGAATTTGGCCGCTGAAGATGCTGAAATTGATAGCTAAAAATGCTAAAGCTGATAGCCTGCTAAAATATTAGCTAAATGCCAAATTTGCCTAAAAAACTAAAAAACTTAGGTTAGTCAAAACAGCTAGCATGTAGCTGAAAAAAATGTTAAACTTCAAAACAGCCTTAAAAACTGAAAAAATCCTAAATTAGCCAAAACAGCTAGCATGTAGCTGAAATATTAGCTAAATTCCAAAACAGCCTAGAAAATGGAAAAAAGGCTAAATTAGCCAAAATTTCTAGCATGTAGCTGAAATATTAGCTAAACTTCAAAATAGCCTTAAAAATATCTTAGTAAATGCCAAAATAAAAAAAATAAAAAAAAAACTAGCAGAATGCCAATTTTTCAAACTTTTAAACCGTAACTTTTTAACATAATTAAGAATAAAAAAATCAGGAATATTATTCCAGAATAAATCAGCTTAAACCTTAAATAACTTTTAATGTTTTACTCACTATAAAAATATATTTTGTTAAAATTATACAAGTTGAAAATATGCACAAGATAACATCGGGCCATTAAAAACCATAAAATGGTCTGGAGGGCCAGATAGAATTACCCAGAGGGCCGGATCTGGCCCCCGGGCCTTGACATGATGTGTGCTCTTAACTGTACGGCTTGTTAACTCCAGTCGCCACTTTTGTTGCACCAGTAATGTTAGGTTGGGGGTTTTAGGGGCTGTAAGGTAGCAGGAGAGCATGTAAGCTAATGAATGATGGGAAGTGCGGTTGGGCTTACGCCATGGCATCAGTCAGTTAGATTTAAAGCAGCATAACGTAAATAAAAGTGAAATGGGAACGCCATAGATCAAAGATAATCAGAGTGGATCTGTAAATAATAAATGGAATCATCCATGTGGTTAACCATAAACGTCATTATTTTGTACAGGTGTAAACAGCCTCTGTCAGGCGCTCTGTGCTAACCCGGTTGTGGCCTCCACTCTCACACACCTTGACCTGTCTGGAAACTCTCTCCGAGGCGATGACATAACGGTATTTACCGCCACTCTCCCCACCACGACGTCCAATAAAGTTTTTTTCCAAACTGTTGTCACTTTGATTCCATCTACAGAGTTTGCACAACTTCCTCGGTCACCCCAACTGTCTGCAGACTCTGGATCTCTCCAACAGCGACTGTTCGCTGGAACTGGTGAGAGCTGCACAACCATGCAGCTGTGCTCATGATAATGACCCTGTGTATGTTGGATTTAAGTTGCAGCATGTGTCAGAACCGCATCATAAACCTGTCATTTATACATCCAGGGGTTGCTGTAGTAGAGCCAGGGCAGGGTACTCTGAACGGGTCATCAGTCTTTTGCAGGGCCACACACACTCACACCGCTTTAGGAGTATTTTTAGAGTCAGTTAACCACTGAACATTGTGAGAGGAAGTTGCCTGGAAAATCCCACACATGCACATGTGGACTTCACACAGGAAAAAATCCAGTAGGGATTAAAACCACTCGTGGATTTGGGAGTTTGGGGCTAAAATCATAATTTAAAGTCCTTTCTTAGGGTAAAATGTCAGTCGAATAATAATCCACTTTTAGACAGCATCAATGTCAAGAATCAAAATGTTTTGATGAGCATCGAAAAAACTAAAATCATATTTAAATGTTAAAATATTTGTTGGCATTATTTTTACTTTGAAAGAACTTTAAAATTTAACGAGTTTGTTACCCACTCACTTCTTTGTTTAAAGTCGTTAGGTTTTAATTTGTAGGGAAGCAGAAGAAACACAAATATTTAAATGATGGAACAAAAAAAAGTATCATCACAAAGTTTTTCTTCGTAAATTTCTGACATTAAATCTCATAAATGTCATTACTTTAAATCGTGTAAATTTACTACTTTAAATCTCGTCAATTTTATGACTTTAAATCTTGTAAATGTATGACTTTTAATCTCATCAATTAAAGAGAAAATAGTTATAAATTTAGCTTATAACTTATGAAATATAAGTATACGACTTTATTCTCATAATTTAACAGTTAGGATTTTTGTCTTGTAAATTTTCAAAATTGAAAGTCATAATTAAAAAATGTTTTTTGTTTGTAAACCAGGTCTAATATTCTGTTTAAAATTGCCCACTATGACTGTAAAACATAACAATAAAGTAAGAAATATTGATAAAATTACCAGAGAGTCTTTCTCTGTTTTTTAACTTGTGGCTTTTGACAGAATAGTCCATTATTGCAGAGGAATGGGGGGGACTAAACACTTTCACATGAGCAGTCTAATGCCATTTCATTGATTTTTTTTTTTTTTTGATAGAGTTAAATAATAAAAATAATCATTTTAGATATTTTTTTATTAAGTTCTCAGCCTTGGACTCTTAAACTTTTGGGCCCTCAGACAATTTCCTACATTTGCCTAATGGTACGTCCGCCCCTTTAGTGTGAGGCAGCCATGCTAACCATTGTGCTGTCAAAATCCACATTTAGATCACTTCTTTCCACATCAGTCTTTCTCACAGTGACACCTCTATTTTTGTTTGTCTCAATTATTTCCCTTACATTTGGTATAAAAATCAGCTTTTTTTTTAAAGAGTTGAACACTAAAAATCAAACATACTCTTTAAAGTGCAATTTATAGACAGGACTGTGATCATGTCGTGCTTACACTTAGTTTCATCCTGATTTTCTCATTTTATTTTATTTTTTTCAGATGTGTTCGTCCCTTTATAAAGGCTGTTTAAAGCATCTGTCTGTCCTCAACCTGTCAAAAAGTGTGTTTTCCCACAGGTTAGAACTGAACTTATTACCAATAATGATTCATTTTTCGAGTTTCTGAACTTTGTTTTTCTTATGACTTTTTTTTAATCTAATTTGCACAGGAAGTGTAAAGAAATCCCTCCCTCCTTCAAGCAGTTCTTCAGCTGCGCTCAAGCGCTGACATCTGTCAGTTTGTCAGGAACCAAACTGCCTCACGAGGCTTTAAAGTAAGAGAAAACACAAATGCATCCAATTAAGATAAAGAAAGACAGATGACGTTTGAGAATCTTTCTTTTTTTCACTAGACAACATTTTTTAACTGATTTTGGTCCAGATTTATGTCAGAAATCACATTTTCGTACGCACATTCCTCAGTGCTGTGTAATGACATTTTTTGTGGATTTCATGTCTGCAGGGCGTTGTTGTTAGGCCTCGGCTGCAACCCCAGCCTGAGTGACGTGTCTCTGGATCTCAGCTGCTGCGAGGTAGGCCGGCTGTAACATCACTTCAGCGGTTCAATATTTTAAAGCTAAAGGTGAAGGCCAAAAGATAAAAACACTGAGATGTTTTTGTCCTCTGCTGTCAGCTGCGCTCTGGAGGCTCTCAAGTCCTGGAAGGCTGCATCGCTGAAATCCCAAATATTTCCAGTCTGGATATTTCTGATAATAGTAAGGAGGCACTTAGCCTTTTTTTTTAAAGGGTATTCTTCATTTAGATATTTTATAGATATATTTAATTTATGTTTCTGTGCTCTGACTCAGGTTTGGATATGGATCTGATCACCCTGCTTGTGTGGCTGGCCAAAAACCGCTCAATTCGTCACCTTTCCCTGGGCAAAAACTTCAACAATATCAAATCCAAGTTGGTGAAAAACTAACAAAACTACTGTTTTTATTCAGTCCACTAACTAGTTTATAGATTTGAACAATCTATGCTGAATGTGCAGGAATGTGGCTCAGGTCCTGAACAATCTGGTTCTAATGATCCAAGAGGAAGATTCAGTGAGTGAAGCGTCAGCAGCTTTTTCCTGTCATTTTTATTGTACAATCTTTAATTTCACTTCGGTAATATTTCTTCTGCTTTCAGCCCCTGACCTCCCTGTCCCTGGCTGATTCCAAGCTGAAGGCCGACATTTCCATCGTCCTCAACGCTTTGGGCAGCAACACCTCTCTGACCAAACTGGACATAAGTGGGAACTCAATGGGAGACATGGGGGCCAAAATACTGTCCAAAGCTCTGCAAATCAACAGTAAGCTAAGGTGAGAACAGACAGATCTGTACCGTATTTGGTTTAATGGATGGGGTTGAGTTTTGGTGTTTGTTGATCCCATTGTAGGCAGAAGGTTGAACCCTGCAGTGTGAATGCAAAAAAAAAGGAAAAACAAGGAAAAGAGTCAACTTAAAGCTAAAGAGGGAAATTGAACGCTGGCAATCTGCAGAAACGTAAATAAACTAAAAGAAAAAAGGGAAATCTGAAAAAGTAAAGATGCCTTTATGCACTTAGAACCTAAAAAAGAAAAATCTGATAAATTCACCAGCCGTGCACACATAAAAATGCAGATGTTTGGTGTCTGAGATCACAGTTGTATGGATCTGTGCCCAGTGCAGATATAAGAGCTACTGTGAGTAGAATCCGTGCACCTTCATGCACCTCAGCTGCAGGACAGATACTTTTCTGCATTTTCAATCATTGACACACAGTTGGAACAAAAATTTAAAAAAGGAAGTTTTGTATATATAAAAAAAAAAATCTGTGTAGAAATTCAACCTGCACACATTTCTTATGTAGAGTGCTCGGTTATGGAGAGAAAATAGGCTCAGCCAGATTTGTGAATGCATAATTCTTGATTCGTACAATAAACTTTGTGCATAAGTACAAAAATGACAAAATTCAAAACCATACTAAATCAAATTTACACATGCACAACTTAAAATTATATCAGCTCGAAACTAACTACACACACAAATCTTTAAAAATTACTCACAAATAACCTGTTACGCACACATAAAACCACATTTATGCACATATCACATGTGAGACTCTTTTTACGTCTCCAAGATTCATTTTTAAATGATGCGTTTAAATGCTGCTAGAAAGCTGGGTCATCAGAGCTTTTTTATTAGCCTCTTTGAACTTAGTGAATATTATCTGGTAAAAAATTTACATTTTCCCACTTTCTTAAACAGATATGCTCAATAATTGCTTTTAAAACACTCGACACTGAAGTTTCTCTGTTTTCAGCGCTCCAAAGCAGCTGATATGAAAACTCTGATGACCCAGCATTTGGCTGGTCCAGACTTAGGGACAAATCTTGGATATAAGAAAAGAGTTTCGCATCAGATTTGTGTATAAATGTGTTTTTTGTGCGCACAACAAGCGATTTGTGCGTAGTTTTCAGCGATTTGTGTGTGTAGTTAGTTTCAAGCTGTTGAAATTTTAAGTTGTGCATGTTTAAATTGTATTTTTGGAATTTTATAAATTTTTTTTTACTTTTTGTATGTGTTACAATCTCTATTGAGTCTATTTTCTCTCCATATTCGCTTGCTACATTGTAGCTCAAATTTTGGAGTCTTGCTGTTTTATGGATTTTTTTCTGAACGAGTTTGAATGCTTTTTCTTTTTTTTTTCACTGAGCACCCTGTTCTACATCCTTATTGGCTAGTCCTAGTCAATCTTGCCCTATCTCTTGCACAACTAACGTGCAGCTCTACAAATTTAAACAAATCTTCGATCGCGAGCAGAACTTGGTTTTTTATTCTATAGTAATTGCTCGTTTTTCAGCAAAGTTTCTGTGAGAACATTGTGAAATAGTTCATGTAAGTGTGTGTGAGGGGTAGTGAGGGGTTTTACAGCCTTCAAACATTTATAATCCTACTTTATGTTCACCTGTTGAGATTTGGTTTGAGACTGTAACCCCAGCGATAAACAAGTAAATAAACATCCGTGAATCTGAGACGAGGAGAACAAAATCATTAGTTTAACTTTATAGATGGAGAATAATTTAGTTAATCTTTTCTGCAAAGAAACTTTCTATGTATTGACATTTATCTTGCGTCTGCAGGACCTTAGTGTGGGACCGAAACAATGTTAGTTCTCAGGGTCTGCAGGACGTAGCAGGAGCCTTGGAGAAGTAAGCACAAATTTGTGGCATTTTTGAAACGATAGAGCAAAAATAAGTCAATTCACTCTTCATTTCTCGTTCTTTTTGCAGAAACCACACCATTCGATTCATGCCAGTTCCCATCATGGATGCTGCTCAGGCTCTAAAGGCAAATCCAGAGAAGACTGAGGATGCCTTATTGAAGGTTTGGACTTCGGTTTGCCTGTAAATGAGCCGCAGATAGAAAAGTTGCATCTTATTCTTCCTTGTTTTGTCTTGCAGATGGAGCAGTACCTGCTGAGGAATCACGAGACCCGTGAATACCTCCAGGAGCAGGCGTACAGGTTGCAGCAGGGAATAGTTACTACCACCACTCAACAGGCGAGTGCAACGTTGGGGCTGAGATTCAATTGATAAGTCCAAGAATCCATTTACAAAAGTTATAAATTATTCCATTAAAAAAAAAAAAAATAGCAAAAATGTTGATTTTGAATAATCAATATTGTATCTTTTTAAGTCAAATTTTGATTTAACGACTCAATGGTTTTAAGCCTGGGTCTATTCTGTATGGAAGCCCAAACTGTTCTTAATTAAATAAATAAATACAACATTATTTAATCAAGCAACACTCCAATAAAAGTCTTTTCAATAAATAATTGACCATTTTATTATGAAATATATTTCATTAAAATTTAAATGGACCATTTTATTATGAAATACGTGTCATTTTTACTTTAAAACATAATTTTTATGTTAAAAACATTTCATAATAAAAAATATATATCCTAAATTTTTTTTTTTTCATGTTGGATATTATTATAATCATGTGGGGTTTTTTTGTAGAAACTTTTATTTCAAAATTACTGTTTTCCAAAGTGTCCTTTTTATTTCACAATGCTGTTTTTCAGAACGACGTATTTATTTCATGATGAGCTTTTTCCGAATAATAACTCTGTCTGTCAATCACTGAAAGTGGGTGGGATCTAAACGTTCATTGGCTGATCCTCTGACATCGACTTGTATGCCTAGACTCCTGCTCTACTGTGTGTCGCACCGTACCCAGACAGTAACGCAGACAATCACCAAGATGACATATTTCGGTGACATCCGTGTAGCTTTGCTGAGCTTAGCGGATCAAATAGAAACAGGTGATCTGTCAGCAGACGCTATTTTGAGACGTTTGGACGACATTTTTGAAATGATCGGTTTGGTACACGCGGCAGAAGAGCACGCTAACATCCACGACTCTATTTACGACGCTGAAGTTGGCTTCACACCGCCATGTGTGCGGGAACGCACGCGGCGGGGTGGGAGTGCGCTGAGCTCAATCTGGCAATCGGCGGTGTGTGTGTGTGGGGGGGGGTCTGGACATAAGCGAGCACGCGGCCGGGTATGCCCTAAATGCGCTGGGGTTCGGAGCGGACAGAGGATGAGAGAAAGACTGAGAGACGACGCTGAAGTTGGCTTCCGAATTACAGCTTCCGATTCGCGAGAGCGTTCTTTAATCCTGGTTTGAACTGTCTAGGTACAGTAGTTTTCGAACAGGACCTGTTTTTAGGTGGTCTGAGTTCGAAAAATACAGTGGAACGCTCTCGCGAATCGGAAGCTGTGAATCGGAAGCCAACTTCAGCGTCGTAAATAGAGTCGTGGATGTTAGCGTGCTCTTCTGCCGCGTGTACCAAACCGATCATTTCAAAAATGTCGGCCAAACATCTCAGAATAGCGTCTGCTGACAGATCGCCTGTTTCTATTTGATCCGCTAAGCTCAGCAAAGCCACACGGATGTCACCAAAATTGTCTGCTTTACTGTCTGGGTACGGTGCCTCACACAATAGAGCAGGAGTCTAGGCATACAAGTCGATTTCAGAGGATCAGCCAATGAACGTTTAGATCCCACCCACTTTCAGTGATTGACAGACAGAGTTATTATTCGGAAAAAGCTCATCATGAAATAAATACGTCGTTCTGAAAAACAGCATTGTGAAATAAAAAGGACACTTTGGAAAACAGTAATTTTGAAATAAAAGCTTCTACAAAAAAAACCCCACATGATTATAATAATATCCAACATGAAAAAAAAAATTATTATGATATATATATTTTTATTATGAAATGTTTTTAACATAAAAATTATGTTTTAAAGTAAAAATGACACGTATTTCATAATAAAATAGTCTGTTTAAATTTTAATGAAATGTATTTCATAATAAAATGGTCAATTATTTATTGAAAAGATTTTTATTGGAGTGTTGCTTGATTAAATAATGATGTATTTATTTATTTAATTAAGAACAGTTTGGGCTTCCATAATTCTGTAGCTAAATTTTAGTTTTAAGTAAATTTCCTTATTTGAATGTTCTCTTTGTGAAACAGATGATGGACACCATGTGTGTAAAAGTCCAAGATCACCTGAACTCTCTGAGGTTCACCGAGACCAACTCTGTTCAGGAGGACATGAAGGTGGCTTTGAACCTCATGAAGGACGCCAGGAACTCCAAAACTGTAAGAATAATATGTGTAGGAGCCAAATGGTGCACATAAATACTGTTCGTCCTGTAGGTGTCACTATTATGCGATCTGTAATGAAATCAGAGGTGTGTTGGTCTGAAGGAGCAAATGGTTTCTGACCTCGAAGTAAAAGTGTATAAATAAATATTCTCTTGTTTAGTGCTGCCACAAACGATTATTTTAATAGTTGATTAATCACAGATTATTTTTCCTGATTAGTCGACTAATCGGGACATGTAAACTGGATGTAAAACACACATCTTAACCATCTTAAGCTTTAAACTAACTAAATACTAGATAGGCTGTATAGTATTACCAGTGATAATGCTAGTGTGAATGCTGTAAGCTGAATTTGGTCGCTGAAAAGGCTAATTATGATAGCTGAAGATGCTGAAATTGATAGCTAAAACACAAAAGTTGATAGCTGAAATCACTGAAGCTGATAGCCAGCTAAAATATTAGATAAATGCCAAATTAGCCTTAAAAAAGCCTTAGTTAGCCAAAAAAGCTAGCATGCAGCTGAAATATTAGCCAAACTCCAAAATAGCCTAAAAAAACCCAAAAAAGCCTAAATTAGCCAAAATATCTTGCATGCACCTGAAACATTAGCTAAACTCTGAATTATCTTAAAAAACTGAAAAAGTCAAAATGGCTAACATTCAGCTGAAATGGCTAAACTCCAAATTAGCCTACAAAGCAAAACAAAAAAAATCCTAAATTAGCCAAATTAGCTAGCATGCAGCTGAAATTTTAGCTAAACTCCAAAATAGCCTAAAAAAATAAAAAAAAAGTCTAAATTAGCCAAAATAGCTAGCATGTAGCGCATGTAACGCTGCGTTCACACCAAACTCTATTCACACATAAAAACTCGCGTCCACCGCCTCTTTTGACGCAGGTCAAATTGGATGCTCAATGTTTGTCCAAAAGTGTTTTCATAAACTAAAATATAAAATAAAATATCAATCAGACAACAGTTCTTCTTCTGGCACTGTCAGTAGCAAATACACACATACAGTGCCCTCTAGTGGTTGTGTAGCACAAAGAACTGCTAAAGAACAACCAGTTGTGGGAAAATAAGGAATATATGAGCCCATTTATTTTTAAAAATTACAAAAAAATCCCAAATAAGTCGCTAATGAGTGTTAGTTGCACCCTTTGCTAAACTATGAAAAAATGCGACTTATATTTGTTTTGGGTTTTTTTTTAATAAAAATTAGTCTCAATTTTTTTTCTTCTACTCTGATCTGCTACTTATTAATAAATATTCTTTTTTGTAGCTTCTGCGCAACTTGTACCACTTAGGAGGATCTAAAGGTACATGTGTTGGAGCCATTCAGGAGAAACTGGAGTCGATGGCTGGAGAAATGGCCCGAGTGATGGACGAGCAGCTTCAGGTGCTGATCCGACCTCCAGCCGTCACAGTGAAATACCGCTTTCTTCAAAGATCTGAACCTCTTCTGTGACTCGTGCACCTCAGATGATGCTGGTGTCCATGGTGGACTCTGCAGAAGGCCTGTGTCCTCATGTGATGAAGAGAAGCAGCCTTCGTCAGGAGCTGCTGAAGGCCGGCACCGGGAGGGTGACCATCCCCCGCAGCTTCATCACCACCACGCTGGTGGAGCAGTCGGGGGTCGACATCATAAATAAGATCAGGTCTGTGTGGCTTCAGATTGTGGATAATTTAGCCAACCACAATCAAGAAATTGTTGGCACAGTTTTTAGAAAATGCTGAGAGCCACAATATATTGATTATATGAAATGAGCATACAGGTTGGTGGCTTTACTGACTTTGAACACGCTTGCTTTAGCTATACGTTCTCACTCTCATCTCGTCATATAAGGACATATGGTTTGTGTCATCTTTTGACATTTTGGGTGTCCCCAGCTCATCATTTTTTGACGTGGTGGCTGTTCCCATTAAATTAGGGGTCTCCAACCCTCAAGACACGATAACGGATTCACAACCGGTTTAGGGTTATGCCTTGCCTGGTTTCCACTGAGCAGTCCGGACCGGTCTGCTCCTGGCCAGTTTAGAATGGTCTGGCCAATTCCAATGAGCGTTTCCATTGCTTGATGAACCATCAAGATGCATGCGTGGTGTAGACAGATAACGTAGCTGTGGTTCATAACGTTGCGGATTCAGCGTGATTCTAATCCCTAACCTTTGAACAAGGGGGGAACACTGAATGCAAGAAGATTGCGGGAGGCGAAGAGAATACAGCCGAAAAGAGGAAAAAACTTGGCTTAGATCTTGAGTCGGGAAAAGCACTGGTCGGACGCTTGCTGTCATTGTAATACCTTTGCGCCAATCAGTGGATTTCATCATAACTGGTCCATTCCATTTTTCAATAGACCTTCACCCAACGGGGTGAATGGTAGGAATCAGTCCGGTCTAATGGGTCCATTTTATAACGGAGATGCTCAAAATACTTTACCGGTCTGGTTCAAACGAGGCATTAGGGTGCTGGTACCGGGTTAGGGTACCGGTCCGTGTCCTGAGGGTTGGGGTCACCTGATAAAAGTATGCATTTTTTCCCTGTTTGTGGCCCAAGCGGCCTTCAGGCTGGTACCAGTTCGCGGCCCAGAAGTTTGGGACCCCTGATTTAATGGGAACAGCCAACTAAAAAACGACGAGTTGGGGACACCCTAAAGTGGCGCGGAGGGGGTCCGAACCATCCGTCTATATATGACGAGTTGGGAGAGAGAACACGTTGGCTTTAGAGTCTGTGGGTTCACATAAGGTTTCATATTCTGTCTTATCACTTTCTGTTAATGGTTTTCTGTGGGAGCAGTGAAGTCAAACTGGGCATGGCGTCATTTCTGTCTGACCGCATCGTCGATGAGATCCTGGACTCTCTTTCCACCTCGCAGCATACTCTGGTCAGTAACTCCTCTAGTTCCTTTCCGTTCCTCCCTGTTCCTCGCACCCTGAAAATTCTCCCTGTTTTTTCAGGCTGACCATCTGATTAGGAAGGACCAACCTCTGCTGCATCATGACCCTCAGACGGAGACGGAAGTCCTGGACGAGAGGGTTCTGCATTCAGAAAACCACGATCAGAAACACGGGGTGGAGGATTTAGACTCCTGCATGGTAGGGGGCACAAAAATGAAAAAAAGAAAAACATTTAAAATGTGATATTCCCTGAGGCCTTTTAATCTTTTTTATCGTTCAATAGATGACTCCCAAATCCAAGAGGAAGAGTATTCTGGTCAGAATGCTCCGCCCCATTTCTGTGGCATTCGGTGAGTGACTCAAACAATCATTTCCAAATATTTAATATCTCTTGTACCTTATTGCAGAAAAAAAAGTCACCAAACCTCCTTTTAGTTAGAATAACACAATATTGGTTTTGTTTATTTCTGTCTGATTCCATGCGTTTTTCATGGAACCACAAACATGTATTTATAGAAGACAAGCAGCGGTAACGCACAGGAACTGCCTATTATCCAAATCTCTACAATCTGCTGTAGACAAATTACACATCCATGCAAGGGAGGCACAGCTGACCCAAAATGTGCTAAAGAGTTGAGTTCACATCTGCAGCTTCCTGTTCAGTTTGCTAATGTGGACATCAAAGCTATTACAGATCCACTCCAATGAAGATTATGCTTTTAACATGATCTTCTAACGTTTTTCTCATGATTGACATATATATATAAGAATTTATCTCCATCTGGAAATAAATTTGGTTGGAACATGACAAATCAGTTTTTTTCTTTCCCCAACAGAGATGGAGTTCGACCTGGACAAAGCTCTGGAGGAGGTTCCCATCCACGTGGAGGACCCTCCTCCCCCTCCCACGCCTTCGCAGGCGTCCGACAGAATGTCGGCCTACGGCGGAGAACTCCCCCCTCCTCCCACTTCACCCGACGCCGGCTTGATCGATCTGCCGCCCGTGGAGCTCAGGACGCTCGAGAACTGCACCAAGAACCGGCCGAAACCCAAGAGGAGGATGAAACCGAGCAGACCGCATGTAAGCGTCAGTCAGGAAACAGCATTTTATGGATTATTTTGGTTTGAAAGTGCTTAGAATTGTTCTGAATCACTGACCTAAATTTGTTTATATATATATATATATATATATATATATATATATATATATATATATATATATATATATATAATTAATTTCCCCGCTTTATGGCGCTGTATAGCGGGAAAGTATCGCTGCACTGGAGGCAGAGCAGAACGGCATGATGGGAAAACTGGATGAAGGCCTGGATGACTTTTTCTCCAAGAAAGTCATCAGGCTGAGCGTGAGGTGGGTGCATCCTTCAGATACTACCAAGTATTTCCTCTAAAACATTTATTTATACTGTAGCATCACTATTTCAAAGTAGATTAATTTTAATAATAATCCTTTTTTATTTTTTAGGATGCCTTCCATAAAAAGCTCTCCACCTCAGGAGAATATGGATAAGAAACGGGAATCCAGGATGAGCGGAATCTTTAACCTCATCAAATCTCGCAGCTCAAAGAGCAGCAGCGCCGCCACGTCCCCTCTTACCTCCTCCACCTCACCCATTCCCTCTGTCACCCCAGTGGTGGAGGAGACCCTCGCAAGGTCCCCAACTCCACCTGGGAAGTCCCCCGCAGCCGCGGCCGAGCCTCAACCGGAGCTTCGCAAAAACCGGACGCAATCCCCGAACCACAGAGACGGCGAGAAGGAGAGCGGACCGACCGCTGATGTCATCGAGGAAAAAAAGGAACCCCCCCACACTCACAGACATGTCGGGGTTCCAGTGATGGGGAAGGACCTGCTGGCTGAGATGAAGGCCCGACAGGAGAAGAGGCAAGAGAAGCATTCTGAAAAGAAGGTGGGCGGAGCTTCTGGTTCACTTATGTCTAGGCTTCAGTATTTGGTCCAATCAGAATTCTTCCCTTCTCCCTAGCCCTTCATTTAGCCCTCCAAACGGAGAGTTATGATAAAATACTGTCTCGGTCCTTACTTTTGTTCGATGACGTTTAGCTTCCAACGCTCGAATAAACATAACAACAGCGGTTTATAACTTTAAAGGTCATGCTGCAACAAAAAGTCATTACTTACATTTACAAATGTAAGAAAAGATCTCCTAAGATCTAGTCCGGTTTATCCTCGTGACAGCAAACTTTGTATCCCTCCGCTTGGAAGGTCGGATCTAAAAAATTTAAATTAAATGAATACATTTCCGATATACAATATGACAAACATGTTTTCATTCATATCCAGAGATCTTGTTTTAAACTCTCTTAACCCTTTATTTTTTATTTATCCTCCATTTTTTTTAACTAACCGGCAGTTTTTGGTCCCATTTCCAAACCTTTTCATTGGGTCCCAACTTAATCTACAAAACTTTAAACAAAAAAAAGAAAAAAACCTGAAAGATGAGTTCTGGAGGTTGCATTTCATGCACCTCTCTATAGATAAATACCAAAAATGATTGCATAAAAATTTAGTATACTTTTCACCTGTAAGTTCTTCGCATTTATTTGTATTTTTTTTATTAATAACTTGTGTTTTTCAGCTTGAGTCTGGATCTGAACCAGAGAAGTCCAACAAAAGTGAGTTTACTTTGCTTCTCATCAATTTATGGATTTTTTTTACAATAAATGACAGTTTTCTCAGTTAAAATCTGTCAGTTTTTGTTTTTCTTAAATTATACTCTTTAATTATTTATTTATGAAGGAAAAGTGTTAACAATGAGTGGCGGCTTAATTACATGCAAGAGTTTTATCAGTTTGATTTAATAGTTGTTGCAGTAAATCTGTTTTATTTTTATTTATTTTTTAATAAATCTAATTTTGGATTGCTTATATGTTTTTAATGAAATTTGTGTCATAATTTTAAATAAAATAAAGATGAAAAAACTTAAACTTGAGTAAAGTTAGTATTTGTGGCTGTGATTTGGCTTTTTTTTTTTTAACATTTTTTACATTTTTTCCGTGCAAATATTATTCCAGTTGTCACTTCCTGTCCTCTTTTGGTCAGATTTACTCACTAAGTTTCCTTTTATGGCTTCTAAACGGTTTTTACACAGTCAAAATAGAAGTTCCAGACGCAGAACCAGAACCAGTTCCTAGATCCAAACCTCTGAGCTCCAGCTCCAAATCACCACAAACCTCCAAACCCCCGCTGGTATCCCGCACATCTGGACTCTTAAGCCCAGTTCACCCCAAACCGAGCAGCACTGCTGTTTTGGGTAAGAAATACCCCACTTTCCTCGTGTTTGGGATGTTAGAAAATTGACAACTTCCTGTGTCACAGAAGACGCCGTGGAACATCAAGCAGGCGTCTCGTCTCCGAAAGCACCACTTCCTGCCCCCCGCCTGAAGAGGACGCAGTCGGAGCAAGACAGAGAGGGCAGCGGGAGCCCCACTGGACCTCCATCTCCACCCGATGGTAAAAGTCTTCAGAAAAACATCTTTATCTAATGAGAATGACGAAGTAAAAACCCTTTTCTGAGGCATCTTTGTGCTGGGATGACTAAAAAAATTACACCCAATTAGACAGGTGAGCAGATGTTTAATGAAGGCCTTCAGGGCCGAACTCGACGCCTCCACGCGTCACGCTCGGCTCGTCTGACGCCAGGTTCTTGAAATGGGAGCAGATGCGTTTCAGCTCTAGCATCCAGTTCCTGGATGTGTCCAAATGACCGTGTGTCTCTGTGTGACCGCCTCGTGGTAATTAACATCCTCGGGGTCGCTCCTCTGTAATCAGAAGGGCTCGCGGTCCTTTTAATTGTTGTGCAAAAAGATGTGATTTTGAAATCAAACAGACAAGAGGAGAGGGGGGGGGGGGTTACTCTGTTCAGCAAGTGTTTTTAACACTTCTGTTGTAGAATCAGTGGTTTTTGTTTTAGAATTTAAAATGATCCTTTGATTTTTAGTTTTTGCAAATTTTGGTCAAAAACTACGGTTCCCTGAGCATCACATTGAAAAAAAATTGAACTTTTCTCCTTAAATCAGGATTTTGTGTGCACAAATTGCCAAAATTTCACATTTTATGAACATTTTGTGCAGACAAGTTAGCATTTTTGTGTGTGCTAATTACTATTTTTGTGGCCAAAAAATGTTCTTTTACTATCATTGTGTTTGTACAAGTAACATTTTTTTGAAAAATTTAGCATTTCGTGCAAAAAAATATTATCTTAGGTGCACAAACTGCTATTTTGTGGCCAAAAATTAAAATTTGATTAGCATTTTGTCTGCATAAGTTAGCATTTTGTGTTAAAAAATTAGCATTTTGTGCACATAAGTTAGCATTTTGTGGTCGCTAGTTAGTATTTTGTGTGCACAAATTGCTAGTTTGTTCCCCCAAATTTTATTTTCTTAGAATCTTGTTGCAAAAATTTGCATTTTGTGCAAAAAATTCAAATTTAAATTCAGAAATTGCTAGTTTATAGCCAAAAATTGAAATTCCCAGCATTTTGTGTACTCTTGTTAGCATTGTGTGTTCAAAAATTGGCACTACATGCACGCAAGTTAGCATGTTGTGTGCAAAAAATTGCCTTTTTTGCAAAAGAAAATTTTAATTTTGTGTGCACAGATTGCTATTTTGTCCCATAAAGTTTTATTTTTCAAGAATTTTGTGTGCACAGATTAGAATTTTGCATTTTGTGCAAAAAAAATCTATTTGTGTGCACAAATTGCTAAAATGTGTTCAAAAATGTATAACTTTATTTATTGATTTGCCTTTATTTAACCAGGGAAGTCCCGTTGAGATAAAAAAATCTCTTTTTCAAAGGAGCCCTGGGGGGTCAGATACACATACACACCAGAAAACAATCAACAATAAATTATAAATAAAATAATAATAATAAATAAAATTGAATTTCTATTAGCATTTTGTGCACACAAATTCCTAACTTTTGCACACAAAATAACAAAATAGCAATCTGTGCACACAAAATGATCATTTGTAGGAATTTGTTTTTGTCATGTTCAGAGCTCCATAGTTTTGCTAACTTGTGCACGCAAAATGCTAATTAAATGCAAATTATTGGCCACAAAATAGCAATTTATGCAATAAAAAAGTTTATTTTTGTGCATATACGATGCTGTGGGATTATTTTATTATTTATTTTTTTTATGTCTTGTCCAGGGCTCAGTAGTTTTTGCTAACTTCTGTAGACTGTACACACAAAATGTGAAGAAAAATTCTAATTTTGATCACAAAATACTTAATATTAATTTGAGGGAACATTTATTTTTTTGTCCAGAGCTCCATGAAAACCAAAAAAATGGTCATTTAGAAGCAGAAGCTGCAGACGATTTGATTGAGAACTTTTTGATGACTAACATCTCAAGAGTTTTTGTTCCTTCTACCGTTGATTCTGCAGCTGATGGAGACTCAGAGCAGAAAACTGCAGGTACTGAGTCCAGCGGCGGCAGACAGTGGTCCTCTCTGAAGAGTTCATCCAGTCTTCCACCTCCCCCGGACGACGAACGCGAGCGCACAAAGTCCCTGCCTTCATACCCTTTAAACACACACGGTACGTCGTTTTTTAGTGTCTATGCTAAAGTACCAAAAAGAAAATTTCCATCTCATTGTTATTTATCTTTTTGTTTCAGTGAGAACTTTGTCTCAGGCGGACTCCGACTCCGCTGATGCAGAGGTTTCCGCTTCGCCCGCCGACCTCAGTAAATCAGAAGACGACTCAGGTGACGAGTCTCCTCAGAGCTGAACCCTGCTCGACTGCGCCCCCTGGAGCCGTCCTGCCAAACTGAACCCAGAACGTCTCGTTTGGGCGTCTGTCACAGCTCAGACGGAATCAAAAACACAGAAGCGTTTTCAGGCGGTCGACAGTTGTCCAAATGCAAAAAGCTCATGTAGTCCGAAGCACTGAGGGAATCAGGGTCACTGTGAGCGCTTCCTTCTCTTTTGGTCTGAGAAAGATTTCCTGGTGTGTATTTGTAGCTGTCACATCTTGCAGATTATCCTTTATTTTTTGTTTTAAATAAATTGTTAAAAATATATATATATTTTCAACAGTAAAACAGATCAAATCAGCTTTGACTAATTTAACAGATGAATATAATTATGTGTTAATCATTTGGTTTATCAAAAACCCAATTTTATCAAAGCTCATACTGCTCTCCTTTTACTTTTCTTTTGATCTTTACATCACAATATTTTATCATAAATCAGTCCTTTGCTTTTTTTTTCTTAAAATATAATTTTGTTTGAAATAATTATGATAGAAAATATCTTAAATAAGTTTCAGTACCATTTCTGCTCACAAGTTCATCCCACAAATAGAAAAATTAGATCACTTTAGTTCAAATGAAAATGTATATTTTCTATTTTGTGTGTTTAACATGCAAATCAATGAGAACACTGTTGCCACTTTCTCACCTGAAACATGCTGTTGGTGAACATGCTGGTGTATATGAATGTAAATATGAGCTTGTTTTTTTATAAATCAAAAGGGGTTTTATAAGATAAATGCAGTAATATAGTTGATTTTATGTTATAAATGTAGGATGTTGATGCTTTATTTAGCAAATTCTGTCTGTAAATGTGCATTAGTTTGCATTGGTGAAGGGCTTTTTTATTTTATTAACTGGGAGAATGTAAAATCTATTTTAATGACGCATAGAGCTGCAGATATTTCTGTTTTTGTAAGTTTATGCTGATGAACACATTAAATAAAAATCCTTCTCTGTGTTCCCACTGCTGTCTCCTCCCTCCCTTTATAAAGAAGAGGATGCTCCAGTTCGCTCATTTCACGCCGTTCCTGAGGAAGAGTCGGGGGGAATTTGGCTGCAAGGATTTGGATTTGATTTTAGCCGAAACATCTTGTTGTGTTTTCTTTTCTTTTTTTTTTATTGATTATTTGCTTGTTTTGGACATGGATGGAGTTCTGGACAAACTGGACGCTGCAGGTTTCTTGCAAATTTGGCAATACTTTGATAAAGATGGTAGGAAGAAAATATATTTTTTCCAATAATTTTAATAGTATTTTGTGATGCAAATCTTTATTTTAAATTAAAATTTTAAATATTGACGGTTACGGTCTTCGATTTCTACAAATGCTTAAATTTTAGACACATTTACATAAAGTTATTTCTTATATTTTAGGATTTTTTTTTACTTCATTCAACTTATACTAACACAAAATCTGTGGAATTCATTAGGAAAATAAACTAAATCACTAATTTTACCTTGTAGTATTGATGATAAAGATTTTTTTTGGAAATTCTTGTGAAAAGATGAGAAAAAACAACAATGAGAACAACAATGTGAAGCATTTACGTCTGGAAAAGATTTACAAAATCTTTCAAATTCACCAAAATAAAAGTTTTTTTTTCTTCTTCAAATAGATTAACATTCCTTTTAATTAATAATTCTGTTACATTTATATATAAAAAAATACATTTAACAATGAACAATGTGGGCTTTCTTTTTCAGCATTTTTAAGGATTTTATTGATGCTTAAAACAGAAAATAAAATCTTTAACAGACCTCATCAACTCTGGACAAAATATTTACTTAATTGACGTTGGTGTATTGTATATGTGCTGTAATATATAAAATACATCCCGGGTTAGACAAAGTTGCACAGATAAAATATAACAAGCGTTTTAAGCCCATTTATTTTAAGTATTGTCAGTATTTACTCTTTTTGACTTCCTTATATTTTTACTTCTTGCTTTTTTTTCCAGCAATTATTTATTTCCCTTTAGATAAGATGCATTTTTTACAGATGTATTCCTAATTATTAGAATTCCTTTTTACTTAACCAGACATGATATATTATTTTTTCATAATATGTTTCACACAAGTGTATTTATTTAACCCTTTTTTAATCCGTAAGTATCCGGTTTTGTTGTTTGTTTTGCTTAGCTTTAACTCTTTTATTATTCCAAATATTTTCTTTGGAAATAAATATTTTCTTCAAAAATATCATTGTTTATAATGAACTAATACAAAATTGATTTTCAATATAATAGCATTTTTTTTTATAAAGATTCTCTCTTTTTTTGTATTTCAACTTAATACTGATTTTAAAAAAAATCCAAAGTTTAATTTTTCTCCAGTTGTATTTAATTATTTTTTATGCTAATCTCTATGTTTTGCCCTAATTAAAAATTAGTTTTTTTTATTTATTAAAAAAAAGCCTGATTATTTATTTATTCATTTTATAACAATCTGTCTTGAAAATGTCTTAATAAAGTTAAAACATTTGTTATTTTATTCATTTTAAAGAAACTGTAAACTATTTTTTATTACTATTATTCATTTTTTTTCTTAAAAAACATTTTTTTAACATTATGTGTGTTTTAGATAACGGTTACATTGAGCGAAAGGAGCTGGACGCCTTATTCAAACACCTGCTGCTCAGTCTCGGCATGAAGGTAAAAAAAACCAAAATACTGATAGTAATAGTTCTTAAAAAAATAAAGAAAGTAAATTATAAATCTATCTTAAATACCTCATTTATTGACAAATCTTCTCTGGTTTACTTGTTATTTCCCATGTCATTATAAGCTAATAGTGTGGCATCAACTAAAGGACCAATAATACGAATAAAGAATAATAATGTTTTGACGTTGTTTTCAGAAGGAGGAGGTGACTGAAGATTTAATCCAAGATCTGAGAAAAAGATGTGCGTTTGCTCATCACACCTCAGCAGACGGACGTCTCCTCATTCAAGAGGTATGACTGCATCCTCCTGAACTTTATATGAAAGTTTTCATGATTTACCAGCAAAAAACAATCATGGATTTCATGATTGTTGTAAACTTTGATTTATTGTAGTTTTAAATCTAAATGCATGACAATCCCTACACATTATTGTTGTAAAATTTGCATTTTTAATTAAAAAAAATGTAAAAGTCACCTCTTGTTTTTGTTTTTAAATTTTGTGTCATCCCAGCTGGCCACGGTGATGCTCCCTGAGGAGGAAAACTTCCTGCTTTTATTTCGCCGAGAAACGCCGCTGGACAACAGTGTGGAGTTCATGAAGGTGAAGCTTAAATCTAAAAATCCACAGCAGCAATACAGACAAAAGTGATCAATGATCAGCCAGTCTTTATGTTGGATTTTATTTATTTTTTATTTATTTATTGTCCTGCAAAGGGCCATTTAGGGATTTTTGTTCTTTTTTATATGAAGTGCCGTTTGTAAATCTGCAAAGTAAAATTTTAACATCAATATTCTTGAATATTTAACATGTTTTAGGAGAAAAAAAATAACAGGTCTTATTTTTCAAATGCATATTTTCACTTTTTAAATCATGTATTTATAAATGTTACATTTATTAACTAATTAAATATTAAGCTAACTATTTTATTTATAATTAAACATAAATATATTAATATAAAAGATGAAAATATGGATTTAAAAAATGAAACCAGTTATTTTTTTCCCCTAAAACATGTTAAATATCTAAAAATATTGATGTTAAAATTTTACTTGGCAGATTTACAAACGGCACCTCATATTTTTATTTTATGTTTTGAGTTTCAGTGGTTCAAATCATTTGTTTGTAGCCTATAAAACGTGTTTTTTTTATTTTTTACTAATCAAATTTTTCAACATATTCTTTTTAAATTCTGTTTTTTTTCTTTTAGATCTGGAGAAAATATGATGAGGACAGCAGCGGTTACATCTCAGCCAATGAGCTTCAGGTTATTCTTTGATTTTCTTTTAATATTTTTTGTTTTCTGCTTTATTGAAGTTCTTCTACTTCCTCCTGTTTAGGGTTTTCTGCAGGATCTTTTTCTCCAGCACAGGAAGTCCATCACACCCAACAAACTAGAGGAGTACAGCGAAACCATGGTAACGGCCGATGGAGGAGCTCCGCTCTCAGGTTGTTTTCACTCATGACTTTAGTCTTTCTTCTTCTAGATGAAGATGTTTGACAAAAAACAGAATGGAAGGCTGGATTTGAATGACCTCGCCAGGTAACACATTTACTTACAAAATCACTTACAAACTTATAAATAAATTTATCACGGAGTCAGCTACAGAGCAGGAAAGGAGGTTGAATTTTTTTAAGTAATTCTTTTTATTTAGCTTCTATTGGAACATAACTGCTCTAGTCCTGATCTTTTTAATATTAAATTTGTCTCTTTTAATTTCAACTGAAACCTGAATATTTTGTCTAAAAATTCCAATTTATTCCATTTATTCTACTAATTCAAGTTGATTCCTGTGAGTTTTTTATTTGAAAATATAAAACACATTTCCCTTTAATCATGCTTTTTTTAAACAGAATTTTGTCCATGAAAGAAAACTTCCTGTTAAAGTTTAAGATGGATGTAAGTGTGACAAAAATCACTTTTTTTAAATGTCAAAAAATATTGACTGATGTTTTTATATATTTGGTTGATTTGAAACTTTATTTTAAATGTTTGTCAAACGAAAATTTACTACTTTTTACTGCATTCTCAGGCGTGCAGCCGGGAAGACCGAAAGAGAGACTTTGAGAAAATATTTGCTCACTACGATGTTGTAAGTTCTCATTTTTTTGTTTCTTTTGTCATGAACATGTTTAAAAACTCAATTTAAAAACAGACCAAATGAACATTTGTATTGATTATTTCCCACTAGAAGTAGATTTCATGATATTTTATTTGCTAAATTGAGATAAATAATTCCCCCAAATGGTTGATTTACTTTACTTTGAATACTTGTCTCAATAAAAAGCTTTAATGAATCATGTTTATGTCTGTTTAGAGTAAGACCGGTGCTCTGGAAGGCCCTGAAGTGGACGGATTGGTCAAAGATATGATGGAGCTCGTAAAGGTAGACACATTTTAACATTCTCTAAAAATGTTAGGTTAAAAACATAAAAATATCTATTTATTTTTTAATACAAAACAAAACAAAAATACAAAGGAGGACAATTTAATCATGACACTTGAGACAACATTCTTACTAAAGCATCTACCTTCTACATTTTTATAGATATAAAGGTGCAGGCAGACCCTGGGGGGTCTTTAGATAGAAACCCTCCCATTTAAGTTCCCTTTTTATTAATAGAGAGGTTAATTAAAAATTTAAATAAAGCTAATTTGACCCAATTCTGCCAAACAAAACTACATATATTTTGAAAACTGAATTTCCACCCTAAACCATAACTACTAAAAACATATAAAGTGCAGGACTATCTAGTACTAGCTTTTTTTTTTTTAACTGACAATACGACATCACAGATTTAACTAAGTGAAAATCTAAACAGTACAAGCATTTGACGATGATTATTTACGTTCTGAAGGGTAAAACTAACCTGTCTCACGACGTTCTGAAGATGTTGTGAGGTTACACCTGCTAACATCTGCGTTTTTTCGAGGAAAAAAGTGACCAAAAAACTTGATCGAATTAGACTTATAAGACTTATGGTCACTTACAAAAGAGATAAAAATTCAATCAGCTTTTAGAACTTTTTTCTTGCTACTTTTGTGGTTTAGGTCACTTTTTCACAAAAAGCGGACTATATGATCCATGATCCATGATCCATATTGTACAAATACATTTTACCTGGTAAAACATTGCGATTAATCATGATTAATCCCAACACAAAAGTGCGATTAATCCGATTTTTTTGTAATTGAATGACAGCATTTATTACAAATAAATGTTCTAAATATAGAGTTTCGTGTGTGATTATTCGCAGAAAATAAGTGGTCGGCAAATACTGAAACAAAAACAAAAATTAAAGCGATTAAATGCAATTAATTTTTTCCAGTTTGCGATTAATTAGTTAATTTTTTTTAATCGATTCCTGGCCCTAATAAAAGTATAAAAAGTTTTGAGTTAGTATAGGAAAATATTAAATATTTTATTTATTTTTATTTATTTACTGCAACAAATTGTTAAAACGCAGTGCATTGTGGTCCAAAATCTGGTGAACATGGATTCTAAGGAAATTTCCAGTTGACTCGATTTTAAAATTGTAGATTTAGACAGCAGCAGAAAATGACAAATGCACTATATAGTGAGTAGTGAAGGAATTCAGGGATAGCCTTAGTTAGACACAAATGAAAGTCTCACTTTTGGAGAACAAAAATCAAGTTTTTATTAATATAAAACTAAATTCCGGAAGTCATTGTCCCAAAGGGCTAAAGTGTGGCATGTCAAATGAAAATACATTTGATCATTTAGTTTTGGTAATAGAGGTGTTGCATTGCTGTGGGTGAAAAGTTACTTAGAAAATCATCAGCAGTATGTGAAAAATGCAGGATATTTATCAAAACACAAAATATACATTGTGGTATTCCACAAGGCTCAGTACTGGGACCAAATGTGTTTTTATTTTATGCATAAATGATCTGTGTGATGTGTCTAAAATATTGCACTTTGCTCTGTTTGCAGACGACACCAATTTTTTCTTTAGTTCTGAGAAAAACTTGGATACTTTAGTTTTTACTATTGAGTGAGAAATTATTTTACTTCAGAAATGGTTCAATGGAAACAAAATCAATTTAAACTAAACAAAGTTGTTCAGTAAAAAAAAAATCTACTTCAAATATTAAATTGAAGTGGAATGATGTTAATATAGAAAGAGTTCATTACTTTAGATTTTTGGGGATTGTTGTTGATGAAAATTTGAAATGGAAACAATTTTCAACTAAGTTAAATATGTGTATATATATATATATATATATATTTCTGAAGTCAAGAATACTCAAATTTAAAGATTTATTTTCTCTACAGACACGTCATGTAAGGCCAAAAATGTTATGTTGCCTTGTAGATTATTAAATCTTTTTGTTATAAATGAAGGAAATAGCCGAATAAATTACGATTTTAAAGTACCTAAAGTAAAAACTACACTTAAACAAATGAGAATTTCCTTTGCTGGTGTCAAAGAATTGAATTTGTTGGATAATGACCTGAAAAAGTGTTTAAGTATTGTTTTTTTTTTAAGTTTAAATGTAAAAACTAAATGATTGATTTGTATGCAGTATGATGTAAATATAGTGCTCCAGATTGTATTATTGTTAAAAATATGGATTTTCATTCTTAGTTTGTTTTGTTCTTTAAGTTGATTGAATGGATTGTACTTCTAACTGAAAAAGAACAAATAAATGAATGAATAATTGTAAAAATAACTTGTACTTTTACAGGTTGATTACATAGAGATTGCACAATTTTACTAAAACGAATAATCCCCATTTTTATCACTCTCTATATATAAGGTTCTATGATCCAAACACAGACTAATCCCGCCCCCTCCTCTAAAAAGAAAGAGTTGTAATCATCATTTATTCCCAAAGTCTTTGAGAAAAGCGTGATCAGTCAAGGCTGCAGCCTTCGTGGTTAACTGTTCTTTTGACTCTGGCGTTCTTCATCTCCACCTGCAGCCCAGCATCAGCGGAGCAGAACTGAACAAGTTCAGGAAAGCCCTGATGAGCCACTGCGACATCAACGGAGATGGGAAAATCCAGAAAAACGAGCTGGCTCTCTGCCTCGGCCTCAAATTCAGCTGAAAAGATACCTCTGCATCCGACATCCCAGTCCTGTTGTCCTCCATCAGCGTGTAGCCTTGTGTTTAACAGTGACTCGTTGGTAGATGCTCTCTCTTCAGACAGTTTGGACAGACAATTGGATTTTAGTTTGCATGCTTTATCCAAAGAAATCCATACTTAATAATAAAAAATAAAAAAAACGATGTTGGTTGATAGTGTCATATATGACGTATGTGTGGATTTGACGGGGTTCTGGCATGTGCATGCTATTGACATGTGACTGTTGACTCTGAAACTCCATTTGTGGTTCCCAAAATATCATTTCTCCACCCAAGTATCAATCCAGATTTCTATTGATATTTTTTCCTTATTTTTGAATCATTTTTTTGCTATATTATGGTGTGTGTGTGTGTTTCTGTACAAATAAAGTTTGATTTGTATTTATTTCTATAAAAAAATGACGTTTTTGTATTTGTCATCATCCCCTTGTTTACAAAAGTGCGTGACTCCTGTTGTCTCATTTAAACACTATTCTTTCTGCAAAGTAACATCCAAATTTGAGATTTAAAGAAAATAAAAAATAAATAAATAGAAAACTTGTTTTGTTGTTGTTATTGTCTCACCTCTTCTCAAATACAGTTTTCATTTCAGCTCATTTCTCACGTTTTTGCTTTCATAAAGTCCTTAGTGTGGACCGTCAAAAAAAAAAGACAAATAGACTAAATTAACATTAAGGTGAGTCCTATTTATTTATAGGAGAAAAGATTCAGGATCGATTCAGATGAATTCAACGACTAAAACAATCCAAAAAAGTGTTTTAAAAGGAACGGACCCCCACAATGGAGGAGGTGAAGAGAATCAATCATCAGTTAAATGTTTTTAAAAGTTTTTTCCACTTTGATAAAAACCATGTTTTAAAATTTTCATATATTTTTTTTCTTCATTTTTATTTTTTTTTTCATTTGTATTTTTTTTTCTAAATTATTCAAGCTTTTGGGATCAGAACACATCACATTCACAAACAATGATCATATTATGTTTGTTTTTCTTGAGTGGCGTAATCTGTGCTTTAAAAATGAAATAGTGATCATGGCGTCTGAATTGGGTTAAGTCTGGATGTTCTCAGACTATATGGAAATTAGGAAGTAGTAGTAGTAGTAGTAGTAGTAGTAGGGGCTTCAGACATGTTTTTATCCAACTCAATTATTGATTTATCTAGTTTTATAAAATGTATTAGTTTGTGAATGCCTTTAAATTCACTTAGTATTGTATATATTTGTTATTTTTTTTGTTTTCAAATGTAAAAACTTCAGTAAAGTGTTGCATTGCTGTAAATATGTGTGAAAACTGAAGACTAAAATGTCTAAAAATAAAATAAATAAATATATAAAACGATTTTTGTGCTTTTTTTTGCAGATTTTCAGATTACTAAACCGTTATTTTATTCAACTCATGAACATAATTTATATTCTTGTTTTTTTCTCTTTTTCTTTGTGACTTGGTGAGACCCTTCACAGGTGTCCAGCAGAGATTCTGCTGAACACTCCAAGCTGTTCCCAATTAGTGATTGTTGAGTCAGGGTCTGGTTGCTTTGGTTGACACAACAGTTAAAAAGAACAGACGTGTTTACAACACACATGGTGCTCAAGCTGGTTGTCTCTGGTTTTTTCTGGTTTTGAGGTCCACACAGTTTGTCCCTGGCTGCTGAGTTTTTTTTCCCCCCAAAATAAGAAATGATACCTGTTCTTTGCCTCAGGTAACACAAAAACATCACATTCTTTGCTGATGATTCTGTGATGTCTCTTTATTTGACATGTTCTCTCTTTTGTAGAGCGCTGCTTTTAGCTGCCATTGGTCAACATGCAAAAGGTAGGACTTGAATCTCTTGCATTATTCCATGCTTCAAGTGTTTAACTTTCCTTTTCTTGCAGGATATACAACAAACAAGAATAAAGGCATAACTCCTCAATCGGAGCAGAGCGAGACTGCCCCACGCAGCTTCCCACCTTCATCCTCTGGTTATAGAAGCTACCTCCAGCCTAGAACTTATTTCCCTAGTCCTAAAGTGTCAGAGTGGCGCTCATCACAAAGTCCTGCACAAACCAGTCAGCAAGAACCAAGGGGGTCCCCTGCGAGGCAAGTAGATGGTTATAGTCAGCCAGGAAGTATTTCTAGTCACAGGCCTGCCTCACATCCTTCAAAGCCAGCACAGCAGCCACAGAGTCGTGTCTATCAAGCCAGTACAGTTCCCTGGGACTCGCTGACGCCCCAAAATGAGAAGAAATTTGGGACCAGGATTGTTTCAAGTGGTGCAATAGAGTTTCTCTCTGAGCCCAAGCCGCTCCATAAAGTGCCTCCTGTGACTGGGGAGAGGTTTCCAGGCTCAAATGTGCCACAGAGACATCCAGCTGGGACGTACCCCAATGTCATGCCAACCCAGAAGGAAGAAAGGTCTCCAGCCGGTGTGATTCAAACCAAAGACATAATGTGGAATCTGCCACAGAGTCGAAGTGGACTTCCACAAAGTCGTCCAACTCATTCCAATGCCATGCCATCACAGAGGCCCAGTTCTCAATCTTCTGGTGTCTTGCAGTCTAAAAAGGGGATGTGGAATATTGGTTCACAGAGTCCAGGTGGAGATGCATCAACCTCCAGAAGTGAGAAGTACAAGAAGCCAACCTCAAGGGTGGAAAGTCCTCAATCTTCTGGTAGTTTTCAGCCCATAGAAAATGTATGGAATTTGCCTCAAAGTGGATCTACACCAAGGCGTCAGTCTATGGTGCATACAAACACAATGTCATCCCAGAGGAATGCCGCTTCTCCAACCTCAGTTCTACAAACCAAAGAGATTATGTGGAACATGCCACAGAGTCAAAGTCGTACTACGACGCATTCCAAGCCAGCCCAGAGAAAGCCCAGTTCCCCATCATCCGTCCTACAAACCAAAGAAGGTATGTGGAGTCTGCATGGTTCCAATGCCCCAAATCAAGGCACCAATGCAAGGGGTTTCCGCCCAATGGAACTGGAGCAGGGGCAGTCACATGCTCAATCTCAGCAGCAACAAAGCTTGAGTCGAAAACCAGTTCAGCAGACTTTCTCACAAGTCCCGAATGTCCAAACTAAAGGTCAAATGCAAAGAATGGCAGCTCCTGGTCGTGGGTCGGGTATCACCGGTCATGCAACGGTGTCGTACTCCAATCCCCCAAGAGGACGGAGCTCCCAATCTTCTCCCACGAAGACACTCTCATGGGATCGCAGCGACTTGAACCAAAAGACAAAAGGTGCTTCTGGAATGGCTTCCCTGACATCCCTCTACCAGTTTGATGGGGACAGACCGAAGCTCCTCCCCTCAACAAAGAAAAACAAGGCCTTATCTTAACTGTGAGTAAACTTTCCTACATGCATTTCCCCCTCATGCCTTCAACAGTCGTCTTTAACTTATCTTTGTTTTCCCAGGATCTCGACCCTCTGCCAGTCTTAACCAATAAAGGATTTAAACTGCATTTACAATCTTGTCAGTTTTTATATGGTTCAGTTCATGCAAGCTTGAGCTACAGAATGTTAAAAGCATAATGTGCAGAGATGCATTACAAAAGTTAAAGACCAGGTGTTGACTTCAATTTGTCAAATTGCTAATTGAAAATTATTACAAAGGTTTTAAATCTCTTGAAGTTAAGTCTTGGGACCAAAAAGGAATTTCCTCAATGCAAACTCTTGGACACTTGCAACATTTTATCTTAAACATTCAAAATATTTGATCAGGTTTTTTTTTCTCAGGATTTTAATGTTTGACATTCTAGCTTGGCCTTTATCATTTTGGAAGCAAACATTTAGATTTATTTAAAGTGCCAGTTTAGGTAAAATGATTTAAGATGGACCAACTTGTATTGATCATATAAACATTTTGCTCTAAAATAAGTCTAAGACTGTATAACCTTTAATTTGTAATTAT
>NC_050522.1:21293217-21294762 GCF_002922805.2 Oryzias melastigma | reverse complement strand
GCATGTCTGTAAACATCACTTACTCGTTTCTAGGTCACTTTTAATCTTTTTTTTTTTTAACTGGGCATGTGTGTTCTGCTACGTTCAGTAAGTATTTAAATTAGAGTAACTTTTCTTACAAATGTTTTCAACATCACCTTTAAAAAGTTCTAAGAAAAACTTTCCAGGTCTGAAGAACTAAAGAATTTCTTCATTGGCTCAAGGGGAGATTTGGCACAACATCTTCAGACTATTTAATTTAAATTGTGCTGCCACCTAACTCAAAACTTATTTGAAGAACTTTGTTATAATGAAACCTGCTGACAAAAGTCATCCTAAGTATTTTGTATTTTATGGCTTTTTATTTCAGCTTCAAATTGATCAATTTATGTGTTTGGGTTCCAGGATTTTATTGTGAATATATATATATATATATATGTCCTTTTGTAATTTCCTTGTAAAATAGTCATTTATTTTTAATTTCCTTTTTTTAAACTTTGTAAATGCAAACATTGAGAACTGTTGCACGATTAAAAACTATTTATTTGAACTAATTATTTTTTTTGGGAAACAGACTGTGACAAATTCTTTAAACCTAACTCATTTTATGTATTTATATACGTTTATACCTTCCAACAACTGCTCATTTTTTAAAATCCTTTTAATTTCAGAGCTAGTTTAGTGACGTCACTAGGTGGCGATGTAGTTTAAAAAATAGAATTTGATGAGGGTCCAATTTTTTTCAGGGCAAAAATAAATGGCTTAGAATTAGTTTAATGACAAAATAAATAAATAATTAAATTTAGATTTTTTTTGTGAGTTTTTTTGTTTTTATTTTTGCAAATCCAGATTTATTTGGGTGAGCTAAATACACTACTTTTGGTTGAAGTATTTCTACATAGTGTTATCATTTATAATAACATTTTAAAGTTAATATTAGTGTTATTTATAGCTCTATTGTCGTTCACACAGACAACTCCCTTTTTCCATTAAGAAAAGACGTGCCTCCGTTGAGGGCGGGGCCACGCACAGGCACGTTCCCGGCCCCGGAGGCGCGCTCCCGTGCCCCGTCCTCCTCAGTGACTCCGGAGGCGCGGCTCGGCTCGGCTCTGCGTGTAAAGTTTGCCTCGTGCGTGCGCTGAGCTGTCACTCGTCTCCGCGCTCCAGCAGCACCATGCCGCTCCTCCTGCAGACGTGGGGCTCCGCGGCCCCGCGGGGAAACTAGGCGGCTCCGCTGCGTCTGAAGAGCCGCGCGACACCCTTATCTCTTCTGTTTGTGTCCATTTTTATTTTATTTTAATTCGTTTGTTGAAGTACGGAAGCTCCCGAGGAAAGTGACTGCAATTTCCGTTGAAGATGGAGACGGTGATGGAGCGGGAGTGTAGCGCGCTGGGGGGGCTCTTCCAGACTGTCATTGGAGACATGAAGGTAAGGCGGGAAGGAGGTTATCGCACCTGCTTTGCTTTGTGATTGCCAACCACATCCGGCAGCACAAAAGCGCCGCTTTAGTGGGGGACCTGCGGGCGGAGTGACATCATTAATTTGTTAATTGTCCCGAAAGGGGCG
>NC_050522.1:21247340-21293180 GCF_002922805.2 Oryzias melastigma | reverse complement strand
TTCAAATCAAAATGGACCAGTTTGATCCTAATGGGCTCAAACTGTTGCTTTAGGAGCAGTAAAAGCTGCATTTCTGTAGGAGATTTTTTTAAAAACACATTTTTTTTGGCATATTTGGAGTATTTTCTTTTCTTTCCTGTCATAAGCTTGCAATGCACTGAAACACAAATCTTTAGAGAAAAGTGTTTATCATTATTTTTGCATTCTTGCTGCAACCAGAACATGGAGGGAAGCATTTTTGGATGTTTCCTCCAGTGTGGTTTAATGCACCATGCAGTTTGATGATTAGTTTGTTTAATCTCTGTTGTTCTTGTCCAGTGAACCATAACATAAAGTCTATTTAATATTTATAAAGCTGAAGTGGTAATTTAGTGGAATATTTGTTATTAAGTTGGCAACATGTGAAGTTCTGATCTCCGTGAAGCAGTTGGACTGTTTTATTACCTCCAGTTTCAGGTTGGGATCAAATATTATGTATAAAAAGTCTGTTTTGGTTGTAAAGAAACGATTTATCGAATCACAACAAGGGCAACTTTTTTTATTATTATTTGTATGCTGTTTTTAGCTTAAATAAATGTCATTTTCTAGGACATACTTTCTGCACAGTGGGAGTTGTGGGCGGGACTTACAGCCCCTCACACCCCCAAGCTAACATTAGCGGTGCAACAGAAATGATCAGTAATATTGGAGCCATCGAGCTGTAAAATGTTAATTTAGCAAAAACCACCTCTTCCAAGCTCAAAAACATTTTTTTTAATAAATGTGAGTTTTTTCAAAATTTATTATCGTAAATCCAGTTTGCTCAATTTCATATAAAGCTTCTTATTTAAATAAATAATTACCCAGAAGTGCAATTTTAAGCCTAATTGACTTAGTATATGTCCTCCATCATGCGGAAAATTTCACAAGAACATGTTAAGAACACAATTTTCATTGCTGTGGATCTTTGAGAGGGCGAGATACAATTGGTATTAAATCCCCAAGATGTTTTCCTTTTCCTAAATTGAAAAGGTTTGTAGCAAACTCATTCTAATATTACCTCCACACCAACCATGGGACACAGTTTGGAGTGAAACCAGGCTCTTGAACGTGTGTTTAGCCCACAATGTTTAAACTGGACAAGCAGGGAGGGGCTTCTTTCTTTCTTTTGCTGCTGTTTACTTGTCCGTCACCTGCAGTTGGAAGAGATTGAACGTTGAAGCGGTGCCAATCCTACTCCAGGTTTTTGTCTTTCACAGGTTTAATCTGATATATGAAAGACTTGGTGTTTGATAATTGCGTTTTTTTGTCCAGCCAGAATGATCTGAGTCCATGATTTGTCAAAGTTCAACCAGGTTTAACTCTCGAGGTGCGTTCAACTGCTGCATGTTTTTGTAACGCAGTGTCTGAAAATGGTCTTAAGGAAATAGTCCAATGAAAATCGTGTTTTTAACATGTTCTTTGCTCATAATGGAGGACGTGTATAAAGAATTTCAGATTAAAACTGCATTTCTGAGTGTTTCTTTGAAAATTTACAGTTTGAAAAACTGTATTTGCGACACAGACTCTGAAATAGGCGGACCAAAGTCTCTGATAGATCCAGTCTTAGACGAATAGATTTGTTAACGTCTTCTTTTGCTAGCCATCTGACCAAAGAGTGTTCAGCTGGAGAGTTCAAACAGTGGGATGATGGGAAATCAACAGAGGCTTACTTCTGCACCAACACTAGAAAACGACACAGGTTTTACGATTTTGTCTTAGACGAATAGATCCGTTAACGTCGTCTCTAGCTAGCCATGTGACCCAAAAGTGTTCAGCTGGAAAGCTTTGATAAAGTTTGTTTGGGGTTGTGAGGGTTGTAAGCTAGAGGGAGAGAGTTTAAACAGCGGGATGATGGGAAATCAACAGAGGCTTACTTCTGTGCCAACACTAGAAACAATGTAGGCATAAACTTGATTAAAAGATCAAAATATGATTGAAGTGTGACTTTAAAAATGTGCAAAGCTACACCTGAACGCCCAAAACGTGTGAATACCCTCATTCAGATTTCATTGGGAGTGGTCTCAAGGTTTTGTGAACGTAGCTTAACTGAGGCAAACATCTGTTGAAAAGTGTGAGACGAACTCACGTTTCAAGCGTCCCACACAGTTTGTGGCCCCCAGAACTGTAATGAACTGGCTCACCGGCTTCTCAAAGTTTGGTGTGCGGGTTGTTTGAGGTCGCCAGAAGTTCTTCAACCAGAAACTAAACCCTCCCCTCAGATGTGCGGTGAGGCTTGTTTGTGCAGGTGGAGATCCCGTCTGACAAAAGCCCCCTTTCCTCACAAGTAAAGTCCCCCCCACACTTAGCTGTGCGCCGTATCCACGGAGACGTAATTACAGACAGGTGGTTTCTAACAGGTGTAGCTGGGAGTTCATAGGAGGAGGGGTCAATCAGCTCCACCCTTTTCTCTGTTCTTTCTTTTAACCATTAATTCTTTTTTTTTGTTATTTAAAGCATCTTCTCCCACCAGTATTTTCTCTATTAAATCAATCTGCTGCTCTATAGTCGCTGCACCCTTTGGTTTGATTTCTCACAGGCGGCATGTTGGGTATTAAGATTCATCTGTCAAAGTCGAACTCTGTCGGCGTGGGTGAAGTCCTGGATTTACTGTCGAAGGCGTCGGAACAGTGTTTCTGTTGGAGGCCGTCTGTTCAGACATGTGTCCATAGCTGCTGATGAATTCTGTCGATCCGCCTCAGCGTCCGACGTTAGGTCATGTGACCGAGCTCCAACATCACTAAATGACAAGAGTGTAACTCTATGCTGCAGCCTGGTGAGGAATGTCACCTAATGTCGTTTTACTGCCAGATTTGAAGGATTTCCAATCACTTTTTGCACGTTTTTCATCCCGTTCACGACAAACTTTCATTCTGCCGTCTTAGTCTGATCTATAAAAGCCTCAAAAGATGCTTTTGATCAAATAATTGATAAAAACCATCAGCAGTTTTTATCTCCGTTTTTAAGTCTACACAAATCCCAGACAAAAACAGCTTTATTTGATTGCTTACAGCAATCACTGATCCTAGCAGAATTTATTTGAAAGGTTTCTCGTCCAAAACTGGGACAAGGTTTAAAAAAAAAAAAAATCCCCATAATCCATATTAAATGGATTTTTATTTAGAAAATTAATTCCATCCATAGATTTTCCTTTGGAAATAGGTAATTCCTCTACTTTAATTCTATAAAAACATTGCCTTTTGTGATGGAATTCATAATTTTATCAGTTAACTTGCAAATTTTGTTTATTTCATAGAAACATGTTGATCTTACACGTGCTCTTCTAATCATTTAAGCTGTAATGAAAATAAACATGTTTTATTAATTTATAGTTTTACAGTGCAAAGACAATCCCATCAGCGGGTGATCAGATAGTTTAATGATCCATTAAAGGTTGGTGGAAAGAACCTTTTCTTTTACAATGCAGCAATGAATGGAAATCATTTATTAGTGTTGATTTCAGTTCTGACTGTACGGATGTGTAACGTTTGAGGCTCCTACACAGTCAGATGCAGGTTTTCCTGGAATGTGTGGGTGGAGAAGGTTTTCACCGAGTCATGGTGGAGGAGACAGCAGCAGCAGACTGGAGAAAAAGGAGGATTTCTGATGGCTCACGGCCAGGCTGCAGCTTCAGCTCTCCACAGAATTTAGTTTTTTTCCTTTTAAAATCAAGAAATGAGCAAGAAATTATAAGAACATTCATCATCTTTAGATTTTTAGTTACAATTAACTAACAACAATTTAAGCTAGCCGTCATGTTCAGTGGCCTCGTGGTAAAGTGTACGCCCTGACAATGGAAGGTTGTGAGTTCAAATCCACGACTGAGTCATACAAAAAACTCAAAAAAGTGTCTTTAAGGTGCATTAAGGGGTTGGATTGGGGGGTTAAACCACCAAATGGTTCCTGAGCGCGGCTGTGTCTGCAGCTCACCCCTCCCCCAGGAGATGGGTCAGTCGAATGGGGGGAACAAATTTCTCACATCAAGGTCTGTGAAAACAAATGGGACTTGAACTGAATTTCAACTTTAAGGTGCATTAAAGATCACAAGATTAATAAAAGCAAAACAAAAGCAGGATAAATGTGTACAAATATTAAGGCGTTTGGGATCTTCTGTACTTTATTTTATGAAAATAAAGGACGTCTACAGGGTGTACAACTAAAAAACATTTGAGTTGTATCCTTTTAAATTGAAGTTTCTTGCTAAATTCTATGAATGTGTATTGGCAAGAGTCTGGCAATACAATATGTATCGTGATATGTATCACGATACATATTGCCATATATCCCCAAGACTGTACCAGAACAATTTTTCACTTAAAAGTATTATTTGGAAAAAAAAAAAAACTTTACCTGAATATAATTACATCTTTCATAGTAATAAAATGGTAGATTTGATTTAGTTTAATGATCACAATGTTAAACACTGCAACTGTATCTCATTAAAGTTGCTTTTACCCAATTAAATTCATGCTGCTTTTCTTTTGGTAAATTAAGAACTATTTTTTCTTAAAGGGAAAAGTCAAGATTGTCAGATTTCCACAATAAAACCTTTTTCAGTATAAGAAAAATAAAGAACGAATGTGCCTTAACTAATTAGATTCAATGAGTATGATTGAGGTAATAAAGTTCCAGTAATTTCCAACATTGCTAAATGAGCCTCTCCAGTACTTTTAAATGGTTGTTGTTGTTTTGTTGCAGTGCAAACCTGCCCCAAAAGGCTGTTTGTTGTGCTGCTAAGTAATGTTTAGGGGTTTAATTGAAACACAAATAAATAAATTTAGTCCTGTCAGCATTTTAGCTCGATACAAATATTGGCAAATGAAATATTGCGATATTCCGCTGACTTGATTTTTCACTACACCACTACCAAATACAAAAATATGTTTAATTTAATGGCTTATTAAAAAATAATGTTTTGCTTGATATTCTTAAGCCCATAGAAAACTAAAAAGAAGACATGAAAAGTGGACTTTCACTAGTATTTTATTCATAATTTATACTTTAAAGCTTTTACTAAACTAAATTTAAAAAAATATATATTTTGTTAAGTTTCCTTCAAGTTTAAAGAGGATTTAGCAACTTTCCTAGAGTAATGATGTATTTCTATTTATAAAAACACACAAATCATAAATTAGAAAAGACAAAATGGAGATTTGACTTCTTGAAATTACAACAATTTATCTTTAAAGGTTTTTCTTATATTTTTTTTTAAAACAGTGTAAAAATAAAGTGAGAAAAACGGTAGAAAGCTACTTGTAAGAAGCTCTGAAATACTGAAGAGCAATAAGCATCTTTGAGCTGCTGACCTCTGACCTCAGTCTCTCTCACATTCAACCTCCTGTATGTCTTCATAGCTTCAAATGCAAGTTCCCCTCATGCTGCATCATTTTGTTAAATTGATGTTGATCCACTTAAGTGGAACAGATTTTTTTATATCCTCTTAGAGGTTTACATGCCTTCAAACTTGGATTTACTTTTCATATCTGACTGGAGAGGAACCTCCACTGATGCATCATTAAAGCTCCGGTTAAACCGTCTTCATGGCGGTGATCAGGAGTTCACTCTTGTTTAGTCTGTCTACAGTTACGATTCATTTCTTGTTTACACTCGCTTCATGTCCCACTTTGTTCCCCAGCTGAGCAGCCAGCATGTTAACTCGGCTTGTCTGGACCCGCTTGTTGAAAGCGACAGCTGCCATTATACAGGGGGGGTCGCTTAAAGACAGTTTTAGAGTCCCAGCCAACGCTGGGAGATGAAAGACGGCAGAGGCAGAACGCCACAAGTCAGGCTCTCATTTTCCGTAAAATTATTAATAATTTTTTTTGGACGTTTAATTTCAAAATAAGACATTTCTTGAATATTCTTCTAGGTATGTTCATGTCTGCAAACCATAATCTCTTTTATGTGGCTTCAAAGAACTATATAATCTAATTTAGACTGACTTTGAAGAGATGCAAATCCTCCACAAATCCTCATGTTTCGAAATATTTCTATTTTTTGTGCATAAATTGAATTTAAATTATGTCAACTTGTGGTTAAATGACAAAAAAGTTGCACAATCCATGAACGATCTAAAAAAAACTCCTTATGTAGATTAAAAATATGTCTTTGGAGAGCCACATAAATATAATAAAAATATCTTTAGTTTAATATTGGTTATTTATTAAACTCGATACTGTCTGAATCTGAACCCCTAACGGTACACATGATGAACATGCAGAAGCCCCAAAACAGACGTTTCTATTTTACATTTAAAAACATGGTTGCATCCGTTTTTTTTTTTTTTTTTTTTTTTTAGTCAGCGTGGATGAACTAATGGTGTTAAACACGCTCTCTGAATGCTAATCACCTGTTATCTAAAGCGACGGTCTTAATGGCCTCCGAGCTGAAATAATCCTGGCCTCTTTTGATCAGGCTGCAGATGAAGCAGGTGTTACAGCATCAGCGTTGCCATGGAAACCGCACGTCAGAGCCGCACCGCTGGTTTTGTTACTCTGGCACAACGAGCCACTTTTTTTTTTTTTGTTCGTTTATTTATTTTTGTGAAGTATTAGCATTGAATTACTGGCCTGTTGGAGTGTTTTTATTTTATTTTGGCGTCATAATTTATTAGTTATTTTTTTAATAACAGAAAATCAGAAAAAATTGAATTTTTGGTTCCATATGTCAAACTTCTGCCAAAAGATTCTTAGATTTTCTAGCATTTTTTTTCCTTTTCTTTTCTTTTTTTAGTTTAGCAGTTTTATATTTAAATGATAATTGGTTTTAAATATGTTTGTTTGCTTTGTCATTTTTTAAACTATCATGAGTCTGTCTGGGTAAATTAATGGCTAGATTTTTTAAAATTTGATTCTAAATAGTTCTCTTTATGGATAAAAACAACAAATCAGTGAAATGTTTCCCCAATAATTCCAATAATTTGGAGCTTCTTTGGGTCAAATCCAATACTATAATCGTAACTGTTGCTTGTCCTCATCTTCTGCTTCCAGAAAAGACACATCAAAGTAAAGTTTCTGTTTCCATCCTGCACAGTCATTGTTTGAGAAATACCCCTAAACAAAAAGGAGGATTTATGTGGCTGGAAGTGCATATAGTTACTTTGATTGGAATAAGCAGATCCGTAGATTCCTGAAGGACCAGGTGGCTGCTGCTGCTGCCGCCTCCGGCTGTTGCCACGGTGACAATTTATGTCCTCGGTGACTGATGGATGAAGCGACCCCGGCCTTCGCCTGGCGTGTGCGTGTGACACAAACGAGGGAGACGGGGAGCAAATGTAATGAGATGACGCTAAATCTGAAATATGCGCAGCGTGATAGAAAGAATTGATAAATAGGTTTTATGCAAAATAATGTGATGATGCAGCTGACAAAGAAAAGATGTTTAAAAACGGGGTCATCTTAGGGTAAAACAAAAAAAAAAAGACACCTTAGTTGGAGGGGAGTATGACGGTGAAAGGAGATGCATGAGGATACCCTCACATGGGATCCTCCCTTCCCCACCAATCTCTGCAGCAGAGTCGCCATAGCAACCAGGTTGCCAGGCGATGATGCCAGGCATCAATCTCTCAAACCGGAGGCAGGAGAAACCTGGATCAGCTGCTCTGTTAGAAAAAGAACTGAGCTAACAGTGACTCTGAGAAAAGGAGGGATGCTCCGTGAGAGAGGCTGTCTTACATTTAGCAATCCCACAATGCCTTTCTGTTGTACCAAAGAACACATCTACACTACATTGTCTGTTCGGACAATTATGGCTGTTAAGGGAAAATGTTTGAAAGCTTTGAATACCGTATTTTTCGGACTATAAGTCGCACCGGAGTATAAGTCGCAGGGGCCAAAAAATGCATAATGAAGAAGAAAAAACCATACATAAGTCGCACTGGAGTATAAGTCGCATTTTTTTCAAGTAATTTATTTTACAAACTGGTTGAAAAAAACGATATTACATCATCCTGGAAGGTAAGTTATAACATTCTTAAGTGAATAGAAAACAGGCTGAATATGTGTCAACACATATTCACATATTAGCATCATGAAAAAACGAAAAGGTGTAGCATTTATATAACATAACAGTATTATTTAACTATAGACTCAAGAACTCATCACTTTGTATCTTTACTGTAATTAATTGCACGCAATCTCACTCCATATCACTAAATCCCTTAAATTCTTCGTCCTCTGTGTCACGTCTGAATAACTAAAGTAAGTAAAGTAAAGTAATTGCATAGATCACCATAAGAGGGCACTCTAGACTTACGGTCCATATCTCATCATTAAAAATTCGTATATAAGTCGCACTGGAGTATAAGTCGCAGGGACATTCAATCTATGAAAAAAACCGCGACTTATAGTCCGGAAAATACGGTATATTAAGACTATTTTGCTAATTCCTAGATTAACATTTGGGTTTTAATCTATTGCATTACCTTAAATTATGTTGCTTTTCATATTTTCTTGAACAAAAAAATAAATAAAACTTGCTATAAAACAAGTTCAACCAACTATTATAAATCCCAAGGACAATATTTCACAAGTAATTAATCTTAATTGAGGAGAGAAAAAGGAAAGGATTTTGGCTGATAAACACCATATTGTGATATTGTGTAAAACATGTTTTTTTTCTCATAAATGAGCTTTTTCATCTGATATTTAATTGGACACGTGTTTTAAATTAGATTAAAAAGTGGGGGCAGGAAGGAACAAAACATACATGAGCTCAGAATAGACGGAAAAGAGCCAGAGTTAATAGCTTTAAAGTGCAAATATGCTTATTTCATCTGACAACTGCAAAAAAAAAAAAAAACACTAAGAGGTTTTGCAAGTTCAAGCAGTAAAAGCTGGTAAAACAGCAAAATTGGTATAAATGAAATGAAAACTTAATAAAACCACTTAGTGATCACTTGGAGTGCAGGAGTCCGATGCCAGAAAAGAAATTTCCTTTGGAAAGTGGTGCCTGATAAAACTGACATGGGTCATTTCTTTAACAGATTTTGTGAGTTCAAATTTAAGTAATATTTGAGATCATGTCAAAGCATGAAATTCTATGATAGATCAACTAGACTTTTGCAGCTGATGATTAGGGAAGATTATTTAAAAAGAATTAACGCGTTAATATTCATTAACGCAAATTAATCTAAGAAACAGTCCTTCACTTGAACTCTGCGGTGCGTTTAAACATTTTTTTTGGGTATTATCATGGTCGCTTAAAAAAGAAATAAATATTCAATCAGTTTTTAGTACTTTATTCTTGCTATTTTTGTGGTTTGGATCACTTTTTCACAAAAAGCGTACAATTTGATCCATGGTCCGTCGCCATATTGAACAAATAAATTTTACCTGGTAAAACCTTGTGAATAATTGTGATTAATTGCACAAAAGTGCGATTAATCAGACTTTTTTTGTTATCGATTGATGCAGTAATTTAAAATAAATGTTCTAACTGTAGAGTTTCGTGAGTGATTTCATATTTTGATTATTTGTAGACAATAAGAGGCTGGCAAATACTGAGACTAAAAAAATGATCGCGATTAATCGCGATTAATTTTTTTAAGGTTTGCGATTATTTCGTTTTTTTTTATTTATTTTTTTTAATCGATTCCCGGCCCAAGTTTTTTTTGATATGTGTCGATTCAGTTCTGCCTCCGACAGATCGATCTGGTTACATTGTAAGAATAGAAATCGATTCATCGATTAATCGTTACACCTTCGTAGGTAAAAGAGACGGAAAGTTGACAAAGCAAATACATCCCAGGTAAAATAGATACACAAGGGTATAATAAATATGTAAAAATTGAGTAATGAGACTAAAGAGAGATGGAACAAGACTAAGCAGATGTTTCAGAAAGGCAACAATCTTGACAGGTGTGTAATTCAAAACAAATACCTCAATTTGAAGACGTGTGCACTAGTGAAAAACAGATAATCTCTGTTAAAAGCCTTTCTGGTGACTCTATGCATTTTCATGCTCACATCTGTCGTGCTCAGCCTCATGTGAGACAGCCGCTGGACGGGTGTTGTATTTGCATGCCCGGCGGTGCTGGTTTGGCCTACTCTGTGGTGGGTGTGGTGCATGGATTGTTCATTGATCTTTGTCTCTGCTCTCTGTTTAACTGCTGTGTTTGATGTTCAGCGTTTGTACTTTAGCCTTTTCAATTGAAGGTCGGAGATTAGCCGCTTCCTTGTCAAGTGGAACGCCACAACAGTTTCTGTTGGAGAATAAACGTGACTCCAAAATAATCAAGGTTTTTATAGGATATATATATATTTATCAGCTTTCCTGGTTTGTCACTGTTTACACTCCAATAATCTTTTGATCTTTTGTAAAAGTTTGTGCCGTTTTTGAGCAAAATCAAAAAGTCTGTTGTTTTTTTGGTGAGTTTTTTGGTAAGTTTGTGCAGTGCAGTATTGGAAATTCACCTTTATGTGGTGGGGGCAGAAGTAAGCCTCAACTTATGTCCCAACATCACTTTGTTTACACTTTTTCCCACTAGCTTTCAGCCCCTCAGCCCCAAGCTAACATTAATAGTCCAACAAAAATATCGGAGCTGTTTTGATCCAGATTCCAGCTCAAGTAGGGGAATGTGAAAACGTACATGGCTGTCTTCACTTGCTGTGTCACTAAAATAACTTTTTCCATCTGGATGGTTTTCATTTGTTACTGATTTATCCCGATTTTGAATAAAGAATTACTCAGAAATACAATTTTAAGCCTAAATTCTCCTATATTTATGCTACAAGAACTTTTTCATTTGAGTGTTTTTTTTAAAGCTTTAAAATCAAAGCAACAACATTGAGCTAAAGTGGAGAAATTCAAAACGTATGAATCTGTCAGGACTAAAAGAAGAACCTTTGGATGAAAGGAAAATGCAATGTTCACCCATTTGTTCTTTTTCTGTTTTCCTCCTTTAGGGCAGTTATCCCATCTGGGACGATTTCATCAGCAAGGCCAGCAAACTACAATCACAACTCAGGTAACACAGAGATACATTTCTATTAGGTTCATCATTTTATATGCCATAAAGAAGGTTTTCATATTATATAAGGATAAATAACCATAGTAGTTCTATGCACAAACCCTATCCCAGACTCTATCATCTCAGTCAGGGGTCTGCGACCTGAGGGTGCGGAGCCACATGAGGCTCTTTCTTAACTTCAAAGTAAAAAGTCAGTATAAGAGCAAAAAAAAAGTAAAGTTTAAAGCCATTATGTAACACAAAACATTTTGACAGATTTGTTTTGTGTCGTGTGCCACAAAAAATCACTTAAGTCATTAAGAGCAGCCAGAATTTGTATTTAAGGCTCACTATTATTATTAATTTTTAACAAGTTCAATGATTTACGTGGGCCTTATGTTTAGTAAATTAAGATTAGGTTTATTTAATTGGCTCTGATTTCATTTTGGTTTGTTAGATTTACAAATTTCTGTCTAAGAAGCACCACAAATGGTAAAATAAATGTAATTTTTTTATTTTTTGGTGACAAAACACTACCTACTATGAATACTTTGGCTGCATTGAGATAGTCCAATATGGTTCCGGATGTCTTTTATTTTGAAAGGAAGTTGTGTGAATCTCTGTCAAAAGCTATAAACTATTATATATTTTTGAAAGAAGAAAAGGCTATTAAATCATTGTGTTTTATTTATTTAAAAATAATGTGAATTCATATTTATCATAGCAGTGACAATAACATAAAAAAATAGTTTTATTTCTTAAGGAATGGCTCTTTAAGTGTTGAAGGTTGGGAATCTAAAGGGTCAACAATCAACTAATGAAAAATGTTAGTTTTTATCTTTGAAAATGCACTAATCTTTTCTATCAATGCAATTTCTTATAATAAATTCTGATTTATTCTGAAAGAACTGTTGTAAAGCTGCATAAATAAAAAAAATACATCAATTTCTCTTCCATAATTATTCATTTTTCAAATAAAAACTGATTTTTAAACAATTAATCATTAATCCTTGCTTTTTTTAATCTAATGTCAAGGAGAATAATTATATTAAAAACAGCAGATTTGTGCTCAGACTGAAGCTTGAATGCAACAGATTGAGGTGCCAAGTGAACAGTCTGCTAATAGTGTTACATCACTGCGTGTGAACACATTCAGCTGTAACACCAGCTAATCACTAGACTTTTCCATATGTTGAATTTGGCCCAAAAGCTGTAGATCTAAATGAGGAACCGATGCCTCAAACTTGTCTGAAACCTGAAAAACTGAAGCTGAAGTTGAACCTCGACGTGAACCCGCCAAACTTAGCATAACCTATATCGGTCTACCTCATTAAGTGATTAAATGTCAGTCACCTTTCCTGTTGTGTAGCCACGCCCCTGTCAAAAGTTCACCGCCTGCACTGTGTACACAAGCTAACACAAAGAGTGACACACGCAGCTGAAGTTTGCCAGAAAGCAGGTGCACACATGCAAAAACGCCATCAGGAAGGCACTGCTGCAGCTTCCACTCCTGTGCTTTCCAGCCATTAACCACCCACTGACACACACACACACACACGTAATGCACAACTTAATTAACCTTGTCGGGGTGACAAAGATTAATGGTGTCCCCATAAAGTCATCAGTGAGATTGAGATTCTGCACTGAGGTGAGACAGAAGTCTGCAGAGGCTGCAGCTGAAACCCCCTCGCTGTTCCTGCATCCCAAAATCATAAATATTTGGTTTATTACAGCTACTACTCATGCAAGTTAATATGTATATTATTGCTTTATTTTTTTCCCCACAAAGATTTTTCCATGTGTCCAATTGCTTGGTTTCACATCTTTGACAGATTGTGACTTCATTTCAGAGGAAATAGTTTTGGTTGCCAAAATGTTGTAGAAAACCCAGCACAGGTACATGCAGTTGTATATCATACGTGTAAATGTAGACATGCAGTTAGCATGTCTACATTTAATTTTATGAAAACATTTTTTGGGATAGTCGCTGTTTCAGCTCATGCTCCCTCTGTTCCGCCTCTCAGGACTAGCGTCGTCGCAGTCGCCGCCTTTCTGGACGCCTTTCAAAAAGTGGCTGATCTAGCGACCAGCAGCCGAGGTAAGACCAAACGCACTGTAAAAAAAAAAAAAAATGTCAGTGATTTTACAGAAAAAAATGATAAAATCATGATGGTTACAACTGCAGCGAAAAAAAAAACAACAGAATTTTGCTGTTTTTAAGTTTACAGTGAAAAGTTTTACAGTGTATTGTTATTACCCTAAAATGCCAGTACATTTTTTTAATACAATAAAGCTGAAGTACTTTTTTGTTAATTTTGCATACTGACATTGTCATTTTTATGTGATAAATTTGATGTTCCTATAGTAAAATTATTTTTAGCAACAACTATATATGACAATAGCAATTATTTTAACTATGATATAAATAAAAAAAAAAATCACTGTAAATTTTATTTTAATATTTTGAGAACCTCAGCTGCCAGTTTTCTACCGTAAAAATTATTGTAAATCTTTGCTAATTTCAAAGCCCAACACTATATTTTTAAGGGTATAGACGTTATTTACTATAAAAGTTAGGAATATTACCCAAAAATACCTGTACTTAACTGTAATGTTTAATTTAACACCATGTTTTTTACTGTAAATTTCTGGCAAACACAGCTACCAGTTTTTACCTCAAAATGTACAATATTTGTTTACTATGTGGGGGATAAATGTCTTATTGTACTATTGGTTCATACTTATGTGGTACCTGCTGGGTATTTACATGTTGTGTTAATGTTTCTTTTGTAGTACTTACTACATTTAAGAGCAGCATAAGTACAAATAAAGTACCTTGGAAGTACTGTGAAAAATGACCCAAAATTTACTTTTTACTTACTTGCATGTGTTTATTTGTGCTCACTATGTGTAAGAAGATGGGTAATTACATAGTACTTATGTGGTACCTTTTTGTGTTTTTCATGGTACTTGATCAAAATTAGAGCAAAGTATTTTACATGCTAAATACCATGAAATATACAAAAAGAGAAGAAGTAAAGTGTGAGAAAGCCCTAGAGAAAAACGGCAGAACAGCACCACCTATGGGTGGGCAAAAAACCTACACCTGTTGGACTTGCCCAGACATGTTCTCTCACCATCAGAGGCAGCAGTGAAATCAGTTGAGCAGAAACTGAGAAGCTGTAAGGACTGACTGTGTGTTCACCTGTTCTCTGTCCTTTATGTGTGCGTTCTTGAGGAAATGTAAGTTATTTCTACTTCTTAATTATCAATAATTTGATCATTCCTTGAGTTTATTATTTTACATGTAAAATATATTGTGGAAGATTAAGTTGATTTAATTTCTTCACTAAGATCTGTTTCTTTGAACAACTCAGCTAATTTTGAGTGTTTACAGATAATTATTGGTTGTGTTAAGTCTTGTGTTTGTGACCTCTCTGTAAAACTTAAGTCACATATTTACAAGCAGTTTATTTAGTTATGTTATAAGATTTGTCGAATACCAGACATAATTTATTGTAACATATTTAATTTATTATTTGTTTCAGACCACACACACACACAAGAGCAAACTAATGCATACCCATATCGGAAACCTGTGCTAACTACCAACTGCTGCAGTTCACTCTGTTCATCGTTCAATAAAAGAGGAAACCTCAGTCTCTCTCCAAGCGTCTTCATTCTCTGACCGGAATCAAAGTCTATGATCTGCCGCCTCAACCAGCAATTCCGTAGCGAGGCTCGACTTCCCCTCGCACATAAAGTGAAGAGTTACATTTAAGATACTTTATATGTACTTACCTTGTTCTTCCATGTGGCAAGTACTACAAAATACACATTAACACAACATGTAAATACCCAGTAGGTACAATGTAAAAACCCATTGTGTAAAGTATAAATACCCAGTAGAAACTTTTTAAAATCCCAATGTGTACAACATAAATATGAACATAATACACAGTAGGTACCATGTAAGTACATAGTAAAAGAACAAAGTAAGTACCCAGTACCTCCCATTAAAAAGTACCATGTAAATACCTAGTAGTATGCCACCGAAACACCTGTCAATACCACCTAAATACGCTGAAAGTACTGTAAAAGGAAGTGTTAAGGAAAAAAATTAACTTTTTTTTCGTATTTATTTGACACCAGGTTATTTTTCAGTTTTATTTAGCTGCTGTGACTCTTTTCGTCAGAAAATCCTTTATTTTTCATAAATTACTTTTGTTTTTTCATGGTTTGGTTTTATCATGCTTAATTTTTTATTTTATGTTTGATTATTATTTGAAGAATTCTAGTCTGAAAGCTTTAAATTTAGATTTAATATTAGTAATCACAATATAAATCCTGCATAAGTTCCTATGATTTTCAATTCTAGATTTAAACAAAAACTATTTAAACCAAAGAAAATATGGGATAGAAAAATAAATTGATGACTAGGAATTCTTGACTGCTGCAATAATGTGAAGGGCCTTCAAGTTGAGCCAAAACAAGATTGCAAGGTTTTCCAATTCAGCTTCATAGATGTCCAGGAGCAGCAGTGAGACGAGTTTCTGCTGACTTCAACAGACAGCCGGTGCTTCTGAAGCCTGCATGGATGTTATAAATGCCGAGCTGGCTCCCTTTCAGGTTTCGGTATAACCGGCATTATCTCACCTTTTACAAGTGAAGAGAGGCTCCGATTTAATACTCAGCATAAAACTGACAAACGTCTGAGCGACCCGCCCTGCAGGATATATAAATGCACATCTAATGGATCGCTTCAGGCAAACTTACCAGCTTTTTCCAACGTTAAATGTCAACAAACTTCTTTTCTGCTTTTAATCTGACATCATAAAGTTTATCAGCTGCAAAAACTGATGCAATGATTTCTTCTTTATGAGTCAAAGAGAAACGATGCAAATTCAACAAACAAACAGCCTAAAGGAGAGTATTTCTGCTTCTTTTTCCCCAAATTGAACATCTTTTAACTCTGATTTTACCAAGACTCCTAATTCTGGTTTGATTTTGGGAATAGAGCCTCTTGTTACCAGCATGGCGCTGAACCGGAGGGACAGATTGAAGTCGAAATGATGCTTTTACAGGCAACTTAGTTTGATTTGCATGTTGTTTGGCTCCTTTTGTCACCAGGTGGAGGCTTTTTGTTGGTTGGACTGCTGTGCATGTGTGTGTGGGTGTGTGTGTGTGCGTGCACATGGCTGAAATTAGGCCAACATCCTGCTGGGTGACTCCCTGTCACAGTGACAACAGCAGCAGAGGAAACAATCAGTCACTGTCGTGATGATCCCAGTGTTCTTGGTAGCAACTGCTCTGTAATCAACTTTGGGTTTGTGTGACTGTGTGTGTGTGCGTGCATGTGCGCGTGCATGTGATGCAGAGGCAGTCTCACCTGGAGCGATGTGTCTGCTGCTTTAAGCATCTTCTAGAACAAAGAGAGGAGTGTGTGGCTCCATCTCGCTTGACTTCTTCTTCATCGCAGCTTCCGCAGAAAGACGTTAACCTAAAAAACATCACAAATGTATTTTTCTTTTTGACTTGAAGCACTTTTGAAAAATATTTAGAAAAGAAAATGACTTTAAATATGTTGATGGTATGTCTTTATGGGAAAAATGCAATTTCCCCCCATTTTTTTTAAAGTATATACCGTAAAAATGATTTTTTTACAAATATTTTCAAGTAATAAAGCTTAAATTAGGCCAGTAAGCATCTTTTGAACTTACCATGGGATAGAAAAAAATTCAAATCTGCATCATCTCTTGAAATATTGACCAAATATGTGCAACTGAGGTAAACAATATTACGAATTTTATATGGAATTTGGACATAGAGGCTATTTCCGAATTTCTTCCCTACTCACTATATAGTACGTTCATCATTTTCTAGTGCTGTGCAAATCTACAATCACAAATTCCAGTGCTTTAGAAATTTCCCAGAAGTCTTTGTGAAAAACTAGCGTACCTCAATGCTCACTACATTAGGGAATATAGACCACAATGCATTGCGGTCAAACAATTTTTGCGAAAAAAACGTGTTTAAATGTAATATTTTATTAAACAATCAACATTTTCATAATCAAAAGATTAATAAATAAACGTTGTGAAATGTTCATATTTGCTCGATTTTCACTTGACATCATATCCGTCGAGAAAAACTAAAGAAAACTAGTGAGCATGTTGTCTGGATTGCTTTTAAAAATCCAGGTAGATAGTTTTTAAGTAGTTGGGGATTAGGATGAGAATTCGGACGTAGACAGATTCTACCGAAGTGGTAGGGGTGTGGCCTTCCACCAAGCTCATTCCTGATTGGCGAGAGTGGTTGACATGTAGACCGACATTAACCAATCACTGCCTATACTGACGATCTTCGTTTCCAGTGTGTCTGCATCCAAATTAAAAAAAAATGTGACTAAATTAACTGTACTCGGTCCACTTCTCATATACAGTCAGTGGTTTAAGTCCCCACTTAATGTTTTTTTAGAAAAATGACACAAACCGCCTTAAGTAGTAAATAAAAAAAATCTGTTTTCTTTTGACTTCTATGGTAAAAAGTTGGATTCTTCGTTTAAAAATATATATATATAGGTTGGCTTAAGAAATGTTTTCAATGCTAATTGATTTTTTTTATTTGTCACTAATTGGGTTTAAATTTTTATAATGCTATTTTGATAACGTTATACATCACTAGGACATGTTTTGTTTTTTTCAGATGGTTCCGAACAAAAATGCTTTCAACCCTTTAAAGTCTCACTCTAACTTTAGATTTGTTTCTGTTGTAAAAGTGTTCCCAATGATCCAATTATAGCAAAAGCTAAAAAACCTGTGTTGTTGTTTGAGTCATAGAAATTCACCTCTGAGTTTTGGGTGGGACTATTAGCGTATAAGCTCTCATTTCCCATCATCCCTTTGTTTACACTCTCTAGCTTATAGCACCTAACATGCTAATATTAGCCCAGCAAATTAAAAAAAAAAAGGCAAACAATATCTGAGCTAACCAGCCGTAGAGTTTTGAGCCAGATGAGCTCAAATGAGGAAATTGAAGACGTTAGTGGATCTATTTGTCTGCAAGTGGAGGATTTAGAATTGTAGAGGAGAAAGGGGCCAAAAAACCCAAACTTTTTTAGACCCCAGGCTCTCCTCTGCTCTTGATCAACCACGATTTGAATACAGAAATACTTAGAAACATAGTTTTAGTCTTAAATTATTTTATACAAGTCCTCCATCATAAGAAAAATGCTACAAGAACATGTTAAAACACCAAAAACAAAATTTTTAAGCCATTTGCACTGTTTATGTTGGTGAAGCTAGTCTTAATAGTTTTCCAGAACCCGTGTGTTGGAGATTTTCTGTCCAATTTAAGTAGGTGTTCATGTCTGCTCTCAAATGTGAAAAGAAATGATTGTGGTTGAGTGGATGACATCTAAAGCTCGAGTAAATCCAAGCATTCGAACATGATTCCAGTTGTCTTTAACGAGGACATGCAAAGCTTGAAGACGCAGAGCCTTCGTCGGTTCTGAAATAGTCTTCGCATTTGTCAGTGATGGTGTTCATTTATCTGTCATCTGACAGAGGTGTTGAATTATTGAGTTCAGGACATGGCACCCTGTCTGCTCAATGTCACGCTTTCATGTTACAGTCATGTGGAAAGATGCTGCAGGAAGGTAGACGATGAGGCGCTGAAGGGAAAAAAAAAAGGAGGGATTTTGAGTAAGAGTTAAATGGCATTCAAAGAAACAATTATGCGTACTTCAGGAATATGTGGCAAATGGAGGAAGATGATGTGGAAGGCAGATGGTGATTGGGAGAGGGAGGGAGGGATGGAGGAGCTGCTGGCTGTCATGTTCATCCTGTTTCTGGTGCTCATGGCAACACGCTGGAAATCTCTGCACCTCCGACTCCACTTTCAGCATCCCGAACTCGGTTTCTCCATCTGTCAGTCACAGGAACAAACATTCATTTTATTCTAAATTACACTTTGATGACTGTTTATATTTATTGAGTTAGTAGTAGCACATTTGCAGAAGGAATTTATTTAGAGTTTTAGTCTTCATCCCTGCAGTCTTCCTGCACAGATGTGTGAGGAGGAATATTTTCTTCATTCCTGTTAGTTTCATTGTTTAAATTAAAATTAGTTGTTATCTTGTTGGTATGTGTTACTCTTTTTCTCCACATCTTTGTCTTGTTTCACAGGATCTGATTCCTCATTATGGTTTGCAGGTGTTCTCTTTCTAAATGTTCTGATTGGCTGTAGGAAGTGTTCCTGTATATATAAGGACGTTTTGAAAAAGGCGTCAGGAGGCTTTCCCTGGTTTTTAAGTGACCAAATAAATGAATTTGTCCAGTTGGATTTGATGTTTTTTTTATCTTGGTCCACTCGTAACAATGGTGTCAGAAGTGGGATTTGAACCCACGCCTCATTATGACTCTGTGACTTTGCCCTTCTAGATATTTTTTTTCTTTTTTTTCTTTTCTATTACTTTAATATCAATTGGCACAGTATTTTTCTATCGTTCAGGTCATAAAATAATGCTTTTGAAGCCTAGTTTACAGTTCATGCCCGGTTTGGGGTTTCTCATCATTGTGGTTTTTTAATTAGGTGACAGTTTTAGACTTTTTGGGCAATAATTTGCTGCAGTAGCAAATATAGTTGATTGCTTTAATGGTTCCACAATTCTTGGAAAAGTTAGATTTTAATGTTAGGCTGTCAAAGTTTAAAAAAAGGCAGATGTTATTCTCAAATATTTAAGTGCGACCAATAACAAAAATCAATGGAAATTTGTCGAAATTCATCCATGGCTAAATGTTGTTGTTGGCTGCACTTATTAACCTAATCGTAACCTTAACCTTCCTCTGGGTCCAAGAAAATAGTCCAGCATTTAAAATCAAATGCAAATAGTCAATTTCTGGAAAAAGAAAATAAATAGAATTTTAGACAAAGTGTTAGTAAGTTTACAATGACATAAGAATTACACCGACCCTCTGATTAGTATCAAGAATCAAGCTTCAGCTTTGACATTTCTGGCTTAACACTAACAAAACAATTTTAGTTTATGTGAGATTTTAAAGCCATTTTTCACATGGTTTCGATTTTAGCTTTTAAATTGCTTTTTAATGTTTACATTTTATTATTGTCTCTGCACATATGATTTTGATATAAGACATAAAAATCATTATCTCTATTTTTTTTTGTAAAATTTACGATTTGGAATTGATTTTTTTTTTTACAAAATTAGGTTCAGTGTAGAATTATTGTGTAATATACTGAAAGAAAATGTCTGTGAAACAGAAGCTGAGATGTACAAAAAAGATTGATAGCAAGCATTACCACAAAATATGTAAAGATAAATCAATAGTGCATATTAAAAAGGAACAATATAAGGCCTAAGACTCAGTCCTGTTTCACAAAATCCTTTTTTTGTGTGTGGCTTCCTCCTTCACTTTGTTTGTTTTTATAGTAATGTGATTTACAGCCCAGTTTACAAGCCATAAATTAGATTATAATAAAAAAACAAAACTTTATGCTATCAAATCTGATAGGATTAAAAAAAATGTCCCTGATATTTGTATTCAAACCTGAACCGATTATATGTAGATTTCAAAAAAAAAAAAAAAAAATCACAATGTCAAGTCACAATCAACTTTATTATCAACTGTTATATTTTTCAAATCTATTATTACCTAAAATGTTATTACATTAAATAAAATATCTTTTGTTAGTCATTGATTTATGATTTGATGTGAAAAATAAAATTGCTGACTCCTAGCTTTTACACCAAATGTAAATGCTTTCAATTTAATCATTGTTAAAATGTATATAGTCTATATATTTATGATATTGACCTCCACTCACCCATCTGTTACTGTAATGCAGCAACACTTTGGGAAAGTTGGCAGGCATTGGCCTGCAGACATGCGCAGCATCCGCCTGTCATCAGCATCCGCTTGATAACCCGGGAGGAGGAGGAGGAGGCGGTGGGGGGGAAGTGAAAGAAGAAGTGAATTAAAAGAAGTGAATTAAATGCCTGAAGATGGAAGCGGCACAAAGCAAGTTTAGAGGAAGTAAATATGTAATTAGGGAAAAGAATGCAGTATTTTCAGGGAAAATGTAGTCTTTTTTTCCTTCTAAATTTGTTGCTAAAGTGAACATACAAGTTTTTTTTTTTCACAAGATGCACAGTTGAATTTTTCTCCTGTGTTATATCAGTCTAAGGTACAATCAGTTGTATTTGAATTAGGGAAATGTAGGAACCTAAGAATCAAAAGAAAGCTGGTGTTTTTTTCCCGTTTAAAAGCAGAAAGTGCCGGTGGTTTTGGCAGCAGAGCTGTGAAAGAAGAGACGTTACTTGTGGATCTGATTATCATAAAATCTCCAGCTGCTCCTCTTGAACTGCAAATTGCAGCTTCTGATCTGATATTGATCTCCTCACAAAGACGAGCCCCAGCATCATCTACAGTTACAGCCGTCCTGTCACGAGCGTGACTCGGTTCTTTGATCTCGCCTCAGATCAGCCTCAGATCAGCCTCAGATCAGCCTGACCTCCACCAACTCCAGATGTTCAAACAGGCTGAATGAATTTGATGTTATGTAGAAAATTAGAGGTACTGGGATACATTTAAAGGTTTTTAATCATCAATCCAGTAACTGCTGCTTACCTAAAGGTGGAGAAGTCTCAGCAGCACTCTTCCATTAGAAAGTTAAGGGGATTCCCAGCCTAGGCCAGCCAAAGATAGAATTTCTGTAAGGCGTTCTGCTGCAGGGCTTCCTCACAGCTAGACATCCTCGTAAACCCTCACTAGGAAGGTTTATGGATGACATCCTTCAAATGATGGAGCAGTGATTCTCCTTCTAGAAATCTCTTGACAGGTCTCCAGTTACCCTTATTTCTCATACTTTTATTCAGAATCTGAACTGCCTACAACCCAGAGCTCATAGCGTAGTATTTTAAGAATCCAGTCAAAACGATGCTGTAGTTATTCTGAGCATCAGAATAAGAAAATATGTATCATAAATATGAATCATGATGGAACCTAATAATGAAATTATCATGTAACGGCCTACCGATTTTCTTTATTGTGCTTTTTAGATTTGAATGTTCTATATTTTAGTAGAAATATAGTCCTAAAAGACACTCGTTAGTGTTGTTAGCATTGCAGATCATTCAACAGGGAGTTGGTGTTCAGTGGAATGATGTCAGCTGCTGGATGGAGTCAGGACGCTGCCTTCACTGGAAAAGTGTCTGCTCCTGATCCAAACTTCTGTCCCACCATCTGAGCTCCACCAGTATCATATATCTGCTGGATATGAGATTTCTGCCCTGCTGAGGTCAAACGTTCAGAAATAAAGATTATGACACGTCGCTGCATGTATTCCTCCATCATCCATTTAATCCTTTTGTTTTTTTCATCCGTCTGGAGCAGCTCAAGGTGTGTCTGATTGGTTTTATTTGCTGTTTTATAAAGCAGTCAAACAAAAACCTCAGTAATAACCTTTTTATATTAATAGCTAACACTTATTGCCACAAAAAGAACTCGAAATAAAATCTTTAGATGGATAAAGCTTGCCAAAGCTTTAGCTAATGGAACGTAAGATTTCCACATCTCAAGAAAAAGCAGCAAAATGTTTGGAGAAAACAAAAACTTCAAACGTTATTTTAGTAGTTTTCAAAGAGCAGTTCAAAGTCTGTAAAAGTACCTTTGGTCTGTGAGGGGTCCAAAAACCAAAAGATTTCCAGATCGTTACAGATCTGTTGCTCTAGTTCCGCACCTTTTATGTGTCCAGTTGAAAGATTCACTTTGTTTGCAATCCAAAAGTGCATTTAAGCCAAAGGCAACAGCAAAGAGGAGGAAAGTTTCATCTCTCCAGCTCCTTCTCAACAAGAATACATTTTTACATATGTAAGTTTTATTTAAGAAAAAAATTAAAAACTTATGTTACTGTTCAAAAGTTGGTTTTGTTGAGACAGAAAAGATCTTTTATTTGAAGCTAAACGTCCGTTCTTAGCCCATGATATTCACACTGGACAAACAGGGAGGGACTTCTTTATTTTCTACTTCTTCTAGTGCATGTCCACCACCTACAGTTGGAAGGTTGAATGGAAGGAGATGCTGATTCGTATTCCTTAAGTAGAAACTCATTTCTTTACGTGGGTGTGCTCTGAAGCATATGAATTTATATTTAAATGTTACTATTACCGTTTTGTTTTAGTTTGACTGTTCTGTATTTTCCGAGCCAAAGGGCAACCTTTTGACTTCCGAATGAATCTTTATTTTTTAGCTTTAGCGAGTGTCGTTTACAACACGACCTCTTCAAGGGGAGAGGATCTTGTTAAACAATTAGTTCCTATTTATTTTAAAATAAAAAATCTAATTTTACAGTGGAAACTGCCGACTTTTAATCATTGACATCTATAGAGATGGACAAGACAAGGCTGTGACGTCACCCATTGAAAATTCCTTATCTCTGGTCATTTCAGTCGGCATTTTTCCGCAGTATAGACTTCACCATTTTGGGACCAAACGGTGTTAGTAAGAAGTGATTTGTCCAAGTCATCATTTCTATGGCAACCAAATCAGGAGCCACACCCCTTGCACTGAAACCAGGCTTGAGAAGAATCTGTCAATCAAACGTTTTGAACGTTTGAGGTCAGCGAGCAACACCTGCTTTTATTGAGGCATCTAATTGGTCAGTTTATAACTTAAATAACTTGCGATGAAGAAAATGTATATCATAAAAAAATTACATTTAGCAAGAACATATTAAAAAGATTCAAAAGATGACTTAAGTAAAAGCTGTTCATTTTTCAATAGAAGTCTAGGGGATTTTGGCTTTCTGGAACCAGCGGTTACTTCCTAATTGGAACACAAGGGGGGAGGGGATAATTTGTCCAGTTCTCTATATACTGTCTATGCTTTTAACCCTTTAATACCTGTGACCATAAGTCTTCCTACCATTAACGTATTTCCAACAGATTCTGAAGCTGCTTTTCTAACATCAGAATTACTTGAAGTGTTGGGATATTTCAGAGAACATCAACACTGGAGCTAAAGCTGAGATGTTAAAGGGTTAGTCAGCCACATATTGTGCATCTTTTTTCTGGGGTTACACTTTTCTAAACCTCTCAATAGTATTGTAGAACTCAAAAGTTCTTGTTTTTGACCTTCTTTTGTTATTTTCTGAAGTTTTCAGAGCTTTGACATAGTATGTGGTTAAAAATGGCCACAACCACTGAATCTAATGTCATGTGACCTCATTCATTGTCTATTTTGCAATAGTTAATTATAACTAAGATTTTATTTATTTATGATCCCTGCCAGTTTAGGGTTCTTTGTTGATGATGTGATTCATGACAAACTATTTCCTTTTTCTTCTGACTTTAAAGCATTTTTTTTTTACTTGTTGCCCATTTTTTCAAACAGTAATTTTTAAAATGTCTTGAATCTAAAATGGTCAATCGCTGTGCAGGATAAGCTGAATTAGAAATGATGGCAGAAATCCGATCACAGGTCATTGTTGCACTCGCAGCCGCAGGTGTTCCTCCCCGTTCCACAGGAGTTAAATGCATGAGGAGAGCTGAAGTGACAGCCAGCAGCAGGAGCATCAGCGTGAGTTCTTAAAGGGCTTCATTATGGTATGCCATCGCCATGGCAACAGCAACAGCAGCTGCCCGCTTTGACGTCACGCAGGATGTTGCAGTCCGTCTGAAAAGGCACAAACGGAGCGTGAGCCCTGAACAGAGAGAAACCGCGCTGCACATCCAATTAGTATAAATGACTGGTGATATTTAGCAGCGAGAGAAGGCGACGGGGAGAAATCTGAGCGAGAACCGTTTTGGAACAGTAATCGGCTTCTGCACAGCTGGGAAAACCATTTTTCGTTACGGGGAAAGGCCGTGTGTCACGCTTTAAAGTGGCGCTTGAACTTTTCACCAACACCTCACACTGGATGTAAGCACACATGAAGCTGCTAATGAAACAAAAGAATATCATTGATTACCTTTTTTGTTCTTCTTTTTGCTCCTGGGGAGGCCCTTTAAAAAATTCTTCTTAAACAAATCTTCACCTATAAGGTCAAATAGGCAAGTTTTGTTCATTTTTGAACATTTTCTATGTTGTCAGTCGGTCCAATAAATCACTATCAGTTCTTTAATAGATTTATTCCATCTTTCAAAAATCATTTTACATTTTTTTGCTTGAACACTTTTAACAACTTTGTCCAAAAGTTGAATTAATAAAAACTCAATTTAAATTTTGTTGTCCTATTTTATTTACCGTTTTGTTTTTTAAGAATGTTTTAAAGACCCACTTTGAATGTTTTTTAACATGTTCCTGTGACATTTTTCTAATAATGGAGGTCATTTATTATTAAAATGATGCTTAAAATTGCATTTCTGAGTAATGCTTTATTCAAATCATTAAAGGGAATCTTGAGGCACCTCACGATGCGATTTGATTACAATTCAGAAGGCAACGAAAAATTTATTCATGCATCCCAGATCTGCATTTTTTATAGAAATGTTATTTGTTAATTACAAGACACAAGGTCAATATTACTTACTTTTCTCCTCCAAAGTGCAGTTTTAAGTAAAAATGAGATCAGTTTACTTGTTTAACTTTTATTAAGAACATAAAAATGTTATGCTGTGACATAACTTACACACCGCATGACTTTTATCCGACTGACCTTTGACATTATGAAAGCCAAAATGCTTCCAAACGGTCGCTTTAAGCAAAGTCGGGGCCAGTCGGATGATGAGATCTGTCGGTAAAAAACGCTTCACATTTAGTTCCACTAGTTTTTTTTAATCATATAGATTTAGATTCATAAAATTATTCAGAATTGTTCACTGATTGTAATCGATGCATCTAAAAAAATAATTTTTTCCCCTCACCACCACAAATAATTGTGAATCAGAAGCAGACAATATGGGTGGTGGTAAGGGGGCGGGGTTGACAACACTCCAACCCACAACTCGGACGCAAATTTCTGATGAACTAATGCCGCTCTGCAGAAACTTTGTTTTAAAATGTCATAGTCATAATTAAAAGACCACTGGAAACACTTTTAAAATAGCTCAAATATTGATCGAAGTGGGACTCTAAGCATTTTAAGAGTAAAGTATTGTTACATACATTTTTCACTGTTTCAGATGAGGCAAAATGTTGAATAATTTAACAAAACTTCATGTTTGTAATAAAAACTGCAGGGACTTGTGGGTTTAGTTGTTGGTTTGTGGTCGTGGTAGACAGAGGGGTGTTTGAATTATTCACCAGAGCTGCCCAGCAGGTGAAGCTTCGCATGTTCTTCTCACTTCAAGCACAGACTCCTTCTAATTAGCGACGGGCCTCCCTTCATCCGAAGGAGCATCAGATGGAATAGTTGAGCGCTCCCCCTTCAGGCCTGGACTCTGTGGACGAACTCACTTTCTTTCCCCCCTCCTATTCTGTTTTAAATTTGCCTTAAAGAAATGTTTCTGAGGGTGAGGATGCAAAGAAGTCTGACCTCCAGGAGGGACGTTTGTGGAGCCGGGGGTCATCAGCAGGAGCTCTGAGCCTTTCGTGAACTGGCCTTTTAAATAATTCACAGCTACGCTGTCTGCAGGGATGAACTCTGTGTACTCCATGCACTCTGCTTGTCAGAAAATCGCTACCTGACCTAAAGCTTCTGGATATGTATTTAATGTCGGTAAATCATTTTATCGCATAGAAAAACAGAATCCGATTAGTTTGGCTCTGAATATGTTGTTCGCCCACATCCTCTTCAACCTGTAGGTGCTTGTTATAGAGCTTCAACAAGAAGGTGGCACTTGCACCTAAACCGGTCAGCCCACTGACCGTCAGGAGCGTTCCTGTCCAGGTAACACAGCAACGTCTGACTCGGAGGACACGCCAACGCTTCATTTGCAATCCTGATGGTTTGCATGTTGCCAGAAAATAACAGAGGTGTGTGCTTTCCATCTCCACGTGAGGGGTGGGAAGATCAAAGGCTGTCTGCCTCAACAGACAACAGCCAATCACGAAAGGGAGCAATGTGCCCGGACAGGCTCCCAGGAGCCAGGAAACACAAGCGCTCACAGAACCAACACTCTTCCGAGTGTCTGACTAAATCACCACTGTTGACACGGACCTCCCATGCAGTTCACAGCTAATATAACACACAAAACCCTCATTAAGTATTAAAGGAGACACTATGGGAAAAGAAAGTCTGGGCTTGAAGGTGACTGACAGTGAGAAAACATAACCTCTTCACTCTGTTTAGGCCCAGCCCGGATTAAAATGAGCTCACTGCACCTTGTTTTGGTTACCTGATACCTGTAGTGTTCCACAATTTCAGATTCTCTTCAGATTCATATTATGAAACCTTAATGCTACAAAGTTAAGAACATTCAAAAGATTTTAGCTGCACCATTCCATCTCTACATCCTGTTTTAACTAAAAATGCACAAAAATCCACTTTTCAGACATTATTGGATGGAAGTGAACAATAGAAGCCATTGTTGTTGAAACTTGAGTGTTCAGTTACAATTATACAGTTGAAATAGCTGGAACTTCTTATATAATCTTTTTGTTTTGTTGCAAATCTCTGAAGTAAATGGATCTGTAATTTAATGAGTTTATTAAATATTTTTGTGCATTCATAAGTCTGGGTATCGCCAATAATTTACAGATTTGGTTGTATTCACCAGAGCCTGGATCGGTTTGTTTACTTTTTTTTTCTGGTTCTTTTGATCCTCTCAATTAATTTGATTCAAAATGTATTAGTGAAATCATAGGAGGATTGTTAATATCATACAGTGTTACATGTATTCTCAAACGGAGAAGCTCCAACGATTGTTCTGCTTCTCCTGGAGGGCGTTTCTGTTTGGCCACTAGGTGGCGATCGCACTATAGCATTACACTTTATTCCAGAAGAAGAAGAAAGTATGAGCAAAGGACAGTTCATAAAATATTTCCGTGAAAGAGTTTGTAAGTTTGTGAGTTTATAAAGATGTTCATTGTATGTCAGCAATATATGTTAGCATTAGCCGTCCTATGGAAAATCCCATTATTTGTTAGCATCAAGGTAACGGACTTTAGCTTTATGCATTAGATTGATCTCTACTTTTATGCATCGATTATTAATTGATTTATTTTAGATTGATTCAGATCGATTAATCGATTTTATTAACCCATCCCTATGTATTGGTGCAATGATTTTTGGAGATTTGATGCATTTATATTGGATACTTATTTTTTTTTATCAGTAATCATAGATGCTAGGTAAATCTTCATCTATTTTGCTAAGTAAAACTTTTGACCCCCATCAATTGAGTGATTTTACTGCAGTCTTCAGTTAGTTTTCCCTCCTCGCAGCTCTTCCTAAATACCAAAAGAGGGTTTTATTAGTTAAATAAAGACACTAATAAGAAGCATCCGTCGTTTTTCTCAGAAATCAGGACATGGTGCAGCCAGTGACTGGGCCCCTCCCACACTTATAGTAGGTTTATTTGTAGATTTTTGCAGATTAAAGAGAAGATTTTAGATTAAATCCAAGTATTTCTACTGAATCACATTAACCTGGTAATGAGTTTGGATTTAAACCCTTTCTCTTCTATTCCAAAGTTGAGTATAAATCAAATTAATCTTTGTTTAAATAGCACTTCGTAATACAAAATGCTGTACACCAAACTAAATAATATAATACGAGTAGATTTATAGCTTTTATTGTAGTTAGATTTGTCATAAATGAATAGATGGTGCAACACATCAGTGACTATTGTGTTTAAAGTTTAGATTTTACCATTATTGGAGATTATTTAGTTAATTTTTATCGTCAATGTTTTCACCTTTGGCTTAAAGCTTTACCATCAAAAAAATATATATTTTATAATTGTCAAAATCAGATAACGTCTATTAAAGGTAGCTGTTTGGAGGGAAATGTCGTACTTCAGTCAATTTGATGATTCTACACTTTAAGTTCAGTAAAAACAGGAGCAGAGGTTTTGTTTTGATACTACAGATGTGTTGGCTCCAGCTCTGATGGAAACGCCGAGTCTGTGTCCACAGAAGCTGCTGCCGCCGAAACCCCAGAGACACGAGCGTCTTCACAGGCATGATGAAAATCTGCAGTGATACAGGCTTTTAGCATTCAGACCCAGCTCTGCAACTCAAACACTCACACCCCCCTCCGAGGGCATTGGGTGTACACAGTTGGCCTGCCAACTCTTTCAGACTACAGATTAGCAGTGAAATAAGAGCTCTTGTTTCACTGGAAGGGATTGGCACTGGCTTGAGTCAAACTAATAAAACGCTCACTTTACTTTGTTCTTGTGTCAGTTCCAAGAGCGCGAGCGTGCGTTTAAGCTGAAATTCGTCAAGCCCGTGTGTAATGGTGTTGGATTGGGTTTTCAAAGTCTTGGAATTAAAGAGCATTAGTTATCAACGGGATCACGTTTCCACATGTTTCCACACATCTCTCCTGTGAGCGTGTGATGGGTGTACGGAGGGCCAAGAGCTGGGAGGTTGTGTCCATTCTGGGCTGTGTTTTCTCAGCTGTCAGAGGAGGAGAATAAACTAATCTGTTCACCTTGGGCGGGAATTTCTTTCCATCCTGAGCTCCACTGAGGCGATGAACCTGCTAGAGTGCAGCGAAGATTCATGGATGTGTGAGGCAGATAATGAGGTGGAGTGATGTTATGGTATGGATGTGCATTTGACAAGAAAACTGTTTTATATGGAGAGAAAATAGTATCGCCGCTATTTGTGTGTTCTTGATTTGCAACATATACAGTACATTTTGTGCACAAGTACAAAAAATTAAATTCAACTTAAAATTAAAACAGCTTGAAACCAACTATATGCACAAATCTTTAAAAATTTCGCATGAATCGCTTGTTTCGCCCACACAAAACCATATTTACGAACAAATCTGAGGTGAGACTTTTTTATAAAGATTTGTCCGCAAGTGATGCGTTTAAATGCTGCAAGAATGCTGGGTCCTCAGAGTTTTCTTTTCAGCTGATTTGACCTGAGATTGTGAATAATATCTGGTAAAGCTTGGCATTTTAAATGAAGAATTACGTACACACGAATTGGGGTGAGACTATTTTCTTTCCATAGTTTTATTTTATCCAAAAAGCAAAATAAAAAAATAAAAAGGGGCTATGTCCGAGTTCTCTCATATGAGGAAGTATTAGTGCCGCCGTAAAAAAAAAAAAATAATAATTTACGAGAATAAAGTTGTAAAACTGTGAGAAAAGTTTACGTTTTTCAAGAGTAAAGCTGTAGATTTCTGAGAAAAAAGTGTTTTTTTTTTTAAAAATAAAGTCATAAAAGACAACATTTTATGAGAATAAAGTTGTAAATTTATGAGAAAAAAAAATCAAAATTTTGCAAAAATAAACTTTTTTTAAAAATAAACCCATATTATGAGAAAAAAGTAGCATCTTTGCAAGAATAAAGTCGTAAATTTATAAGAAAAACATAACATTTATGAGAAAGTTAAAATTTTACAACAATAAAGTTGTAAATTCATGAGAAAAAAAATGTCATTTTACAAAAATAAAAGCCATTAATTTATAAGAAAAGTCAAAATTTTATAAGAATAAAATTGCAAATTTATGGAAAAAAAAGTCACATTTTGTATGAATAAAAACAAGCGTGTACATTTTTTAAAAATAAACCCATAATATTATGAGAAAAAAGTAGTATCTTTGCAAGAATAAAGTCGTAAATTTATACGAAAAGCATAACATTTAGGAGAACGTTTAAATTTTGCAAGAGTATCGTATTCATGACAAAAAAGTAGTCATTTTACAAGAATAAAAGCCATAATTAGTTAAATTTCTTTGATCGATTTTCTCATCCCTACATTTTTCTATTTATCTGTTCTCTCCACATATGAGCTCAGCTCCACATTTTTTGTTCACTCACTTCCTAAAACTTGTCAAAGATCAGAAAGATCCTAAATTAACATTTACAGGCTTCATTTTTCAAGTTGCTGCTGCCAGATTAGTCAAGAATGTAAACTATCAATCACTGCAAATTCACTAAGAAAAACTTAAATACAGCCCTAAAATATACACCAAAGGTATCACATCTCTTGATTGTGAAGGCCCAAAGGAAGCACTGCGGACTTCTGCGGAGCGTAAAATCGTTTTCCTGCTCTGAGCTCCTGCCGCAGCCCATTGATCTGAGGTCATAGCAGCTGACAGACCAGCAGCTGCCTCGCTGCTGATGACTGACGGTTCCTGCTGACCACGACAACCCCGCCGTCCCCTCCAAGAAACCAGCTATACAAGCGATAGGTCAGCAGATATGTGAGCACGAGGTGCAAAGTGAAAGCATCATTGCTGCTCTCATGGACACACATTACCACTAAAGAGCTCCAATCCCGACAGTCATTTGGAGCTGTCTTGTCTCACGATCAGAACATGAGCGAATCGTCGGTCTAACTCCAGAATGAAACTGGAGATGGGAGATATTCTAGGGACGAAATTTAAAGAATTTGAAAACTCTACTCCAGTCCCCCCACGCACACATGCTCACTCCTGCAGAGGGCATCTTAAAACTGCACCCTTGACCGCCAGGCATCTTCGGACCGCTCCCCTCCCCAGTTTGGCCCGCGGTATTGCAGGACTGTGAGACCTCTCCTCCCCCAGATAGGCTGCGAGGAATTCCTTCTTTAGATTCTCTCTTTACACATTGATCTAATCCCAGATTTAGACGATTCTTGCGGTTTAAACACGGAGGACCAAACCTCAAACGCAGCCTGATGGAAGAAGTTGACTTTGACCTCCTCCGCTTTGAAAACGGCGACTGTCCTGACGCCGTGCTAATCGGCTCTAAGTTGGTATTTCATGCCTGCGCGTTAAAGAGATTGACAGCAGCGGCGGACGGACGTTTCCGCTGTTTGATGACACGTGAAGTCGTGAAGTGACCTTGCCTATATGAAGAGGGGAGGGTGGGAGATGCTGACTGATGCAACAACAGGAAACACTGTGTGGCTGTTTCAATGGAAGCTCCCGCCTGACCGCCTGATTACAACTGAGATTTTATTGTTTGTTTGCTTATAATTTAAGTTCCTTTTGCTGCGATTTTGAATAAATTTAGATTTAAGCAAACACCTTGCAAACACTTACATTAGTTAAATCTATAACTTCTGTTTTCTGTTTTTGCAAGATAAAATCATCAAGACGAAGATGTTTGCAGATAATTGTCACAATACTACATGTAAAAATATGGATGTCAGCTATTGCAGCTAAATTTGTTTAATCTTTTAAAGCAAACACTCTTTAAAAAAAGGGTTTAGAGGTGAATAAATCACTGAGAAGTTATCAGATTATTGACTAATTTGGACTTTTATCACTTAAGTAGGTTCTAAGTCTCGATCAGTGCTCATTTCTACCGCAATACTTCAAAGTTTGAGAAAGAATAATAACAATTGATGATTAAACTCGCAAACATCAGTAGTATTTTGCTCCTAATTTCATGGAAACAGAATTTAGGTGTTTTTTATGCAGAACATGATTGGGGAGAAGTTTAGGATGTGGTGAACCGGGCAGGTAGTGCTCTAAACAGGTTTGCAGAGACCATTTAAATGAGAAGAAAGCAGCACAAATATTTAATAAATTTGCAGGGTTGTGAAGCGTCCTCATTAAAATGATGCAAAAGCTTCACTAAATAAGGTTCTTTTCTTAACAGCTGTGGGGTAAAGGCGGATATAGCCCTGATATCTGGATCAGACCGTCCAGTTGTAATTGACGTCTACAAATTTTCCTTATTGTGTGTAAAGAAAAGAAAATGTCCTGTAAAAATATATTTTTTATCGTATTTATTGTCATTTCAACCCTTTAATACTTAAACACAAAATCTTTAACATATTGGAACTTTTAAATCGTATACACGATCAACGTCATTCCAGTAGATTCTGAAGGAGAAAAGCTGCTTTTCTCCTTCAGAATCTACTGGAATTACGTTGATCGTGTATACGATTTAAAAGTTACAATATGTTAAAGATTTTGTTAAAGTTATATTGTCATTCTGCTAGCTTTTTGGACTATTTTGGCATTTATTCGGGTTTTTAGGCTAATTTGGAGTTTAGCTAATATTTTAGCTACATGCTAGCTATTTTGGCTAACTTAGGCTTTTTTCAGTTTTTTAGGCTAATTTGACAGCGTTTTCAGCTATCAACTTCAGTATTTTTAACTATCAACTTCCATATTTTTAGCTATTATTTTCACAATTTTTTCTAGCTATCAGCTTCAGTATTTATAGCTATCAATTATAGCGTTTTTAGCTATTAATTTCAGCATTTTCAGCTATTAGCTTCACTGTTTTTAGCCATCAATTTCAGCATTTTCCACAATTAGCTTCAGTGTTATTAGCTATTAATTTCAGCATTTTCAGCTATCAGCACTAGCATCTTCAGCTTCCAAATTCAGCTTACAGCCTTCACATTAGCATTATTGCAGTTAACGCTATATATCTAGTTTTTAGTTAGTTTAAAGCTAATAATGGTTAAGATGTGTGCTTTACATCCACTTTGCGCTTGACCCGATTAGTCGACTAATCAGACAAAATAATCTGTGATTAGTCAACTATTTAAATAATTGTTCTTGGCAGCACTAAAACTAACCTGAACTTCCAATTTCACCCTTAAATTTGATCCATCCTTCCTGAAAATCCTCACGTTTTTTTTTTCCTCCTGTCTCCTGCCTTTGATTTGTTCCAATTCACAAAAATAACTTTCTAGCTATCGCCTCACTATAGCAACGAGATAAGAAAACACCGAGCAGTAGTGCAGGTCAGTGATTTACTGCCTGTCCTGCTGCGCTGCGGAGCGGCTGCAGCTTCAGCTGCTCCAGTTCCTCAGCCCAGTTCCTCCAGTGTTTGTGCGGAGCAGCTCCAGAGGGAGCAAAATGGCTCACTTCACATCCCAGTCAGGAGGAGCGAGACGGGCTTGAATTTCCGCCTTAGATTCCAGGTCACCTACTGTTCAGCGCAACGCCACCCTGACGTTCACCCCTGTCCGACCGAGGAAGCCGCCTCTGAAAATTCGGTCAGGAAACATTTTTAATTTAGGTTACACTCAACCTCGGTCTGAAAGATTGAAGATTTGCCTCTTTGGAAACTTCACGAAAATGTTGTGATGTCATCGACAACATACATAGAAAATTACGAGCTAAAACAAAAGTCGGAGCCATAAACGTTTACTCATACAAAGGAGCAGTTTGAAAAAGTACACTTTTAATTTTAAATATTACTAAACTACCGTATTAAAAAATGAAGGATTCTTGATATTTAAGCTGAAATACAAAACATTGTAAGGAACATTCTTAAAAAAATGCTCCTTTGGTCAAATTTTTCACCTGCTATGATGTTCAAAACTGTGAACATAAACTTTAATGTCCTTTATATCCCAGAGATCCACCAATTTTACAGTTTTGCTAATTTTCGGAAACAAATGTTGACAAAATGATATTTGAACTTAAATGTAAAATAGAGATTTGGGGGATTTATTGTGATGTTTTTTGTTCATTTATTTACTGGTAGATGCTTTGTAAAAGTCCGAATATTTCTAGAAATAACTTTATATTTAAATTCTATAGTGACACTTGTGTGTTTGTAAGCAAAATTGAATGTATAATACAATACATGTTTTATCTAAAAGTGTTAATTTAAAGAAAAAAACGGTTAACTGAATTAATTTTTTTTTAAATAAATAATTCACGAGTATGGCTGGACAATATAGATTTTTTTTATATCATGATATAGTATTTTTTATATCAGGTGATAACAATATATATCACAATATAAATCAAATAACTATTTTCGTGAAGTTTGAACGCTCTGTATCTCATAACGCTAACTTTTACTCACTTTTACTTGATGTTTTATGTGACTTGATGCTTAATTTCCACTCTGGGTTGAAAAATGTTCCCCATAACTGGAGGAAAAGCTGAATTAGATGCTGTTTCCATTCGTTCTATTTGGTCTGGGAAGTTTGTTTTTCTAATATTTCCTTTATTCTCTTTTGGGTTCATAAAGCTGTGGAGTGTAGTTAGGCTAGATTATGGTGAATGGAGGACAGTTAGTGTAAAATTTCAAATTTTTACACTTCCTTTTTTTCATAAATTTAATATTGCATTATTAAAATGCAGTTTTGACAAATTGATTTTGATTTAGACCAAAATCGATTTAAATGCTCCTAAAATTTGACCTGAATATTTTTTTTTGTTTTGTTCTTTTTGTCACTTTATTGACTGTAGTTGTGAATTGTCTCCTAGTGAATAAATTAGGTCAAACTGAAATGTAGTAAGCTAAACAGAAAAAAAAAGGGAAAAAGAAGCATCATGCTAACTATTTTAGGTTTAATTCATCTTTTTATCTGCTGAAAAAATGTTCATTTAAAAATAGTTTGTTTACCTTTGATTTTTTCTTTTTTTGCCTGTTTAATGAAGAACTTTGTTCATCTTGTTGCTAAGACTTGAAATTGTCCAAAAAGTCAATTTTTCGTGATTTCAACATGACATTTTTGACATTTCAGTGCAGTTTAAACATTAATTTCCACAGTTTGTCCTGTGATGCTGTGGAGGTTTCAGCACTGAGGTCTGATCTGTCCTTGAATCTCAGCTCGTCTCGCTGAATAATTCAGTTTGACGTCGCTCCACTTCAGCTCCAAAGTGCGTCTGTTTTTCACACCTTGTTGCCCTTTCCCTCCCGTCCCGACACGACCACCATTTCCGCTGAAAGTTTGTAAAGTTTTGTCCCACTTGCTGAAGCCTCAGGGCTGTCCTTCCCTGCAGTCAGATCCGAGCGTTCTGCGCCGGCAGGTCAGACGGAAACGCCACTCTGTCCCCATGAATTGGGTCAGCTGGGTCTCAAACAGACAGAAAGGTCGAGTGCGAAAGATCCAGTCAATCAATCGGCTAACCAGGAACTAGTTTGACTGCAGGCCAGATCATTACACTAATTATTTCAACATTATTTGAAACATTTTGTTTGATTATAAGGTGAAAAAAAATAAAGTTTTCTAAACTTAAATTTAGATCAATACACTTTTCCCTTATTTGAGTTGGAAAATGTAATAAAAAATTGAATTTGTGCTGAGTTTTCTTTTTTGCACTCATTCAACCTAATTCGACTAAATGATGCTGTATTTGACTTTTTTTTATTTTAAAACCAAGCTTTTTTTTTTTTTTTTTTTTAAACTACTTTTCTCATAACTGGATATTTTAAATAAACATAAATTGAATTTTCACTAGTTAAGTTATTAATTTCTACAGTAAAAAGAACAAAAACACAGTTTTTCCGTTAAAAATGCAAGAAAAACCTTTAAAACAAACTCTATTTTTAGAAATCAAAACATTTTCTTAAGTGAATCTTAATCAGATTCATCTATTTTTAAACCCAACTGTGGTTGGTTGCCGATCAGTCGGCCAAACGTAGTTTTCCACATCGGCAGCAGATCCTCAAACTGCTGAGACTTCAGCAGACGGACGCACCGCATCAGCGAGGACTGAGAAAAGAGGATTTGTGGCTTTTTTTTAAGGAAATATTCTCAATCATCAGTGAGTCCTAAAGTTTGAGTCATGCACATGTGTTAAACAATTCATCGTCCAAGTCACAGAGACTGAAGGAAGTGCCCGTCGTGGTTTTTGTTGCTTAGCCAAGGAAAAAAAAAAGGAAAACTACAATTTTGACTTTAAGGGAGAGATGGTGAAAATGACGTAATTGAAACACGGCACCAAAATCATCCAATTCAACATCTAAATCCACAACATTGTAGCAATAAACTGCTTTTTGAGTTGACCAATTTATGAGCATATTTTTATTTTAAATCCTAAAGCATTTTTTTACTTCCTGGAAGTCAAAAATAGCAACTGAGGAAAAGTTGGTTTTGCTGCTGTCCTATTTTTAGATGTGAATCTCACCGGGCAGGACAGGAGATAACACCTCGTCCTGAAGTGAGAAGAGGCCTGGATGAGCAGGAGCAGGAAGTGAACCCGAAGGGATCGATGGTGTAGGAAGAGCTGGGAAAATAGGGTGATTTGTGCAGCTGTGATGAGAGAAAAACAATAAAAGTAATACATGAGAATAAAGAAATCCACAAAGAAGCGTCTATAACAGAATCCAACTGTCTTTTTAGTTACAAAGAAGTTCTAAAATATAAAACTTAATTGTAATTTTCATTTTAGCAGCACCTATGAGTGAATCGCTGCCATAAATGAGTATTTTAATGTAATTAAATATAATTAATAGATTTAAATGTGACATCTTACATGACAAAGACAAAAAAAATCTTAATATCAAATCAGCATTATTGTTTGTTTTGAAAAAGATTAAAACTAAAAATATAGATGTCTCCCTCATTTATTAGGGATAAATATTCATAAATGTTTAGATACTGCAGCTACTTTGCCTCTAGTATTCCTAGTCTTTTTGTGATAAAAAATAATCTTACTTTTTATTTGCAGCCACCCCTCCATGCCTGCAGGGCTTTGCCTTTGAGCATTTACCATAAACATGCAAATTTATGAGATGCTCTTTCATTGCTGCCTGCTTATGGCTGTCAAAGAAGACAAAAGGACAAAAATCATTCCACCATTTAGCCCGTTTTGACATTTTATATGAGCGCATAGATCATAAATAAAGCATTCCACAGAAGGTTTTCCGTTGTGAGTTGCTTTATTGTGCGTTAAACTCTGTATTAGTAATTCTTTCTCAGCCGAAGGAAGTATGCACATTTCCATTGAAGCTTGCAAACATCCTCCTGAAATGATGTACAGCTCCAGTTTAACGTTTTGTTTTAAGAAATACAGAGCACAGCTCCATTCAAACACTTATCTGTAGAATGTTTATCAGGCACACGGTGATTTATTAGAATGTAGTAAGAAATAGTTGGCTAAGAATACACAAGTTTACAAATATATTGAAATATATGAAAGTGACTTTTTTAGCCATTATAATCTCTAAGAATTTAAAGTAATATTACCTTTGAGTCCTACATAAATCCATTTCCCTAATTTATGCGTCCTTTGGGAGCAACCGTGTCTCTGTTATGGATGACATATAAAAGCAGAGAAACTCCAGCTGTGACTGTCTGGTTCTCCAGCGTCTGTGGGCGGTGTGCAAACACCTGAAAGAGGAGAAGTTTCAGTCTGCTCTCTTTTCACTTCATGCTCTTGTTTTGAAAAACCCTCTCCGTTAAAAATGTTGCTTTTGATGTTTTTAATCACATTCTTGTGGTGTTTTTCTCATGATGAGGACATATATAAAGAAAATTAAGTCAAATAAATGTGTTTCTGAGTAATTCTTGATTCAAATTGTTGTGAATTAATCATCATTTTTGTTGAACTGCTAATGTTAGCTTGAGGTTATCAGAGGCTGTAAGCTAGCGGGAGAGAGGAAACAAAGTGATGATGGGAAGTCAATAGTCCCGCCCACAACCTGGAGGTGAATTTCTAATGAACTACAGAAACTATGTCATAGAAAACTTTTTTTTTTTTTGCCAAAAATGGCATAATCATAATAAAAATCCACCAGGAAAACTTTTAAAATAGATCAAAAGATGATTGAAGTGGGACTTTAAATAGATTTTGGATGTTGTGAGTCTTGAGTTTAAAAGTAAGTTTACTTATTTTTTTTCTAATTTATTGTTTTTACAAAAAATATAGTAATTATTTGTAGGTTTTCACAATATTCTAAGAATTTTGTGCTTTCCATCTAACAATATTTAAAAGAAAGTGTTTGTGGTCAAGGTGAGGGGAGTTTTAACATCAACAGATGGACACTTAGAGTGCTTTTTAATCAATCATCACCTGAGGCTGGATTATTTCAATACTTTCATTTTATGTTTTAAGCAACAATATTACTGAGTTTGTTTCAAAGATTCAACATAGATGTGATTTGTTTAAGAGATGAAAGGATGTGAGGGAAGATGCAGAGAGAGGAAAAGGAGTCAGTGGTGCATTGCAGTGTTCACCACCCCTTCCCAACCAACGCCAATCTTTGACGAACTCACAGCTTCATAAATGATGTTACCTAGAGCCACATTAAGGTTCAGTCAAATGTTGTGTTCTTGTTTGAGCGTCATGAGGAGTTCAGGTGTTGTTGGATCTGCAGGATAACGGGTCGAGATTGGGTGAACTTTTCCTCAGGTGGAAGTGTCCAGTCTCAGCGAGGGGGGAGAGCGGCCATCTGGCTCCTTTAGGTGCCTGTGGAGCTTCCTCTGTTCTCTGAATCAGTGTGTCAGCTCAAATATCAGAGGGAAATTAAAAAAAAGATGAATCCTGAGGTGAAAAAAGTACTTGCTAACTGAAAATTTTGCAGACTAATTAGGGGCTATATGATTTTTATTTACATATTTAGTGCCAATAAAAAAACTTTCTTAGAAAAAACAGATGAATATTTCTTACAAATCAAAATGACTCATTTAACCCATAAAGACCCAGACCAATTTTTCCTTAAATATAAAATGATGTGAAATGCACCACAAACCAAGTGGATCACAGAACCCATTTCTGATATTTTACTGTTACACTGATGTCACCAATACCAGCCCTCCAGAATGAGAAAGGATCAGTTTTGTATCCAAAATAGAGAAAAGTCGTACCCAAAATGGAGAAAATTCGTATCCAAAAAAGAAAAAAGGCATATTCAAAATAGGGAAGTCGTATCCAGAACACAGAAAGTCATATCCAAAATGGAGAAAAGTCGTATCCAAAATAGACAAAAGTCGTATCCAAAATAGACAAAAGTGGAGTCCAAAATAGTGAAAAGTCGTATCCAGAACAGAGAAAAGTCGTATCCAAAATGGAGAAAAGTCGTATCCAAAATAGACAAAAGTGGAGTCCAAAATGGAGAAAAGTCGTATCCAGAACAGAGAAAAGTCGTATCCAAAATGGAGAAAAGTCGTATCCAGAACAGAGAAAAGTCGTATCCAAAATGGAGAAAAGTCGTATCCAAAATGGAGAAAAGTCGTATCCAAAATGGAGAAAAGTCGTATCCAAAATAGTGAAAAGTTGTATCCAGAACAGAGAAAAGTCGTATCCAAAACAGAGAAAAGTCGTATCCAAAACAGAGAAAAGTCGTATGACAATCAGGGAAAAGTCGTATCTGAAACAGGGAAAAGTCGTATTCGAAACAAAAAAAAGTCGTATTCAAAACAGAAAAAAGTCGTATGACAATCAGGGAAAAGTCGTATCCATAAAAAAATGCAGTTTGAAAAGCAGAGCATTTGTGGACTTTAAAATATGCATGGAGCCACAAGCTCCATGCTCCGCAGTTGAGAGGGAAAGGTGGGCGGGGTTGCTCCTCCCCAATTGTCCCTCCCACAATTGAGAGGTGAATTTCTAATGAACTATTTCGCTCTGCAGAAACTACATCCTAGAAAATTGCATCATTTTTTTTTTTTTATTTTGTCTTGAAACGTCAAAATCACAATTAAAAGATTTAAAGTCTCTTTGAAAATGTATTAAAAAAATGATCGGAGTGGGACTTTAAAATGGTTTTGCTGTCAGAATTTGCATGTAATTAAGCTTTGTGAACATGTGGAGCCTTCTCAAGACTTCTTATGATTTCCTGTGGGGCTGCATCCAAAAAGATCTTTCTACAGTTGTGTGAAAACTTGTGCTTTTGTGTGTTCGTTGTTGACAGGAGGAACGAGGGACATCGGTTCTGCTCTCACCAGGATGTGCATGAGGCATCGCAGCATCGAGGCCAAACTCCGCCAGTTCTCCATGTGAGTAGATCTGACCGTCTTGGTTTCATCCATCTTCTCGTGAACTTCTTTGCTCTGCATGACTCCATCAGCAGTCTCAGTGTGGAAGGACAGAATTGGTTCACTTGAATTGTGGAGATGAGATCTCCAGCTGAGGCGCTGAATGAAAATGCAACAGCCAGAGAAAAATCAAATAGCTGAACAATATAAGACATCAATATAAACACTTATTTTCCAGCAGTATTCAGAGGAATGTTGATGTCCTCCAGCTCCTCTTTGCAGATCTAGGGGTGTTTATTAAGCTCCGTCTGGTAAAAGTCGGAGTTCCTGTGCTTTAAATGGCCTTTTTTGATGCTTAAAAGCCAAACAAATTACTAGTTTAGCAATAGATTTTTCAAAATTGTTTAAGGAAATTAAAGTTCTTTAAATGTAAAACAAATCCAGCAGTGATTACGTTGACATAATTCCACTCTTGTACTGAGTTAGTTCACATTCTGAATAAATTTCTGTCAAATAAACACACGTTTCATGAGCTTATTCAAAAAAAGATCAAGTGTTGTATAAATATCTGGCTTATTCAGAATAATTTTAGGAATAATAAAAAAAACTATGTAGCTTTATTGAAAAAAAATGCAGTTTTCATTACAAAGACGCAAAGATTGTTACTGTTTCTGTGTGAAATTCAAATCAAAGTGTATCGATGTGAAGCTTTTGTTTTCTGAGTTGAAGTTTCTCTTTAAATTAGATTTATTTATGGCAGAATTAAAAGTAAAAGCAAGATTTAAATTGCTGCCAACGACACCTCGACAAAACGTACATGCCCTCTTGCAAGCAATTTATAGCATTATTTAGCAATAGAAAATAATGATAAAAGACCTTAATACGGTTCTCCTAAAATCTTTTCTTATTATTTAAAATTACCCTTTAACAATATTCTCAACTTATCATATTTACATTTTTGACAATAATAGGCAAATTTGCCCTAAAAAAAATCACTAAATGTGAACCTAAACATATATAATAAAATAGAAAAAATGCATCATTTTAAGGTTTCACTAACATTTGATAGCCTGTACCTTTTAAAAACTAGATTTAAACGCGCAGGATTCAGCAGTGAGAAACTCGAGATATGGACAGGAAGCACAAAAACCCAAAGTACAGTTACAAAAAAATGTACCAGATAAAACACGAGCAAATGGAACACCGAATAAAAAGCTTGTCATGTGACTCACTGGAGTCCAAAGTAGCCTAATAAAGAGGAGGAGACGATAGCTGTGTCCACTGACTATGAAATTGCACAAATTGGATTTACGATATAAACTCGGAAATGGAAAAAAGCGTCAAATAAAAAAAAAGAAAAAAAAAGAAAAACGCATTTATTGAAAAAAGGTTTTTGAGGCGTATCGAAATTGACATACAGTTAGTTGCAAGAGAAAGTATGTGAACGATTTGGGAGTACCTCAATGTCTCTACACATGATGTTTTTTTTTTATCTAAATCTAAATAACAACAATAGAGAAAGATATTCTCTGCTTAAATCAGACTTAAATATGTTTTCTTGTTTTTATTGAACACAATTGCGTGTCCAGTTTATGCATAAAAAGGTTCACATATTTGCAGATGTATTTCACAAAACTTCATTGGAAACCCTTGAAATTAAATGAGTCACATGACCAATAACTGGACTGCACCGGTGGTCCCACAGCATCACAACTCGTCAAAAGTTGAGCGTGTCGAATTGTTGGATCCACAGCTCCTCTATAAAATCACCAACCACGATTTCCCCAAATCGCCACGCCCACGTAGCTCGCCGCTCCACGGCCTGTTGAAGACGCCGACGTCTCCTTTGATAGATGATAATGAGTGCTAGTGCTGTGGCAGAAACTTGAATGTGTTGTTCACATCTGTCGCCGTGTTTTTGAATGTTTGTTTGCATAAATATGATTACATTGAAACAAAGTTGTGTTTTTACGACATTTCTAGAATTTCAATCAAGTTTTTCACAAATGTGAAATGAAAATGCAGCTTAAATGTGTAAAAGTGAGATCAAATATATGAGATTCTAGTGTTGCAATGTGAAAATTGTCGTTAATCTAAAGATAAAGAATGAGTCCTGTACCTTCTTCATTTCCCCTCAGGGTCTTAAAAATTAATTGAATTTATGAATTGGGAAATAATACCTTTAAAAACTCTAACATTTTGGTATCCGAGTCTCAAAATTTTGTTGTTTGAAATTTCAAAAATTTAAATTGAAAATGAAAGTTTTCAAGCACATTGTTTTGATCATATAATGTAAATAGACATCGGCAGAACCAATTCTTGTTTTAATCCACCAGTTTAAAAAAATGAAAAAAAAAGAAGTTCCCTTAAGTATCACAAGATAATAAGCCTCAGTTTTAATCTTGAATAAAAATAACCGGTCTTAATTTTTGATATATGTGGCCCTAAAAAGGTCTTAAATTTAACTTGAAGAAACTCGTAGGAACCCTGTATGTAATGGCTAACATGTACGACTGTTGATCATGACATCATTGCTGCATCAGCGCTCTACCTATCATTGTGGCTCCAAACGCAGGAATTTCTTTCCCGTTTATTCCAGACGAATCGACCCCGATTTTTACTTCAACCATCAAATGTTGAAACCGTTTCTCCAGACCAGACTGTTTGGTCTCCGAGCTGAACGGCACATTTCTTTCCTTCCAGGGTGTTTCTGGACTGTCTGATCAACCCTCTGCAGGAGCAGATGGAGGAGTGGAAGAGAGTGGCCAACGCTCTGGACAAAGATCACGCCAAAGGTTTCACACACACACTGTAAAATGTGCACAGATTTTTATGAGGGAACCTTTGAATAAGAAGAAAAGCTCATTCGCTGCTGTGTCTCCTGCAGAGTATAAAAAAGCGCGTCAGGAGATCAAAAAACGATCTTCAGACACTTTGAAGCTGCAGAAGAAAGCCAAGAAAGGTTTGCATTCACTGCCATGTTTGTTAATCAGCTTATGTTCAGCTGAAAACAGCAGATATGGAAAGAAAATGTGAGGAAAAAATCTATTTTTTTCCTTTTTCAACCACCTCTTGTTCCCATCTGGTGCCGTCCCAAACGCTCCGACCCCTTCAGCTGATGTATTCGGTAAGTTTGCATGCAGATGCCAACCTCAGCATCTGTTCACTTTTGTGGAAAAACTGAAATATTCTAATGATTTTTGGGGTTAATTAGTTGTTTACAGTGACATTGTTTCATCTTTACATGTGGCTATGCTTTAATTGAACGATGACTCATTTTTAGGCTAAATTAAAAAGAAAAACGATGCTGAATCCATAATGAGACGTGGTCCTGATGCGTTCGCTGTGAAACATTTGCCTCTCAGAATCACATCCAGCTCGCTCTGGTTTGCTGAAAAATGTTCTCATGTTTGCTTTTGACCACAGCAAACAAAATCCAGACACGATTCTGCTTTACTGCTTATTCAATTAAACATAATGAGGCAATCTGCATGAAATGTGACTCAGACTCAACAAAACAGGACTGAATATCATGCTTTATGTTTTATGAACAACTATTCATAATTATCTTGCAAGTAACTTGATAAATAGCCAATAACTATTCAACATTTTGGTACAAAGCTCTCTGCTTTCACAAATATGCTCTTTGTTGAACAACAATTTGAATAAAGTAGCACTAAGAAATATAATTTTGACCCTAATTTTCTTTGTATATGTCCTCCATCATGTTAAAAACACCATTTTCATCAGGAATAGGTCTTTAAATTCTATTTTGCCTTTAACTTCTCTGTTGGAGTTCCACTAGGCCATACACTGGTGCTCTTTGGAATCTTCAGAATGTTCAGAAACTCATTCAGTCTTCAGCTAGTCCTTTCAGAAGTCAACTTTAATGTTTGGATTGTTAAGCAAGATTTAAATTATATCTTTCTTTGTCAACAGAGTCACTTTTAATTTTGTCTTTCACAAAAACAGATTGTCTCTGTCCTCAAATTGTTAAATTGAATCTTGAATGGGCACAGCTTTATGAAAATATGGTCGGTAAAGAACATTTTCCTTTTTAGTTCAAGTCTTTGAACACTACATGATGAGTTCAGGGGAACATCAGAAACCAAACTAAACACCAAAACATTTACTTTTACAAAAAGCTTCTCGACAAAAGACTTGAATGGAACCTTTTGAAGTGAGAAAACAGGACCTGGAATTGACCTCGGACAACCCTCAGATGTGGTCGTCGTGCTTCAGCCTCCCAGCCTGTTGTTACTGCATGAAAGAGAATTCCCTCTTCTCTACTCGAGGAGTCCCAACCAATGAAAATGTATGTTTTGATAAAGGAAAAAGCTGTAAAAATCGATTTTAGGAATTAGTGAAAATACATCAGATGGAAAAAAGGGATCAGTTGAAGTGTAGACGCAACCAAACTATTAAAAACATCATTTTAGGGCTGAATGTTAGTATACAATATTGTTTCGTTAGAGTTGGAACGTTAATGCAAAATTAGATAAATTACGTGGCGTTTATATGTTATAGACATGAATTCAAGGTCTATAAAATTTCTCTGATAACTCCTAAGATGACAATAGTTTAAACAAAAGATGATCAGGAAGGATGAAAAATAAAGAGGAAAAAGAAATACTTCTGTAGATGTCTAGTTGCTTGAATTCTGCGGCAAACCAGGAAGCTGCATTCCCTCCTCTTGAGGCTTCTCCTTCCTGCCTTCAGCGTCTGCCTGGAAAAGTTTAGCTGGAAAGAGACGGAGGGCTCTCCCGTCTAAGAGCGCAACCGCAGGAGCTGACCTCGGGTCTCGCCGGAGGAACTTTAATTACGTGTTTATGCCGGCCTTCAAACGCAGATGACGGGGTCCGTAAACAATTGCCTTAGAGGGGAAGAAAACTCAACGCCGCAGCACTTAGAGAACAAAAGATCAGCGCTCGGTAATAAAATGTGTGGATTTGATGTGATGTGGTCACACGAAAAGAAACTGCATTCCAATTTGGGCTCTGGGAAAGAGCGACTGACATTCTTCGCTCTGTAGCTTATTATTCATGAAAGGACTGACAGAAACTTGTTTATTTGCGTCCTAATGCGTTCTGATTTCTTAACTTTGTGGCTTCCAGCTTCACGTGGATGAGTGTTACAAATGTGCTCTGGATTTTTTTCACTTTCAAAAGTGTAAACATAAT
>NC_050522.1:21145451-21247088 GCF_002922805.2 Oryzias melastigma | reverse complement strand
GTAATTTTTTGGATTTCCTTAGCAACGGAGGTTTATTGTTAACCCCGCCCACATTCCTCATTTTTTCATATCTTGAGTAATTTTGTTTCGTTCAGCTTGATCCAGGGATTCATTTATTACATTTTCACAATATTCAGATTAAAAATGTGCAAGCAACACGTAAACCCCACTTTTTCAAACTTTAAAGAAATCAGCAATTTCTAAAACTGATATTTTCCAAAAGAGAAGTTAGGAAACAACAGATATACTCCCCCTAAATTTGTAGAAGGTACTAAAGGTGTTTTATTTTCTTAAATTCAAGATAGCGACCTCTTCAATAAAACTTTGGTTGTGGTTGTAGACTTAACCTGGTATGTGTGTAAAACTGGGGGCAGACTGTTCAAACAAAGGTTTTTTTTGTCCAAAAATGTGAAAATTTAGAAATTTCACACTTTGCCACAAGCCGTAGGTCATGTGGCCATCCCATAATAATTTAAAAATTTCCCTTTGATATCTCTGACATGTGTGTTTTGGTTTTGTTACTTGATTTTGACATTTTTTGTGCCTCATAAGAGATTTTTTTTTAATGGTTTCACCCGCTGTGACGTCGTCACTTTTTCCTGAAAATCGAGTTTCAACAGATACTAGACCAAGAAATCTACTCAATGAAAATGAATACAAAGTGATGCGTCTATGGCTTTTTCTGAGTAATACTACGAAACAATTTATAATGTTTTAATGTAATATTTGATAGGAAGCAGGCCTTATTTTCCATAAAAGGGATCTTGACTTTTGATCAATGTTGGACACTTTTTGTTTTATTTATTCATTGTTTTTACCTGCTTTTTATTTATCTCCAGTTTGCCTTAAGTGTCCATCTTTTATTTGCTTTCTCTTCCTGTTTGTCAATTTGCTCAATTTGAATTGATGCAATAAAGTAGATAAATTACTTTCATAGATTTATTTTAATTATTTAGTTAATAATCAGGTAATTTAAGTAAAAATGTAAATTGGTTGCTGGTTCTTTTCCTCATCAAAAAAAGACCATCTTGATGAAGATGTTTGTTTGTTTGTTTGTTTGTTTGTTTGTTTGTTTGTTTGTCAGGCCGTGGAGACCTGCAGCCCCAGCTGGACAGCGCCATGCAGGACGTCAGCGACCGGTACCTGCTGCTGGAGGAGACGGAGAAGCAGGCCGTGAGGAAGGCGCTGGTGGAGGAGAGGAGCCGCTTCTGCTGCTTCGTGTCCATGCTGCGGCCCGTCGTGGTCAGTTCCGCATCCTCACCTTCACACAGTTTTAGTCAATGGTGGCTTCAAGTTTGAAGTTTTCAACTGTTTTTGAATTTTCTGAATGCAAAAAAATTCGTTTGTAAGTAAAAACTCCTCTGACTTGTGCACTGAAACATTAAAATCAGGATGAGGAGATGTCCATGCTCGGGGAGATCACACACCTCCAGACTCTGACGGATGACCTGAAGACGCTCACCATGGACCCACACAAGCTGCCCCCCTCCAGCGAACAGGTACAGAGTCTGAGGATCTTCTGATCGTTCAAAACATTTGTGTATTTTAGCTTTTCCAGTTCAGAGTTGATACTATTTACAGCCCAAAAGGCTCTTAGTAACTCAACTACAATACTAATAGAGTAAAAAACAGGTTTTCATTACATTGACTTTTATCAAAATTACCAATATGATTATAAATTGGCAAAAGAGTTGCATTTTAAACAATATTTTAAAGGTGTTTTTAAAAAAAGAGCAAATTCTGATTTTTTATTTGACACAAACATGTTCAATTTGAAATATTTCTGTCTGCAAGTAGATGCTAATTTTAGGGAATAACATACAATTTTAGTCACACCTTAAAAAAAAGATGTTAACTGCAAACATCCTGAATATAAACAAACAAATGATCTCATCTGCCTTCTGTCTTCCTCTCCAGGTGATTGTAGACATGAAGGGCTCGGAGTGCACCTGGTCCTACCAAACCCCGCCCTCGTCACCGAGCACCACCGTATCCAGGAAGTCCAGCATGTGCAGGTTTGATTTCAAAACTTTGATGTTATGTATGCAATTGCTTTACTGTAAATTTTAATTGTTTTGTGTCGAATATTACCTTTACAGTTTATATATTTTTTTATTCTTATATTTATTACAAGTTGGGAGAGATTCTACATTTATTTTGACATATTTTCATAATTTTAATAGTTTATATATTTGACAGTTCATCAGAAAATTGTTGTTCCGTTTATTTTTTTTATTTTACCGTCGATTTTTAAGGGTATTTTTGACCCTTTTGGTCTGATTGTTTCCTGCAGAAAAACTTGACCTAGATTCTTTCTTGTACTGCCACCTTGTGGTTGACATTGAGAACTGCATGTTTTCCTCACTGTGGGGATCCAACTACAAAAGTAGTTGTTTAAAAGTTGAACATTTTACTGTGTTAAAAGATGAGAACATTGGGGGAGGAGCCTTAGAAGTGGGCTGGGCTTCACTTTAACTCACATCTTTTCCTCCCACAGCAGTCTGAACAGCGTGAACAGCAGCGACTCGCGCTCCAGCGGCTCCCACTGCCACTCCCCCACCTCCCACTTCCGCTACCGCGCCTCCTCCTCGTCCTCCTCGGTGCTGCCCCAGCAGACGCCCGCCCGCCTCTCCTCCGTCTCCTCCCACGACTCCGGCTTCATCTCTCAGGACGCCTTCCAGTCCAAGTCGCCCTCACCCATGCCGCCAGACACCCTCCAGGTTAAAACACTTTGCTGAGTGTGAAGCACATTTCCACATCTTGTTTTCAAGCCTGTTTCAAAGGTCGCTAGATGCTGCAAGGTTGCTAGGAGACGGCATGGAGTAACGGCTCATCTGTTGCTGAGTCACTTTGGCTGCATGGAGGTTTTTGAGCTCTGGTTTATGGGCAGAGTAAAGAGAATCACAGCTGCTGCATTTTGGCCGGTTCCCTTCTAACAATACTGGAAACAGTGAATTTTTAGCTGTTTTGTTTTTGTTGGTTAGAAGCTCAATCTTGTATGGCAGCGGGCTTAAAAAGACAACTATCCAACTTGTCATCTCAGCTGATTACATGATCCTAAAACGGAGAATCTTTCAAAATAGAAAAAAGACACGATGTCTAGTAGTTTTTAAACATTTTAAGCTAAAAAGGGTGTTTTAAAAATGCTATTCCAGCATTTTGGAGGACATATATATAAAGAAAATTTGCATTCGGAGTATTTCTGTATTCAAAGTGTTATGAATTAGGATCAGATTAAAAAATACTGATTAAAAAAGGGCGTATTTGTGACCTGCTCCACTCTGCAAGGCAAATTTCTAATGACCTCCTGCTGCTCTGCAGAAACTATGTTAAAGAAAACTAAAAATGTCCGTCATGATTAAAAGGTCACAGGGAACGATTTGAAAATAGATTTAAAAATGATCAAAGTGGGTCTTTAAGAGAATTTTATTAGAGAATAAATAAAATAACATGAATAGACATCGGATGACTTTATCATAAATGATAAAGATAGTTTTGAAATGAATTATGACATTGTTCATCATTTGCATTTATAATAACAATTTGAATTATTTGCTGAACACAAATTAAGAGCTTTTTTTAAAAAGAAGTGTTCAATAACTTTTTAAACTATGATTTTTTAATTCATTTTTTAATCTAGATTATAATTGAAGTTCAATTAAACCAAAAACTTAATTTGAAAGCCCCTGTATTAAAAAGCCTACTGTGATTTGCACTAAATAGTAAAAAAAATATTTTAAATAGTAGTCATATTAATTTTGTGTTGTGAGGAAAAGATGTTTCAGAATATTCATAAATATTTCAAAAAAATAATTTTGAAACTTAAGTTTTACTTTAAAAAAAGTTAATTGAAGTTTGAAAATGTATAAAGTAAATGTGCAAAAAATGGCGATATTTCATTTTGTGATATTTTCACGCTGCCGCCAGTAAAAAAAAAACGTGGATTCTGGTTTTTTGTTGCTTCAGCTTAAAAAAATAGCAAAAAATTGTTCTGGAAAAGTCTTATATTGCGATACGTATCATATTGTAGCCTCTTGCCAGGACACACCCCTAACATTCAGTTTGTGTTTATGACCCTCTGCTTTCATCATCACCGACTCCACCTTTCATTCAGCAACTCTCTGCGTTTGTCTTCCTTTGACGTTTCTTCTGCTTTGTCATCACCGGCTCTCCGGAATATGTGTTGCTTTTTGTCTGTGCGTCCTGCTAACCGCAGTATCTGTGTGCGTTTGTGCTCCGTGGTGCAGTTGTGTGTCTCTGCTTTGTCGTCTCAGTCCGTCAATGAGGAGCCTTCCTCTTCCTCTTCTTCGTCCCCTTCACACCCTAACCCCAGCTCGGGGGAGCAACAGGTGAACAAACACGTCACATGTTGGGTTTTCATCAGTTATCAAACCAAATTTGCACAGAAAACGCCTAAAAATTCACATTTTTAGATAATTTTTTTAGTCGTTATAAATCATCACCTTACATGTTGATTTTTCTGCCTCTTCATCCGCTCATCCTCAGTTGCCAAACGGCTTTGACCGTCACGCTGCCCTCCATCAGCATGAAGCGCTGCCGCAAGCTCAGGACGCCCACCTCCACCCTCCATACTTCACCTACTCCTCCTCCACCCACACCTCCCCCATCTCCTCGCCCTCCTATTCGTCCGTTTCTCCCACCTGGCCTTGGCCTCGGACAGGGGAGTTCCCACCTCTTAGCCCCTCAGGGGTCGGAATGATCCCGTCATCCAGAGTCCCGTCCTGGAAGGTTTGGCCCACATGATCCCTGATACTCTCTTCCCTTCATTATATCCGTGTTTCATCTTCACTTGTCATTTGTAGCTTTTTTTAATTATTATTTTGGTTTTGTTAAAGCCTAATGTTAGTAAACACGTAATAAAGTTGAAGTTTTGCCTCAAAAACACAACTTTTTAGATGTAAAGTCACTTTTACGGTTCTAAATGTTAACTTTTTTTGCTTCTGGATGATCCCTTCTTGTGTAGGACTGGGCCAAACCGGGCCCATATGACCAGCCAATGGTCAACACTCTGAGACGCAGCAAGGATAGAACTGCAGATCCCAGCAGCCACCACGGTTCTGACATCACCACAGCAGGGGAGGAGCTTCAGAGGAGCAGAGGGGGAACCTCCAGTCTGACGTCCCCAAAGGTCAGAGGGGAGCTGGTCTTTGTGTCGTCAAAATGTCGATGGCGGTGAGTGTGACGGGTGTGTGTGCGGACAGGGCGAACGGGAGGCCCACGAGGAGCTGGCCCGGGTGCTGGCCCGGGGTCTTCATTTGGACATCCAGGGGTCCAGCAGGGACTCGCTGCAGGGCTCCAGCGGCTACAGCAGTCAGACCAACACACCCTGCTGCTCCGAGGACATCGGCCTGTCACAAGGTACTCAAACTTAGACCTCCAACTCTAGGAAATGTTGTGTGAAATGCAACAGTGTTTATTTCTTTAAAAACATGTATTTCCATGCGTGTGATGTCATAGGGGTAGGACAGTGGTACCCAACCTTTTTTAGGCCACGAACTGATTTAACGTCAGATATTTTCAGGGACACATTCACACCGGCCTTGGAAATGTGCCTTCAAGCAGCCATTCCCACTGAAGTCTATGTAATTGTGTATTTACTGCAGTATGCAGGTCAGTTTTTGGGCTCTATGAACAAAACGTGCGGCCAGTGAACGCCTATTAGAAGGTAAACCAGTTGAACTTTGACCAATCAGAGACTTGGATTTGGTAGTGACGCGTGGATGGCGTCCTTATTCATCACGGAAGTGTCAACTTTTTTTCCAGTTTGCGCCCAACTGGAATTATGACATCCAGTATTTTATATCGAAATAGAGATGTGAAAGAAGTCTAGTGACATTTGAACCGCTTCAACATTTCGCACCAAACCTCTTTGTAGTGACAGACATGTGTGAACACCAAATGCTAAAAGCGTGTTCAAGAATCCGTGTTTGGCGCATTCTTGAAGGCGTATCAAATACCTGGTCGTTTAATTTTTGAGGGTAAAGTTCATCTTCATCGTGTGTAGATTATCTGCAGCCGGTTAAGACTTTATTTCTAGACTAGATTTTACGTAGGAACCATTAAAACGAGATACAGTAGTTTCAGTATAGCTGTAGGCGCAGCCATTTTAAGAAAGTAGCAGACGGATTGAGCGACTTAACATAACAAGAATGAGTCGGATGTGGTGGAGAGATTCCAGTAGTTTTCCAAAATAAAACTTTTTTTCAGAATTGGATTGTAAATAAAACAGAAAAAAACTTTAGGTTGTGTTTTTCTTCTTTGTGGTCCACAGCCTGACAGTAAGGGAACACTGGTCTGGGCAGTGGACCAAGAAAAAAAAACTTCTAAATCTTTTTGGTTTTTTGTCTCACCAGACTGTGAGTACTATTCCGTAGGCACGGATCAGGAAGCCGAGCATCAGCATCCGACCTCCGACTTCGACAAGTCTTCCACCATCCCGAGGGGGGTTGACGTCAGCCAGTCGTACCGCCGCATGTTTCAGTCCAAACGTCCTGCTTCCACTGCCGGCCTTCCCGCCAACCCCTCCTCTATAATCACCCCCGGGGTCGCCACGATTCGTCGGACTCCGTCCTCCAAACCCAACCTGCGGCGACCTTCTGGGGGCCTCAGTCTGGGCCCCATTCCCATCAAACCCCCCATGATCCCGGTGAAGACCCCGACCGTGCCTGATCACCCCGGTTTCCCCAACAGAGCCGCGTCAGAGGACGGAAACACACCTCGAACCCCCACCAGCCCTTTGTCCCCCGGCATCAGCGGCCATTTCTCCTCTAAGCCCGCCGCCTGGCTGGCCCAGCATCTTGACGAGGGATCGGACCCTCCCACCCCCCCGCCGCAGCCAGGCAGTCGGGTGTGCGAGTGGGAGCGCAGGCGCCTCCCGGAGCTCCTGGAGGAGGTGGAATACGGAGAGGCGGAGGACTATCTGGTGAAGATTCGACGAGGCGTCAAGCTGAAAAAGACGACGACCGACGACCGATCGGCACCAAGCATTCACTGACGCCGCATGGGGGAGGGGCGGATAACGTTGAGTGTCCCAGGATGAACACCGTGACACAAAATGACCGCCGCCAAAAACGGGAACTAGAACTCGGACAGTGCCAAAACGGGAAGTTGCAGAGAAGTTTTGAAGGGGACTATCTTGACTCTGGCTAAATACGATCATTTGAATGATCAAAACAGATAAATCTATAAGAAACGTTAAGAATCGAGTTTATTACTTGTAGAATACGGAAAGCTGTTTGGGTTTTGTTGTTGCACAGTTTGAATGCGCACTAAGGTACCTAAAGACTAAAATGTTCCACTTTGAATCAGCTGGAGAACGGACTTGTAAAGAAAACCCTTTAAGTTAAAGCTCCTCGTGAGGACGTTTGCAGGAGGAGACGAAATCTTCACCGAACAAAGAACAAGAAATCCTTCTGGGACTGAGGGAGAGATGGAAGGTCAGATGTCAGAGAAGAAGAAAATAAAAACGAAAGTTTTCCGACATAACGACTGAAGACTGTATTTTGAAAAGATCAAACAGGATTTGTAAGTGCACATTTAGACAGGTTTGTACTTTTTCTTTGTCTTTAGCCCACTATTTCACTTAAGGTGCCAAATGCCTTTTTGGCTGAGAAGAACTTTTCTTTATATTTTATTTTGTTGTAAGAATAAACAAGAGGTGTTTGAGAGAGAAATGCACTTAAAAAAACTAGTATTTGTTAAATGTAGGGTAGGATTTTTATTTTTTTGCGTTGTGACAGTTTGTGACACTAATCATTAATATGCATGTTGTTGCAGTTTTACTTTAAGACTCACAAACCCTTTAGATCCACTGGTTATATTCCTCAGTCATGGTTGAAAACATTATTGGATCAGAATTCATTCTTGTTTGCTTATGTATGTATATGTGTATATATATATATATATATATATATATATATATATATATATATATATATATATAAAATAATATATGGAGCCTTCAGGAACAAAGAGGTAACAAAAAATATACATTAGTTTCTGTGCACACCAGACACTAATTGGCTTTCACTAGATAGTAACTGGATCACACCAGATCCAGATAGGAACTGGTGCACACCAGATGGTTACTGGCAGTAACCATTCATACTTGGATCGCACCAGATCCAAGTAGTAATTGGCACTCACCAGATAGTAAGTGATGCGCACCAGACCAAGATAGTAACCGGTGTGCACCAGATTGAAACGGGCATGCATCAAAACCAGATAGTATCTGGCACTCACCAGATCCAGACAGTAACTGGTGTGCATCAGATCTAAATTGTAACTGGTGCGTACCAGACACAAATAGTGACTAGTGCGCACCAGATAAAAAGGGATGTGCACCAGACCCAAAAAGTAACTGGTGCTCACCAGATAGTATCTGGTGCGCACCAGATTGAAAGTGGTGTGCGCTAGACCCAAAAAGGAACTGGTGCTCACCAGATAGTAACCTTCGTGTACCAAATAGTAACTGGTGCGCACCAGATTTAGATAGTGACTGGTGCGCATCAGATAGTAAGTGGTGTGCGCCAGACCCAAAAAGGAACTGGTGCTCACCAGATAGTAACTGACGTGTACCAAATAGTAACTGGTGCGCACCATACTGTAGCCAGTGCACACCAAATAGTAACACCAGTATACCAGATAGTGACCAGTGCACACCAGATTGCAAGAAATGTGCATCTAACAGTATGTAAGACGCACCAGATAGTAACCAGTGCGTTCCAGATAGTATCCAGTGAGCAGCAGGTGGTAACTGGTGTGCACGAGAAACTAGCGTTTTTTTTTGTTTTTTTTTTACTTCAATGTCCCATTAGGGTCTCCGTAAATATCTTATTGGAATTTTTACATTTATTTATAATTTATTAGTTTGCTGTTTCTAAGCACTTTGAAAGTTAAATTAATTATTAAAACACAAAATTTAAAGTTTTTTTGTTCTTTCCAAACAGTGTAGCAACTTGACATGATGTTAGCAAACTGTTTTACATCCATAGCACTAGATAAGGTTGCAGTTTGTGTGATGCTGCGTAAATGTAGTCGATGGAATATTGTGGGGTGTTAAACGGATCTGTCGTGGTGTGCGCTGATGTAGCTGGCACTGGTGTGAAGCCGTGTTTTTAGTGAAGCTACTCCCCTGTCAGTGCTTTGTGTGCAGCGGTAACCACAGTCTGCTCTGTGTTTTTCTTATGAAGTCGTATGGGGAGGAGGAGAGTAAAGTTAATGTACAATCAGTCACACACACACGCTGCAGGGTGTGATGCATTCTGGGTCATCAGCCAAAATAAAGGGGTTCTTTTCAAAGCATCTTTTCTGGATCATCTTGGAAAAACGGGGTTAGTTTAACGACACTATTTTGTTGATTATCCCTTCATTTAATTAATTTTGAGTTGAAATGGCTTAAATCATTGAGGCTCATCTTCAAAAACAATCTTAAGCATTTCCTGGGTAGGAACTGTCATTTCTTCCTGTCAAAACAAATATGTAAAGCGACTAAAGCAATATTTAATGGGATAATCCTTTAGAATTAAAATTATTTCTTGACAAAAATCATAGAAAATGTTTTTTTTTTTTTGTTCTATCAAAATCTTTTTACTTAATCTTTGGAACTCACTAATTAATTTGACTTAAGCATGTAAAAACCACTGCAAAACACTGTGTATAAAGATTTTTTTTAAGTAAATCAATTTTAAATTCGTTTTTGAATGACAAAAAAACTTCATTAAAGAAGACCAATTGTTTACTTTTTAACTCCTAAAAATTATAGTTAATACCACAGATACTGAAAATGTTTTTTCCAATGATAAATCAAACGATGCTTCCAAAAACCTCTGAGTTCCTCTAGTAAGAAAATAATCTGTTTTCCCTCCACATTCTAAAAAAATTTAGTGTTTAAATCTTGAAATTAAATCTCAAATCTCTTCATTTAAAGATAACTTTTGAGGACAATAGAACAAAGGCTGCCATCTGGTGGTTGCTTGTGGTATTACTTAATCGTGCATTGAATGGATCTATGGTGAAAATAAAAAGGTGTAATTGAATTAGTTAATGTACTAGAAAATTAACAACTTTCTCTGAAATGTTTTAGTTAAACATCAAAATACTTATGTTTTTGGTCTCGTTTCAAAAGTTCTAAGAATCTGAAACAGCTCGTGTTTTTAATCTAACGAACTCCACGAGTAGTTTGCGTGTAAACTGGCAGTTTTCTGCACCGTCTGTGGCTGTGATCGTGCAGCATTCATGTTTTATGTGACTTCAGTTTGACAGCTGGATGACGACTGAAGGCTCCTCGGTGTCCCTGTTCATTTTCTGCAGCAGGTTTACAAATGTGGCTGATGCACCGAGTATATGAAGCTACATGCTGGAGCTTCTTACGGCTCTAAATAGATGTTTTTACACCATTCCCGGTGTTTTACAGTGTAAAAAAAATCTTTTGTTGTTTTGATTGAGGTTTATTAGGAGATCCTGTATTTTAAGATATATTTATTCAGGCTGAGAGACACTCCTGACACCGTTTACCCTTTGATCAAAAAAAAAAGTTGCCAAAATTTCACATTTCCTGCTTGTATGTTATTCCTGGTTCATGTATCGTTTCCTTTTTACAGATAAATTATGCCATTTAGTTTGAAAGTGATATCCTTGTAATTCTTGTTTTTTTTTTTCTCCTCATCGAAAAACTGTTTTATTGAACTGAACCTTTAATGATCTAATTTAAAGTTTTTCTTTTAATGCAGGAAAATTTAGTAAAAAAAAAAAAAAAATCATTTCATGCATTTAGAAGACGAATACCGGACACTATTTAATCAAAGTGTATCAATTGGTAGTGAAATGATGCCAAACGAATGCATAGCTACAGAAATAAAATTGTTAAAGAAATGTGTCTTAAATTGTTTTTATGTTTTTAGCTAAATCTTAATATTTGATGCAATAAATTCAAGTTTTAGGTGACTTTTTTTTTTTTAATACATGGGGACTGCAACAGCTTTTTGTTTGGTTGTCTAATGCAGTAATAGATATGTCAAAGTGAGCAAGAATCTAAATTATTACATATTTGTGAATATTCTGTCACTTAAATTGACATTTTGCTCACCTCTTAAAGGTTTCTTTACAATTTTGATGGAAAAAAATAAATTCCATTTTTTTTCGACACAAAAATATCCAAATCCTGTGTCATTAATGAAACTATTCTTATTTTGTTTTTGAAATTTTCAAGGAAGTGTGTGAAAAAAGTATTTTATGATTAGTTTGTTCTGACAATTTTAAATAAAATTTAAAAGATAAAACATTACCAGGTAATTTTTAGCGTTTTGCAAATCTGATGTACGAATATGTAATAAAGATAGTACCATAGTGTTAACATAAGTCATAATTTTATAAAATGTTGGTCAGAGTTTACTTTTTGTACCAACTAAGTTAAGTTTTCCCCCTAAATCAATTTAATATTAAATAAAAACAACATTCTAGAATACATTTTTTTTGGAGGGGATGATTTAAATATCACCAAAACCAAGGATTTTTATATTTCAAAATAAGAGTCGACTGAAAGAGCATAAAGTCGAGCATAAAAGATTTAAAGTATTTCATCTTCCTTTAGGAATTAAGCTGCTTCACTCAAAACAAGTCGGCATTCTCATATTTAATATCTCATTCCAAGTTGCACGTAATATTGAGAAATGCATTCATACAGCAGCACACTTTTAGTACATTGATCAGCGCTCGGGTTCTGTTTTCAAACTGTCCACTAGGTGGCAGCAAAGCAAGGCATTCCTCCAACAAATTTGTTCAAAAAAGTCCAGTTTTTTTCCTTCTTTACAAAACAAAACGGAGCATAATATGAATATACAAAAAAAATCATGATGTAAACCTTCATTCTTCTAAAAATAATTTAAGCACAAAGATAAAGCTTTTTATAATAAGCTTGTAAATCTTCACACGATCCAAACAGATGGCACTTCGTTCTCCTCTCCAGAAGATCTCCCTCCTCCAGAAACCACCATAAGGTTGTTACAGTTTATCCAGATTCTAATTTTAAAAACGTCCAGCTTTGTGATTTTTCTAACAACCTTGACTTTCCAGTTTCTTCCTGGTTGTCTCCACAGTGACGAATAACGGAACACAAGCTCTGTCCCATGACAGAGTTTTTCATTAAACTGTGAGCGTCGCCTCTTCAGGGAATGAATAACACCTTCATTTTCCTGCAGGCTAGTCTTTTACTTCTACAGTCTTTTATAAAATGAAGTCTCATTAAAAAGAAATTGTGCTTCTGATCATCAGAAGATAACTAGGGGATAATTAAGATCTCTACCTTCATAAGAAAGATAATTAGAGTACACTATTTGCTGAACACAACAGAAGCATAAACGTAGAAAAAAGTGTCTTTGTAATTAGTGTTTTAGGTTGAATTATTTAATATTTTCCTGATCTATTTCTGTTTTTGTCGAACAGAACAAAAGCCAAAACAACTAAATTACACAGATGGTCTCATTAAAGGAAGCAGAGCGACGAGGAAAAGGAAAAAAAGTGCCAACAAAAACACACAAAAACCTTCATTGTCAAAGAGCCAGAAACAGAACGCAGGATTTTCCTGCCTCATCGCCGCCGAACGCCTTAAATTAAAGCATCTGAGCATTAATTGTGGGTGTGCAGGCGGTTTGTCATGCAAAACGGCGAGGTAGCAGAAGACGGATCCCGTCTGAGGAAGAACGGGTCTACTACGAGAAAACTTAACGTGGAGTCAGAAAGGAAATAGTGTTTTGGAAGTTCATTATTTATAAAGTTAAATGAAACAGAAGCTGAGGTGAATTGAAACGATCAATCAGGATAAGTTCAGGTGTTTTCCTCCAGTTATATCAGACCTGCAGCAAACATTCCAATACAAGCCAATAATCACATTTTAAATAAGGGAGGAGCTTCTGTTAATTACAAAAATAGAAGACTCCGGTTACATCAGGGCTAATTTTATCTGTTTATATTTAGTAACTCCTCCCAGAACAGATCCTCTTTATCTAAAGTATGGGATGGGGGAGCACTGACAACGGAAACCACCAAACTGAACTTATTTAACAAACTACAGAGACAAAAGAAATCCAGTGAAGATATTGTTTGTCTTTTGGATCTTCTGTTAGTGTTTGATAGCTTTCATAGAAAAATACATACTAATAATTAGTTTTTTGTTCTGTCATCTCTAAATCCAGAACAGTAAATGTGCTTTCTGCTATTTTCATGCCCACATGAAAGAAGTGTCTCAGGAAATTCTTTAAAAAAAAAAGAATGATTTCTATGGGATTGAATCAGGATCACCTTAAAGAAAAAACAGATCATAAAAACTAATAATTAGTAGTTTAAAAACTGTTTAAACTGGAAAGTGCAGATTGTAGATTTAAATTAAATATTTCATTTTCTAAATAAAAATAGAAAATTTGAAGAATATATTATCCAAATATTTTTTTTATTTAAAAGAAATAATGAAGAAAATGTGTTAAATTTCAAATACGGAAAAAAGATTATACAAATAAAAAATATACATTTAAAAAAAATGTAAACAAAAAATTAAGCTTGAAGAAATATTGAAATTTTGAGTATATATTTTCAAATTCAAAGAAATGAAAAATGAGTTAAAAATATAAACCAATGAAAATATGTATTAAATTTTTAAACAATTTTGAAGATGTAAAATAAAAAATCTGTGCTAAAATTATAATTTTTTTAAACTCAAGATATACAAAACATTTGAATTAAAAAAATATAAATTAAAAAAAACTTAAACTTTGAAATATTGAAAATAAAAGAAAAAACTGTTTTTAAAACTTAAAAAAATAAACTTTAAATCTGAAACTGTTACCAGATGAAAAATGTTTATTATTACAAGCTTCTGTTTTTGGGTTTCCCTCCCTTTTCATTTTCAAACGTTAATCTTTTGTTTTCAGCATTTAGCCTAATTTTATGTGGGGGTGAGGCTTTGACGCCATTGGCTACCGGGAGATGATTGACAGAAGTTATGATGTCATTTCCCTCCAAAACAGCACATACAGCATCATTACTACGGTACGTCCCATCAGAGGAGGGATGACACAGATGCCGTTATGGAGCAAAAATGATGTCATTTTAAGTTTTTGTTAAACAACACCGAGTAGCCAATGAGCTCAAAGCTCCGCCCCCACGTTCAAGTAGGCTCAACTCAGAATTAAAAGTAAAGGTGGAAAGAAACAAAAGTTTAAACTTTAAAATACAAACAGCAGCTGTTATAAACATTTTTTTTCTTTGGTAACAGTTTTACATTTATAGTTTATTTTTAATTCAAGGTTCAGATATTAGTGAAAATTTATTTCAAATTGAAATTATATTTTTTTCAAATTTACAGTTTTATTTATTTTTTAATTTAAATTTACAATCTGCACTTCCAACTAGTTATAAATGTACAATCTTTATGCTGATCCTGACTTGACTCCACACGTTTGGACTGAAGCTGGTTCTGGTGCAGAAACCCAGCAGTTTACCTCTGAATTATTAACAGGTGCAACGTCTTTAAAAATAAAAGAGAAACCGCCAACACTAAGATTGAAATGGAGCAGACGTCCATGACTGATGGGGTTTGTCACAAGAGAGGACGCCGGAGCCGCTCTCCGGATTTAGAAATGAGCAGCTGTCAGTCATCCGTCAAGACAACCGTCCGGAGGCGCATCCATCAACCGCCGCCTGCCCTGAAGGTCTCCTCATGAGGACATCATTTCTGGACTAGCTTTCACACGAAACCATGTAACAAAACAAAAATCACCACAAAGGGAAGCTTCTCATGCAGCCTCTCTCTAACTGGACTCACACTGGAGTGTTTTTCTAGAGTTTTACGGAAAACTGAATTCCTTACAGAAGAATCTGAGCATTTCAGTTTTAGAGTTCTGCTTCAAACGTCTAAAAAATATCATATAAATGGAGTTTGAGGTGCATGAACATGAACATGAACTTAACCCCGCCTGAACTGAGGGAGGACATCAATCAGTCTGTTCAGTCGCAGATGCTGCGCGTGACGGAGGCGTGTTAGGAGTGAGCGTCACTGCCAGGCGGCGATTCTTTGTCCTCGTCATCGTCGCTCAGGAAAAAGAGCGGGAACATCCCGAGGATGCAGCCGATGGACACGCCGATGGCTTTGCCCTGCAGAGGGAGGAGCAAAGATACCAAATCTCATTATATGTGCAGAACTGAAACCTGAGGTTTGGTGGAGGAGAGTTCTTCCTTCCTTCAAGATTTCATGTCGCTGCCTGATTTATTTGAAAATCGTTGGCGTGGTCATGAATGTAGATGGTGGTGGTCAGGCTATTTATACACGCCTGGGCTACAGGTGTCATTAAACTGCCGCCATATGAGCTCGAAGAGTGCCCGGACGGCCGCTGACCAATGTCGACTTTTAGAGGCATCGTCATTTTCTGAAAACCTCCACGGCGTGTAAAAATGTGACTGCCGCCTCCTGATTACAATTGCCGCCGTGTGGCCACCAGCTTATCATGTTGAAAAACTTGCATACAGGTCGCCGTGCGGGGGCATTCTGGGATATGTGAGCGTAGCCGTAGTACCGTATCTTCTAGAATATAAGTCGCAGGAGCAACAAATGTCAAGAAAAAGAAAAACATATATACAGTTTCACATTTCAGAACAAATCCACTAAGGACAACGTAACGCTGCGTTCACACCGAATGTGATTCACACATCAAATGGATGCTCAATGTTCGTCCAAAAATGTGTTCATAAAAAAAGATGCTCCTGTCGCATGTAAAAAGTTATGCAAAACATGTCTCCATGATTGGTTCATGAGATATTTCAGTCTTTTTTTCCTTTAGTGAATGTTACCTTCTGTACTGAAGGAGCAGTGTCTAATTGATGCAGTTTTTATCTGTTTCTCTGTAACCCAGTTTGATGACTTTCTGTTACTCATTACTTTGAGGACGCAAAAAATAAAAACAAGAATAATAATAATGTTTTGGGGAAAATAAGAAAATATCAAAAATGTATCGAAAAATAACAAAATTTAAGAGGAAAAGAATCAGATTCTCCTCCATGTTTGTTTTAATGACACTTCTTCTTCTGGCACTGTCAATAGCAAATACTCATACTCGCATACAGCACCCTCTAGTGGTTGTTGGTGGAAAAATAACTAATATATAAGTCAATTTAGATTTAAAATAAATAAATAAATCACAAATAAGTCGCTCCTAAGTATAAGTCACACCCCTGGCTAAACTATAAAAAAAGAGCAACTTATGCTCAGGAAAATACAATAAGACTTTGAGACCACTTTGGTTATGAACTGGTGCTTTAGAAAGAAACTGAATTAAATTCTGCATCTTTCTTCAACCTGAATTCACTTGAAACGCAGAGAAAGGAAATGCGGTCTCACCATGTGAGAGCTGAGTCTGGTCTGCCACATGTCCACCTGTTTGGGCGTCAGATCTGGAACCTGCATCCCCAGTTTGGAGGCCAGAGCCTCAACGTAACCTGCAAGACTGCGAAAACATAACCGAGAACAAGCCTTAGAATTCTCTCAAACCATCAGTCTAACAATGTTTTCAGGTCAGGAAGTCCAGAAGATTTGAGCTCTGGAGTGAAACCTACCTGTTCATTTAGAACAGTGTTTTTCAACCAGTGTGCCGCGGCACACTAGTGTGCCGTGAGAGATGGTCTGGTGTGCCGCGGGAAATTACCAAATTTCACATATCTAAAACATTTACCATCACTATGGTATCAGCTCTGTGTTCATCCAAATAGCCCTGATTTAACACTACATAGTTTTGAATATGCAAGATGGTAAAAGGAATATTTCTTTGATTCTATAAATGACTAATCAGAATGATGTTACCGCAATCAAGCCGCAAAACAAGTCTCAACCTCAGCTTTTACAAAAGTCCCGCCCCCTTCAGCTGTCTCCGCCAATCGTTGTTGGAGGCTTGATCACATGTCATCAATCTGACCAATCAGAAGTGGTTAACGTTCTCTCTTCCTTGTTTTGATTCGGCTCGTAAAGTCTCTTAGTTCCAACACAAATAACAGCTAAAGCTCGTGTTTAGCGGTGTAGCTTCCAGCGGGATCCGACGTCAGACAGTTTAAAAAGTGAACAAAAGAATGAAGCTCAGAGACGAGAGTCTGCCCGGAATCTGCCTGAGTTTATGCACTATAGCCCCCATGATGCATTGGGTTAGGTGCGCGCTGAGCGCTGGGTGGGGGGGGAGGGGCTTACACGTTCAGCAGCGCAAGAGCCAAATAGGGAGATAGATAGAGAGAAATCAACACAAAATGTAAAGAAAATGAAAAGAAAAAGAAGATAAAAACTGGAATCATTTGACTTTTCTTGATAGTATAAAGGAACAGAGTCTGCAGGGAATATTCTATATGTATATATATTCTGTATATATTTATGGCTCCACACTCAACCTGTCCAGACACCTGAGAACTGAGAGAATCTTCTCTAAAACACAGCAGATCATCACTGACAGAAGAAACAGATTACATCCTCAAAGCTGAAACTCTTTTGTCTTTCTTGACGTCAATGTGAATAAAAGTCTTGATTTAGTGGTTTTTGCACAATTTAATTTGTATTTGGTTGTGGTTGCAGAGTTTTGTGTTGTTCGCTTCAAATATGTTTAAAATGAAAAAAGCTTAAAATTTGTAGTTAAAAACTGAATAGTTAATAGTTCTTTTATCATTCATGTTGTACATTCTATCTGGAAGGGATAAATAACAGCATTTACATAATTTACACTATATGAATACAATCATATTTGCCTTATGGATTTTGTGTATAATCTTATCTAGTAGTTTATAATGAATCAAACAAAGCAAACAACAACCTAAAAAGCCATTTGGTAGTCAAAAGAGCCGCTGTTTTAGGAAAACGAATGCAAAAGAATTGAATTTTGGAAACAAGATAAGAACGTTGTTTTTACTTTGTCTGATAGTTTTGGAAGTATTTAAAAAAGAGGGAAAAAAGCATTCATAAAAACTGATTATTTAGAAGTATTTTTTTTAAATCATTCATTAATGATAATAAATGTAGAATGTTTTGACGAGATATAAGTTTAACTTGAGCAAATTGATTAATGATACTTCCCACTTATATAAAAAAAACGTACACTAGATTGTGGAGGGACTGTACATCAATACAGACTAATTTTTTTTTTACCTTTTTGGATGCTAGTGTGCCGCGGGATTTTTTTCATGGAAAAAGTGTACCCTGGCTCAAAAAAGGTTGAAAAACACTGATTTAGAAGATCAATAAGGTTTCACAGCCGACATGAACTTAAAATGCTGTGGTGGGCTCTATTCCTGTAACTTTCCAGAAAAGTCCACAAACTATCCTCATTTGAAAGTGTCTTAACTCAACCTATATCATGTTGTTTGTTCATTTAAAAGCCAAACTAGTAGATTTTAAAATCTGAAAAACCAGCTTATACCACCTCGCAAGCCCAAGCTAATATAAGCGTAACAAAAAAAAAGAAAAATGGTGAGGAATATCGAAGCTATCCACCCCTATAATCCAACATGATCCAACATGATTTGAATTAAAAAAAACTGCAGTTTTAATCTTAAATTATTTACATATGTCCTCCATCATGAGAAAAATGCTACAAGAACACATTAAAAACACCAAAAACACTATTTTCGTTAAGCATTTTTATTTTGTCCTATGACAAAAGAAGACAAAACAATTCTTAACATTTTTTTTTTTGTCAATCTGGTTTGCATGTTCTTGAGAATGTAATATGTTTGAAGGAAAGTCCTGCATATCATGGATTTAAGGGGTTGAAGCAGGTTTCATTCATTACTATATTACTTATCTGGTATTTTCCAGCTCAGTGTAAAAAAAAATCTACATTTAAATTTATGAAATTACAACTCTTTTTTTGTTTTAACACTGAAATAAGGCTGGGATTTTGAGACCTTGAGAAACAGTTTCTCTTCCTAAGATTTTAGAAGTTTAAATTAACACTTTTACAAAGACAAAACCATATGAGCTAAAATGCAAGAAACTGTTTAGTTTTCAAGAACAGCAGTAACTACAAGATGCTTTTGACTAAAACACAAGAGGAAACACTGGTTTAAAAAAAAGATGAAAAGAACTGTGATCCTTTATTTTGAGTTAAAACCTGAGTTTTATCAGACCTGATGTGCATAACTCAGTCTGAAGACATCATGAAAGGCTTCTTACCCGAGACCTGCCAGATCTGAGACCAGGTTCCCCAGAGCCGCAGCTGCACAAACACAAAGACAAACACTTTGAAGCTGCTGTTTGCTGTCAGGAATTACACTGCAGAACTGAAAAGAACCGGGAATTAATGAGGGATTCTGCAGAATTCATCTGGAAAATGATTCATGCAGCTTTTTAGCACTCAGTCCATCATCACATACTTTAAAATCCTACTCTGATTGTCTTTTGATCCATTTTATATTAGTGGTCGTTTAAATATAATTATGGAGTTTTTAGCCAAAAATAGTCACATCAAAAAACATACATTTCCTGTCTCTAAAACGGAAGTTACTGACTTAAAAAAAATGCACAAATTGTTCTTTAAATTTGAAATATAACATCGGTGGCAATAAAGTAAAAATTAGTCACATAAATGGAACTTTTCTAACAAAAAAGCATTAAAATTGTTCCTAAAATCTTTTAATACAGCCAGTTTTCCCAATTATTCAAGTGAAAATGCCCTAAAAAGTCACATTTTCTGAACGTTTAAAAATGCCTGTAACTCCTGAGGTTTTCTTATTAAACTTTTAGTATTGATTCCTGCTCAGTTGTTTGCTCAAGGGATCCAAGTCTTTCACAGGTGGATGTTGCTAATTGGAAAGAGATTTGGAAAACATAATTTCAATATATTACATTTCTAAACTTCCGGTGTGTTTAAGAGACCCACATACACCCTGCTGTAATCTGAATTGATAATAAGATGAAAAATAGATCAAAGCAGCAAAATTTGAGAGTGAGAGAAGGTGTGAAACCTTTTAGATCAAAGAGGTTTTTTTATTTTGGAAAACCACCAAGATCTCCAGTCAGCCTGTTTTAACTTTGTGGTTTGTCAGCAAATTCAGATTTCTAACAGCTCCTAAACTCTAACATCAACAATGCAGCGGCTATAGAGACTCACAGGCAGTGGGCTAAAGGAGCAAATGTTTGCTGTAGTCCCATTAAAAGTGATGGTCCTTGACGGCACTAATTTCAAATGAAACCTCAGGTGGACCTCCTTATCTCACTGCCACGCACGGTAAAATATTAAAAGGCCCCCTTTCATTTTTTTTTTTTTTTTAAAACACAATCAAAAAATAAATTGACTCGGCCACCGTGCCAGGAAATGATGAAGCCGTTATGAAGCAGGAAGCACAGGAGTGAAGACATCAGGGTAGAGCTATTGATCCCTGCCCTACGCCTCTGATTTGCACTTTGCAGAGGAAATCAAGAGACACGTATCCATAGCAACCGAATAATCAAGCAGGGAGGAGAGAAAAGATGAGGTCCAGTGCATTCATGGTTTTTAACTGTGAAATGAGGCTCCATAGGAGGCCCAAAGGACTGACGAAGGACTGTTCCTATAAAAACTCAAACTATATCCAATAATTAAAAAAGGAAGCAGCAGACTAAAGATGAAGAAAAAAATAGATCATATTCCTCAGTTCTACATTAATAAGTTATAAATTGGAAAATGACTTCCTGTTGCCAGCTCTAAACACAAGATACAAATCCCACAATAATAGCTTTTCAACAGTGGTTCAGATTTGTTCAGTTATGAAATTCAGTCAGTCACCAACTTAAGGGACACAACATCAAGGGTGAAGAGCCTTTGTGGTTCATGGAACAATCCCATAGTAATTTCTTGCATTCAGAATGTTGTTAAAGACAAAGACATTTTTTTTATATAAAAAAACTTTCCCAGTAATGTTTTAATTATGATTATGACATTTTAACCATAACTGAAATGTCTTAAAAACCCATTTTTCATGTTGATCTGAATCCTCCGTTTCCAAAATCTCCTCTGAGGGGGTGTGGCTTTTGGAGCTTAGCTAAGCTGAGCTTTGTACTTCTTCCATGGTTTTAACGTGGTTCATTCGTGATAAATCTGTAAAATTTCACGTGAAAGACCACAACTTTTCCACGTATATTCACATATGACCAATTTTCATCCGTCCAATATGTGCAAAATGTACATTGTGGCTGAGTGACATGGCCTTGAGATACAAGTCATGGCCCCTTACTGACCTAACTGTGCAAGTGCAAGTTACACTGTAATTTTCTCATTTCCTTACATCTAAAAGTTCCTCACCCATTGCTTGTTGCAAAAGATTTGAGGTGGTTAAAAAATTAAAAATCAATACAACATGCCAGCATCTTACTTACTACACCCTTATTTATTTACAACACTTACCCAAATCTCCCACTAAATAACAGAATAAAATGTATCAAACATCATAAAACAAAAATGTCATCAAATTTAAAAAAAAGAGAATTATTAGATAAAATATTGTTGGTTGGCTGCAGTAGGAGGCGGTTCTTACCAGCCATGGTGGAAATCCCAAGAGTCACTCCGATGGAGAGTTCAATCTGCGTTCCCTGAGGAAATAAAAACAATGATTTATCGTCATCCACTTCAGAAATGCTATTCCGGAAGGTTCTCATTAATCCAGGTGGAATTGTTTTAAAGTTGAGTCATGGCAGCTGGAACTAAAATCTCTCTTCAAACTTTTAGCCTCCATTCTTCCAACTGACTTGAACTGCCTGACTGGATGAGTGGCGAAACGTTTCTAAAAAGAAGATTTTAAGTCCAGCTGCCATGGCTTAACTTCAAAACAATTTAACTTTAAAATAAATAAATAAATAATAAGAAGATTTTGGTATTCTGACTTACTGCTGCGATCATGATGGCATTATCCAGAAAACCAAATCCAACAAAAGGAATGGCGTTGTGGAATAACACTGAAAATTAATGAACAAATATAAACATATTAGCCTTTACATTAAATAAATACAATTGCAATACATGATGTGACATTTTTAAAGTTGTTCCGAATATTATTGGTTATTTATTAGCAGAATTGAGGATTCTAACTTCATAGATGTCAAACTCTTGAAAATAAGTTTCAGTTATAAGGATAAACACAGCATATGGGAGTTTCATGATATTAAACTGTTTCCTTTAGTTTATATTCTTCTAGAATAAGCTCATTTCTAATCCATTACGACATATTTTTTCTATTTTATTGACTAAAATGCAGTTATATTTATTTCCACACAGTGAATGTCTGTACAATGTTTCAGACACAACTTGGAGTTTAATTGAAGTCTATTTTAAAATCTCTCTGTGCTTCTGTTATCTTTTGGATGCAGTTCGGTCCTTCAGAGCTGGTTACTTTTTCTAATAATTAAACTTTAATTCAGGCTTCTTTTTCCAAAGGTACAGAGGAGTTTACAGTTTTTTTGCTGGGTGTGTGGATGTGCAGACATGCGCTCCAGGCTTCCTCTCACCATATCTGATCTGGGCTGCAGTTGGCGGTGATGGCTGCACCGTCTCTAAAAGAGAAAGAACATCAAAAAACATCAGAACTTTTCTAAAAAAAAACTGACATCAAACATCTGCAGTAACAGAGAGGCTGTTTGTTTGCCTCAAACTCATCGTTCCGACACTTTACAAGAAAGGAAGCTCAGAGGAAACTTCTGATGGAACTCGGAAACAAAGAAGTCTCCTTTGTTCTTTTCCTGCTTTCACATCACAAACTTTAAGTTAACTTTAATAAAGTAAACCGTACCAATATTATTATATTGTGCATTATTCCACGCAATTAACTGAACCCATAAAACATTCATGTGCTCATAATTGTCCTCTGTTCCTCACAAGAATGGAAATAAGGACAGAGAAACATATTCTTATTTCTCAGAAGTGTTCCTGTTTCAAACAACAAACTGCTGAATTTTAACCTAAAGTTCACTTTACTAGAACTTTCATGAAACGTTGTGCAAAATCAAATAGCTCAGTGGCCTTGTGGTAGAGTGTCCACCCTGAGACTGGAAAACTGTGAGTTCAAATCCAGGCTGAGTCATACCAAAGACTAGTATTAAGGGGTTGGATAGGGTGCTTAAACCGCCAAATGGTTATTTGCGAAATGAAAAGATTACTAAATATTTTTTTCTACTTCAACAACAAATTTACTAATAAATTACACTGTTAAGTTTTTGGCAATTACACACTCTAAAAAGCACCAAAAAGGAATCACATGATTAGTTGTACAGTGATTTAAAATGGTATTTAGATATGTACGGTTTTTTTTAAAAGCATGATCAAATATTTTTTACTATTGTTTGAACAACCTTTATTCTTAGAATTGATTTAAAAGTATCTGTAAATACAAAAAGAAAATCCAGAAAAAAATGTAAAAAAAATGTCGTAATTTCTATATTTTTAAAATAGCCTAATGTATTTAGAAAATCAAATAAAACAAATTTAAATGCCATCCATCCATCCATCCACCTTCTTCCGCTTCATCCGGGACCAGGTCGAATTTAAATACATCAAGGGTGTTATAACTTAAAAAAAGCTATTGATTTAATTTTGTGTCACTCCATAAATGCAATTTACATGTCAAGTAAATGAAAGAATGAATCAAAAATCAAGTTTACATTTTTTTCTTATCATTTAATAAAGTTGAAGTGGGTTGTTATGCAGAAATCTACATTAAAAGTTGCTACAAATTTAATCTAGACATGAATTTAGGAACAAAAAATACTTTTGCTTTTGCAGTGGAGTGTTTCCAAATGTCTGCTAAGTTGAGCTTCACTGACGTCGATACACAGGCACTGTAAACCTGTCGTTTATTTATATGAATGTATAGATGTGTCCTCTGTATGACTTTAATTGGAAAGAAGCAGCAGTAGAGCAGCCCATCTGTAAACTGAACTGTCTAAACAAGGATCATTGCAGCAGACAGCAGTCAGGTTCACGGACCAATCACAGGACTGGTTCAATTACAGCAAAAAACCTTCACTTCCCAACCTGCAGCCGTGCTGATCTTTCACTTCCTATCCTGCAGCTTAGCTTGCATTTGAAAGTTTGTGTGCTCTACAGTTTTTTCTGCCAGCGTTTTGCTCCCCCATCAGCCGGGCCTGGAGCTCATTAGGAAGTGGTGTGCTCATGCTGCTCCGTTAACAAGTCACAAGTCAGATGAAAATAAAAAGCAATAGTGTTTAATTGCTTTCCAACACTGACAGTTGTCCAAGAAACTGAAAGGCTATTTTTGGATTGAAGATTCTGAAGCCGTTCCCAAACTAAACTTGGATTTAAAGACCAAAGCTCTTTCTCACACAAAAATACAGGAAGAAAAAAGAAGAAATGAATGTGCTGATTATTTGATGTGATGCTAAACGGATGTGTTTGTCATGAAGGTAGAAATCTGATGAGTCAAGCGAACAGCTACTCTGATTGAGGGCCAGTGACTTCCATCACAGATGGTTCACGTTTGGTTTCCTTCTCACATGCTAAAGACTTCCTGCTTACACCTTAGACTGCATACTAATACATTTAGAGCATAAACCCCATTTTATCCCATCCAATCTTCATTGAAAGGATATCATGTTGGGAAAAACTATAACATCAGAAGAAAAAACTGAAAAAGTACACATTCCGTCAAAAATGAAAATTGAGACTTCGAGCAGCTGAAACTAATGATTTTCATTTACTGTGACACCAGCATCATTAAAATCTACAAAAACATTCTATCTTTTGCTAATTCTATTTGTTGCTTCTACTTATTATTCCTCAATTGAGTTCTTAGTAAAAATAGAACCTGCAGAAATAAAAATTCTGAAAATAAAAACGGTCCTGCGTGACTTTTTCATGCATGTTCGCACATGCACACCCAGACACACTCATTCATTTTTACAATGTTTTACATTTTTCTTTTCAGGTAACCTGTTAGTCGACTTTAGGGAACGCCCTGGTTAACAAGACATCTGTGCTTTGTGATTATTAATAATAATAAAAAAAGCAACATGAGTGGATCTATGTGAACCGAACCTTATGCCTCAGTCACAACTGTCCTTACAGGTGAATACGGGTTCTGTGAAGGCAAAAAAAGGGCAAATCAGTTGGTCCACACAAAAGATTATAGACTATTGGTGAACCCATAGAGTGAAAGTGTTCATGCACTAGCGATGTGAAAGATATTAGATACGTATCGATCGAACAACTGCAGTACGAGTTGAAAACCACAGACATGAACAAGATTATGATGGTTCAAAAGTATAAAATCAATAAAGACATAAATAATGGATTTCTGGCAAACAAAATAAACTAAAGCAGAATTTAATGACAATAAACCGTAACCATTACAGTTAAAATTGATTCATCTTTATCTCCGTTTTGCTTTTCTGCTCAGATTTAATGTTTTGCTGATGCTTACAAATATCAACAGATTTATGCTCCAATTAGCACTTCTTGCTAAAACGTAGCAGGTGCTGCTCAGCACCCTGACAAACTGAACAGCTGCCTCAAAACTCAGAGGAAATCATTTCCAACACATCTCAGCAGACTCACAGCACAGCATGAGCGGAGATTGACAAGTTTGTCATGGTGTGTTGGAGCGATGTACTGCATTCAGAAAACGGACGTCTAAAAGTCTATTTAAGGCAACAGCAGGACTGTTGTACTCAGACAGAAACTGCTACTTTCCAAACTTTTGATTTAGAAGATTTTTTTATTATTATCATTATAAATAAAAATAGAAACATGAGGAACCAAAATCGACTAATGGTAGCTTTAATTCAACCAAACACAGTCCTAGATATTTATTTTTAATAATATAAATCACTTAGAATCCTGCTATTTGTGACACAATCTTTCCCAGAGAACATCTTTACTAAAGAATGTGAAAAAACACAGAAATATGATTTGAAAAACAGTATAAAAGCTACAGTTTTTAACAAATCTTTCAATTTCTTTTTAATGGAAAATACTGTATTATGTTTTTCTGCACTTGGTGTAAAAAAATATGCAAGAGCCAGAACAATATAAAAGGCTTTTTTAATTTATTTTTTTTAAGAACATTTTTTAACTAAAGTGCATCTCCATGTTTGTTTGCACTTTTAATAACATATGTATTATTTTTCAGTGAGGAAATTCAGTTTTCCAAATTTTCCAGTACATGTATAAAAGACTGCTCAATAATTGCTGAATAATCAATAAATTACTGATTAAAATACCTCTAAAAACAACTGAAAATAATAGATTACTTTATATGAATGTCATTTAACTTGGACGATTAATAAAGTTAGCTTGAAATAACTTTTCTGAAACAAATAAATGACATTAAAAGAGCAATATGTATTTCAAAAGAAATCTTTCCATTCCAAATATAGCTTATTTATATTTTCAAAGTGAAAATTGTCTGGTTCAAGTTATGTGTTTTAACTAAAGTGAGTTTTAAGTGAGTGAGCCCCACCCTCCATGTGTTTCACAGCAGATAGAAGAGACTACATCTTATAACAAACACTTTTTAGCGTATTTATTGAGAGTTTAAAAGAAGAATATGGCCCTTCTTAAGAACCCCACAACATTACAGGGGTTTCAAACTCAATCGCACAGGGGGGCAAAATCCAAAACATACCTTAGGTCGCGTTCTGTACAGGATTAACATTTACTGAACACTAAAGCTATATTTTTAAAATGTTAAAAATGTAACTTTTTAATATAACTATGAATAAAAATAAGCAGGAATATACTTCCAGAATAAACTTAAACCTTAAATAACTTTCTATATTTTACTCTCGTAAAAATATATTTTGTCAAAATTATACAAGTTAGAAATAAGCGCAAGATAACAAAAGTAAAATGATCTAGAGGGCCGAATAGAATTACCCGGACTTTTGACACATGTGCACTACAATCATCTTTTGATTCATTTTAAATGTGTTTCCAGTTGTCTTTTAATTATAATTATGTAATTTTTAGCTAAAAAAAAAAAAACTGTTACTTTCTTGGACATCGTTTCTGCAGAGTGACAGTAAGAAATTTGCCTCCTAGTTGTGGGCGGGACTTTTGGCATAGAGGAACTCAACCCCCACTTCCCGTCATCCATCTGCTTTCACTTTGTCTTACAGACAAAAAACAAAGACGTTCATGGATCTATGAAACTGCAAGTGAATTCATCAGAAAGGAGTTGAGCGGAAGGCTTGTGGCCCAGCCAGCAGATTTCCTGAATCACAAATGTGATCTTTTGAAGAAGAAATCTTTTGAATAAAAAACTCTTCATATGTATCCTCCATCGTCAGAAAAATGCCATGTTATAAACACCAAAAACACCATTTTTATTGGAGCGGGTATTTAAAGACTAGAAGTATTTCACATGAAGCTCATTCACTATGACTATATTTTTCACTTTTCCTCAGAAAATAACTCACTTTAAAGAATGAAGTCTTATTTATTTTTTGTCTGAACAAAGCTTATCACTACAGACTACTTCCAAAGTAACCATCCTCCCATGGAACAGGAAGTGGAGGCCATTGGGATAAATTCTATGGAATTTAATTCCTCCATCTACAGAGAAGCACATTATAATTTTGTTTCTATAGAAACTTTGCCTCATTTTCTGTAATTTTATGTGTATTTTGATAATGGATTCTTAGAGCTGAAATTAAAGCTAAACGGTAGAAGAAAAATAATAAGATGTTGATATATGGATGTTTTGTTTTTATTAAATGTGTTTTAAAAAATACAGAAATGATGAAGAGCTTTGTATTTAAAGAACTGTTAAATAGCATGGCACTACAAGTGAGCCTCATTACTGGTAAGTCTGCCTTATCAGCGGCAGCCATAAACTGTAACTATGAGAGCCGGTTGTGGCCGGCAGTTTTTATAATAGATGTTTGTAGCCTCTTCTTCAGAGGACTCACTGCCCACAGCATATCAACAGCTTCCACACTGCCTGAATTCCCATAATTCTTGAACTATGCAGGCAGACATTAACGAGGAACTGCAGATCGACCTTAATTAGTCCCCTGAGGATTGTAATCATGGCGGAAGCTTCATTGTTGACCTATCATGCCTCAAAAGAAAACCTCCATTCGCAGACAGCAATCCACTGTAAATGACTCCAACAATTTAAACGACGTCAACCGTGCATAAACTAGGTAAACAAACGGTGCTATCGTATACAGTCCTGTACTGGGGCTCAAATGATGAAGCAACACGAGCCACCGCAGACTCACGCTGCCGTTTAATTGGACTCGGTGGGACACTCTCTAAAGCTAGAACACAAAAAGACAGGCTTTTAGGAGTAAACAGCACCGACACTGCTTGGAAACATTTCCATTTGTATGCACTCCTTTTTGACAGAATGCTGGAGTTTCTTTAATTAATTGCATTCTGGTGTAAAATGGTGTTGCGATGCAGAAAATAACAACTTTCCAATACTGATTAAAAAATTACTAAAATAATGTTCTAAATAATTTTCAAAGTTTAAACAGTAATGTCCACATATTTTTTTTCCTTAACACATAGTTTTTAGTTCAACTCTAACAAAAAGTCTATAAATTGTTCTCAATTGTGATTAAATTAGTTCCAGCATTGTGCTTTAATGACAAAGTTAGATTTTAATTATTTTAACAGCCTGTTTTATTATTTCACTGGCTAAGTAATGGAAGGAAAGCGTTACAAAAACAACATGAAAAAAAGCGGAATAATTAACTCCTAATATGACAGAAGCTGTCAGAGAATAAGACACATTTATTAAAAATTCCCTGACATTTTGCTGCTGGCCCAAGGCAGAACCAACAACCTATTTGTGGAAAATCCCTAATGAGAACATTTCAACAGTGTGACATTCTAGATTAATAAATGGAAAAGTAAACAAATCGTCTTAAAAATACTGTCAAAATCTTGGAGTTTTGTCTCATTTTTAATGAGACTTTACCGGTTTAGTGACATGGAAGTGCTAAGGCAAAACAATTAAAACGATGACTAAATAATTGAACTGTAGATAAAAATAATAGAGTTTTGGTTACAAATAATGTCACAAATTTGCTCAACATTTGCATCTGAAATTTTTTATTTTTTTAGGTTAGTTTTGATGCAGTGCTGGAATTTGGACCTCTTGAACTCTGATGACATTTAGCCAGCCAGTCACACAGAACACAAACACAGAGGGGCACAATCCACTGCATTCTTAAGCCAGGTCTATGTCGGGATCAATGCAAAGTGTTGAGTCACTATAATAAGATCATTCACACTGGATCACTTGAAGCCTGGATAAACTATTCCCGGTGGTGTTGACCAGCAGGGTGCTGGTGGACTATTGTTGGTGGAAGGAGAGGAGTAAGGCGTGTTTGTAGGCAGGAGTGAAGTGAAACTTAAAGTTAATATGACAGTAAAAAAAAAAAAAAAAGAAAAAAAAAGAAAAAAAAAAAGTGAAAATCCTGTCTCACTCCAATCATCGTTTGATCCATTTTAAAAATGTTCCCAGCACTGCTGGGCAATATGGAAAAATATAGATATACATATATCTTGATATTAATTATTTTATATCACTATTAGAGCTGCCACAAACGATTATTTTAATAGTCGACTATTTACCGATCATTTTTTCCGACTAGTCGACTAATCGGGTCATTCACAAACTGGATGTAAAGCACACATCTTAACCATCATTAGCTTTAAACTAGCTAAAAACTAGATAGAAAGCATTACCTGCAATAATCCCAGTGTGAATACTGTAAGCTGAATTTGGCTGTTGAAGAGACAAGTGCTGATAGCTGAAGATGCTGAAATTAATAGCTAAAAATGCTGATAACTGAAAAAGCTGCTGATAACCAGGTAAAATATTACTTTCATGCGAAATCAGCCTAAAAAAACTGAAAAGCAGCCTAAATTAGCCAAAACAGCTAGCATGCAGCTAAAAAAAAAACTCCAAATATCTGAAAAATTGCTAAACTCAAACATGGCCTAAAAAACTGAAGAAAAACAAGTTAGCCAAAACAGCTAGCATGCAGCTAATATTTGCTAAACTCCAAAATACCTTAAAAAAATGGAAAAATCCTAAATCAGCCAAAATAGCTAGCAGTAGCTGAAACATTAGCTAAAATCTAAATTAGCCTTAAAAAGCTTAAGAAATCCCCAAATAGTCCAAAAAATTGACAAAAACGTAATTACTTGCTTTTCTCTGACGGTTTTTTTCATGTCCCTGAATTGTCACAAATGAGAAACTTTTTTCAAGTGTTTTCTCAAGTCTACAGTTTTGTAGGAAAATAAATTTTTGCACAAAAGTTTAGCAATAAAAATAAACCAATAAAAACAATAGAAAAGAAGAGAAATGACACGATTTGCACTTTTCTATCGGCCACAGGATATGTATCCTTATATCGCCCAGCACTAGTTCCCAGTGGTCTCTTAATTATGATTTTGCAGTTTTTAGTAAAAATCAAAAAGCCTGTGTAATTTTTTAAGACATATTTTGTGCAACGCATCAGGAGATTATGAGAAATGAGTTGTGGGTGGGACTGTTAGCGCGGAAGTTAGCACGGCTAATTTTCCCATCAGCCCTTCGTTTGCACTCTCTACCGCTGGCTAAATAGCACCCTAAAAGTTCTAGCTAACATTAGCAATATTGCAGCCATCCAGTTGTACAGTCTTGAGCCAGATAGTACCTCAAATGAGGAAAGTTAAGACGTGTAGGGTTCTATTTGTCTGCAAGTCTGCTGCGTCATAAACCCGAGTTTTTTCAAACATCCGGTTTTCATCTAATTCTGACCCAACCCGATTTGCATAAAGAAATACCGCAGTTTTAATCCTAAAGTATTTAATGTTCTTTACTGTCCTTCATTCAAAATGCTACAAGAACATGTTAAAAATAAAAAAAAACAGTTTTCATTGCAGTGGGTCTTTAAAGACCAGTTTTATTTATTTTTTTTTTTTGCTACTTAAAAGCCATGATTAGAAGCAACAGGGAAAACTAAAAACCTGTAAAGCCTAGCTCAGAGGGGATAAATTATCACATCATGTTTAACATAAATCACAACTAAACTCTTGATGACTTTATTCCCTGCAGTACAGAAAGAAGATCATTTGTCCAGTTCTCTCAAGAGAACCTTTAAAGCTTTTTGCTGCTGAGCCGACATTCAACGCTTTCCAAGAACATTAACGCAGTGGTGACCTTTACTGCGAGTAACCAGGGGATTTGAAAATCTGCACGCCATCTTGAATTATTAACCTTTATTTTTCATCTCCTGCTACAGGAGAAACAGAAAAACAAATATTGCTGTGTTTGGCTTTTAACCCGTTTATATATAAACAATGATTTTAAATCGAATTATTTTTCAGTTACTCTAACTGAATGATTATAATTCCAGTGCGAAAGAAAACCAACAGGTAAAATGTCTCTTAAATATCGAAAATCTGAGCTACAGCTGGAAAAATAAGTATTGCAACTTATTGAGTCTTTTTATGCATCTTTGTTCCACCAGATACTAATTACCTAAATTAGGTGTAATCAGTGAAAAGAGATTCAAATGATAGAAGACAACAAACAGCTCTCCAAAACATACATTCTCTTTAAATAACACAGGGATAAATATATTTTTTCTGCGATTAATGACTCCAAAAAAAAAGAGGATATGCTATGAATAAAAAGAACATTTTGGAAGAAGGTCAGATTTCTGCTTCAATGATCTGGGATTTAAACGACAATTAAAAAACGTCTGGTTGGCACAAAGAAATATCTTTAGCCGTGCAATTTGATTCCTTATTTTGCATTTATATATTTTGATGGAGACAGTCAAATGTCGCAACAACAAACAGCAAAAGAGATTTCTGACAATTATGCCTTCCTGCATACTATCAGCTAAGTGTGTAAATACATCTAAAGCACATTAAAATCCAAAAATATATTTTTTTTATTAGTAGCTCTTGACTTATGAGCAAACTTTGCCTATGTGTGCTGTGATGATGAGTCACTAAAGTTTTACCCTGACATGACTTTTTTTTTGGTCTTTGGGAAAACTAAAGTGTTCCTTTGACTGCTCAAAAAAGAGGAAGAAGAGTGGCAAAAATAAAAAATGTACTAAAAAAATATTTTTACTATTATTCTGGTACTAAAAATGGTACTAAGAATGCTTAGAGGTTAGGGTAAGATTTACCTTACCCTAACCTTTCCTACAGGTCCATCTGGCCCAAACAAAAAAAAAGGAGTTCAACATTTATTTGGAAAATTACGTGCAAATAGTCACTTTCTTTTATTAGAAAATATGATTTATTTTTTTCGGGAGCTCATTTTCCTACCCCGAAGTAAGACCCCTCAATCTCTGAGGCCCCGCTTTTTGAGACGTCAACCTGGAGCTAGCCTCGGCAGCATGTCTACATTTTGCACGGATGGATGTGCATATAAAAAAATGTAAAGATTTTGCATTTTTTGCTAGCTCCATGGAGAAAGTGGGCGTGTGTGTTAGCTTAGGGGTGGTGCTGGCAGCGCAGGCTCTTCCTGAAAGGGGCTGTTCCCCACTTTGTGACATCACAATGTGAAAACCTTGTGGATTGGGAGAGGCTGGTCCTCAGAGAGAAGGATTTTAGAGGAATGCTCAGAGATGCATGAATGGAACAAAGATAATACAACTGTTAGTTTTTCTTTTTGTAGTTTTGAATTAACATTATAATACACTAAAGCTCAAAAATGTTTTTGCATGACATAGGCCTTTTAAAATAACTAAAAACCAGGATAATAGGACACTTTTGATCCAGTATAATATTAAATACAATTAACTTGTTATCAACAACGGCCATTAAACTTATAATCAAGTGAAGACAATTAGTATTAAAAGGCAAACCCCCTAATTCAAATAAACAATAAAACACATGGTCTCCCGTTCATTCTCACAATTTACACTGGACCTGTCACCTTTGACATGCGCAGTTCGCTTCTTACCTTGAGCGATAGCGATGGACTCGAAACTCTGCAGCTCATTCAGTAAGCAGGACCTCTCCTTTGGGTGAAGGCGGTAGATAAACTCCTTGGCTCTCTTCGGAGAGTTCAGCGGCTCCCACGGCTCGTTTCTCCCGTGAGTTCCCATCCAGCAGCTCGGTACGTGCCGCCCAGTATCCGGCAGCCCCTGTGCCGTCACCACCGGCGGGAGCGCTTGCCTCAGTCCCCGCGGTAACTTCTGAAAAGCTGGCCAAATGGCTTTCCGGAGGTAAATCTTCAGCATTGCGGCGGTGTGAACTACTCCAACATGAAAAACCTGCTTTCTAGACTAATGTATCGCTGACCTCCGACGACGTCCCCCGGCTCGAGCAGCGGGTCGGCACTCGGAGAAGTTCAGAGACCTCAATGGAACACAAGTCGACGACTTTTGGGGTCAGTTACCGTCAGACCCGCGCTAAATTCGGAGCGCTCAAACATTTCTTTTTGTGCTGTCCGCCGCCTCAAACTGGTCATGGTCTCACAACTCACCGGTTAAAAATTATACACGTGAAGCTACGCCCAAACCAGACGAGTTCAGTCTGGAGAAAATCACTTCTAGAACTAAAAATAACACTTCCTGCCTTTCAAAATAAAATAGCCTCTTTCCGGTTAAACCCTTTCTCAATAATTTTAATTTTTCAAATCAACCCACGACACTAGAATACATTTTTTAAATGCAATATATTATAAATTATAGATTTTTTTGGCACTTTTGTAAAATTAATTCATTATTGTGTTGCTATTTATTACTACAAAATACTATCGTCTTACAAATATGGTAAAACAGCTCCATCTTCTGGTCAAATAGGCAAAGGTAATTTCTAACTAATAAAAATGTAGTCCAAAACATAATATCAAATATGATTTTATTTACATAAATCTCTTTTTAAAACAAAAGGCAAATGAAGTAGCTCTTAAACTTAAAAAGTCTTTCAGATCAAACTAAACATAAATGTCCTTCATAGCTGAAACATGTCAAAAAGCACAGCTTTCCAAATAAATTTAACTAAGACACTTTCAGATTTCTGCAAAAAATAAAAAATAAAAATAACAGCAATTAAATTATGAGAAACCCCTTGAATCGTTTAATGGTGGGAAATGTTGAAATAATAATCAATAGTTGTGCTAAACCCCCCAAAATAAAAATCCACCATGTTGATCTCTGCAGTTGCTAGTGTTCTTATTTTCCCAGCAGGCAAAAGCATCACTTCTAAATCAAAGGGCTTTGATTTGACTCAGTAGTTTGAATTAATAGATAATTAATTAAATCCTAAGCTCAAAAATACAAATAAATCAAGATATTTTTGCAAATAAATATAATTTCACCTGTTTTTCATTTAAACTATTCTTGTATTCATGCTGCAGGCCCCTGAGACAAAAACTGCCAGTAATCTGACATGTAAAATAATCAACACTTTACTTACTGAGTAATACAAGAATAGCTGGTGAAGTTCAATTTATCGATTCAATTAATTAAAAATTAATGTGTTTGGGCAGCTGGTTTGTATTTCTCAAGCTAACTTTTCTGAATCTAAAGTCAAAATACTTTCAGTGGAGAAAAATAATAATAAATCAGATTTTCATTCTCCAAAGCATCCAATCTGAAGAGAAAAAAAAATTGCACATATTCATTTTGCTGCATGTACAATAACGTACACAAGATGTTAAGCAAGGTCGCAGACCAGTAGTAAAACTAACCGAGGTATTTCAGTGATTACAGCAGAAAGTTACTCTTTAAAACACTGGTTTTCTTCAGTTGAGTCAATAGAAAACAGCTTCTGTCTGGACAAGGTTATAAATAATCAACATTTTAAGGGCAAAAATGCTGGAAATGTCAAAAGATCCCCCTCCCGAGTGTCATCTGTTAGCCGACAACATTCCAGGTGAGGACAAAAGAAGAAGATCTTGTTTTTTGGCAAAGTAACCTAAAAAAACTGAAAGTTTGCATTTGTTTAGTTGCTCAACAGTTGTGCCTTTTAAACTCTCCAGCATTTTCCCTCTAAGACAACAGGGAACCTGAACTGCATCTTTAAGATGCTGCCCGAGCACATTACATTTTACACACACATGCGCGCACACACACATTTGTAGGGCTGTAAGCAAAAACAAACCCTTTATTCTTCCCATATTTAAAAAGAAAACAGCTTCAAAACACTGATATTTTAAGTGTTTAGTGAGTTTCAGATTCAATGGGATGAGAATTTAACCAAAATAGCATAAATATTATTATTTTTTGATAATCTTAAGTAATTTTTGTAAATTATGAAAAAAAAATCTATAAATTTTTGGTCATGCAGGCGCCACACACACACACACACACGCACAGAATGAGCAGCTTTTACTCTTTCCTTAAGCCCTTTATAGAGTAAACCTCCAAATAAAAAAAAAAAAATAGAGAAAAAATGAGATCCCTGACATTTCTGCAGAACAAATTAAGATGCTAAAGTAGTTTTAATATTATTTTAACTTAATTTTAATAAAGATATACATTTGTGTGTTTGTTTTTTGTCACTCCTCCGTGGAGTCTGTGTCATCGTTGATATAGTCCTCTTCTATTGGGATCCGTCCGTTCTGAGTCCCCCACTCCTCTTCGTCGTACTCTATGCTGTCGTTGTCCTCCAGCAGCTCGTTGTCCAGCTGCTCTGCTCCTCTGGCGGCGTGGATCCCGGCTGCCGCCCCGTTGGCCAGCAGCTCGGCCACGGGCTGTTCTTGCTGGTTAGCTCCAGCTGCGGGTGGGACTGCGGCGGCGGCGTCCTGCGGCGCTGCGTAGCCCCCGTTGTTGTTGGAAAAGGCAGCTCGGTCCCGCCCCTCGTCCTCGACGTAAACCCTCTGGTGGCACATGGGGCACGTGTCCTGGATGTAGAGCCACTTCCTCAGGCACAGTGCGTGGAAGTAGTGGTGGCACGGCGTGATGCGAGCCGAGCTCACGAACTCTTGGTAGCAGATGGCGCACACGTCCTCGATGTCCCACAGCTGATCACCGCGCAGCTCCGGCAGCGAGTTGATCTTCTTGACGGCGGTGCGGCGGTTGATGAAGGTCTTCCAGCCGTTCTTGGCCTGCAGGTAGATGTTGAAGTAGGCGTGCAGGCACATCATGCAGGCGCGGATCTTGCTGCCCGACTCGAACATCATGGTGTAGGCGCCGTTCCCGAACATGATGACGCCGAACAGGAACTCGATGATGTTGCCAGTGGAGCGTACATAATAGACGTAGTCGTCCAGCTTTTCCCACAGGACGTTGGAGAACCCATCAGCCATGAAGAGGCCATAAACCGTCAGGGACACCACCACCTGGAGGGGGACGAGTGGAGACGTTAACCCGAGATATTAGGACTAAACATGCCTTATATAAATATATACATTTATATTAGGGATGCACGATATGAGGAAAACTCACAATGTGTGACATTAGTGATCAATAAAGCAAAACAAAAAAACAAATGATGTGTTTTTTATTTCACTGAAACAGTTTTATTTAAATAAAAGTCTAAATAGTTTGACTCCAAATGACACTCGTCTATATAAAAGACTGGTATACAACATTAAAGGGGTTCATCCGATTGGTTAAATCCATAAAAAGCTCAATTTAATTGGTTAAATATTTAAAACTGCCATAAATTTGTTTTAGCATGCGTGTAAATATTTACGCCATTTTTTGCCATACACATATTACAAAGGCAGATATCGCAATGATAATCAATTTTAAGTTTATTTTGCAGGCTTAATTTTATATTTTTTTAAATTATGGAATAAAAACCCAGCAGAACTCTGAGATTTCTGCATGAGACCAAAAACTTTTCAGAACCAAACAGGATCAAATTGCTTTCAACTACCATGGTGAATAAATAAAACTCAGATCTTCTGCTGCTTTATAGAATACTACACTTTTATGCAAATAGCTTTTGCATTTTCAGCAAATCCCTTCAGCCAATTTTAGCAAAAAGCTTCAGCAACTACTTCCAGCTGAAAGCATTCACACACTAGCATTACTGCAACTAATGCAACTTTTCTAGTTATATAAATACATTTCTGCTTTTGCAAACATATCTTTAAAGGTTTATTAACTTTTGCAGCCACACTTTAAAAACTAACATTTTTTAAACTCAAGTCATAGCCTAAAAACTAGTCACAAAAATATTTTATGATATAGTTGTAAAACTTAAAAGATCAACATTTCTCTGACCTTGAGGCAGAGCTCCACACAGAAGGCAGTGACAGCGAAGAGCCAAGTGTTGAGGACGTAGTTGTGCCAGAGGGCGTAGCTGAGCGCCACGGGGAGCACGAAGAGCGCCAGCGACACCAGCAGGACGGGGAAATGGCGGCGAAAGGAGGAGACGTGGGAGGCGCTGAGCGACATCAGGACGGGGTCGGTCATGCCGTGGATAAAGTGCAGAATGGCCGTCAGCAGAAGGCACATGTTCCGGCTCAGCCGCACCTTCGGTTCAGAGTGAGAGTTTAGTTTAGTCTCAACACGGGAATTTAAAATAAACCAGTTATGAGCTTGGATGCAAAAATCCCTAAATTATTAGATCAGCGGGTGCATCTGTGTAGGAACTCTGCAGGAACGCACCAAACGCTCCTCTGGATCCAGGCTGCTGAGGCCCGTCTGCAGGGCCAGGATGAAGAACAGCACAGGAGCCACAAAGCCTAAACGCTTATCCTCCTCCTCAGTCGAACCTGAGAGTCAAAAAAAAGAAAACATTTAAATTCTGAAGCATTTCAAATTGAGTAGCCGATTCTAAAAGCTCCTTCGTACCTATAAAAGCCAGGATGCTGAGGCCGAGGTAATGCGCCACAGAGGAGATGACGGCGCTCATCCCCAACACGGTGAGAGTGGAATCACAACCAGAGATGATCAGGTTGCTGGTCAGATCCCAGAAAACATCCCAACTCAGCAGGTAACCCTGAGAATGAAAGAGTTGGAGCTTTCACGTGTGTGGAGAAGCTTCAGCTGCATAGAGTCAGTGCTTTGCACTCATCTCTTCTCACTATTTAGCTTTAGGCTAATCCTGCAACTTCCTGGAAGTTCATAACAAAAGTGAAAATAACATTTGAAAATGAAACAGTGAAGTTAATCAAGAAATGTTGGAACGTCATTTTTTTTATCTGATCTTTGCGTCAGATGGTTACTTCCATGTTCTGCACACCTGGAGGAGCATTTTATCTCATACCATGCTCATTTAAGAAAAATATAAATATTAAATATATTATTGGAACTTCAGTAATGTTATATTTTTGAAATTGAATTTTTTTTTTAATTTTTTTTGCAAAGGTGGACTGCTTAATACGCTGTGCATCACGTTGTCATGGTAACAGCTTCAGCGTGAGGCATGCGCAGCCCTCCTTTAGCTACTTTTTGAGAAAGGTGATAATCACGAAAAGTTAATGAAAAGCATCATTTTAGAGGGAAACTTCACCTCTCAGCGCTTTTTTTGTCCAAACAATGAAGCAAAAGTTTATTTAAAAAAAATAACTAAGTCCAAAGTCTAAACAGTTGATTTCCTCCACTGTGTTTCATTCCTTCCTTCTTTGATTCTCTTCTCCATTTCTTTTCCCAGTATTTAAAAGGATCAAATTCACCTGTATAGGTTAAAGGAAACTATAAAATCTCTCGTCTTTTCTACTGTCTTGCTGTTGTGGTAAACTGGGAAATAAGATATATCAACATTTGAATTATGGCATTAATAGGAAATGTGTTCAATATTTTTTTGATTGTTTCTAGTGTGTTGAGTGTTTCTAATGTTTTATTTTTTTTTGATGTAGTAAAATAGAGACTCTGGACCTATTGTTTTCTTTTCTTTTTTTGTAATTTGGTTATTTGTAGACCAGTAGTGCACAATAGTATAGTTTTGTCTTTTTTGTCTTAATTCCATCTCATGCACCATCACCCTTCCCTTTATTTCCCTAAAACTCTCCGACAAACAGGTTAATTAACAGAACCCTGGTCTGACGAGTGTCCCCAAACAGTTGGTCTCATTATGACGACAAAAAAAAAAAAAAAAAAAAAAAAGGTATGGCAGGCTGTTTTCAGCTTCCACACTTGACCAACATGAGGGCAACCTTAAAATTGTTGTGGACATTTTATTATTCCTGAAAGAAGAGCTCTCTTAAGAAAGCATCTTTTAAGTGAAACACTTGACAAGAATTTGATTCCCTCCCTTTTCTCCAAGTAATGGGTTCTTGTAAGTTCAGTTCCTACCTGTGAATCAGAGCTGCCGTCTGCTGCTCCCCCGGTGGCGTCTCCACTTTCTTTCCTTACCGCTCGCACCACATAAACCAGAATCAGCGCCTGAGTAGTGATCCGCGTCAGCCAGAACACCCGGAGCACATCGGGGAAGCGAATCCTTTTCCACGTGTCCTCTAGCAGCAGTTGGAGTCCGTAAATCCTGTACATGTGTCGTACCAGGAGGTAGACGTACCGACACGAGTAGTAGAACCACTTGAGCCTCATGGCCAGACAGACAGCCGTGTTGAGAGCCAGCACCAGGCCGGAGAACACGGCCACAAGCTGCCTGACGTCTGTGGGCAGCTCCAGCATCATGGCCCACAGGGGAATCATGATGTCCAACACGACCAAGGCAGCAAACACGGACTGCAGGTTGAGCAGGAACACGTAGCCGACACTGAACAAAAGCTGCACCGCCGCCATGCCCATCCAGAGCGTCGGCCCGTTCTTTGGCAACAGTCTGAACCCCAGGGCCGTTTTGTAGTACGTGTTGTAGAAGTCTATGTGGGAGGTGACGTGGTAGTTTATGAGGACCGCCGCCACGCCGAGGACGACGGCAAAGAAGAGGGTATAAAACTTGAAGAGGGCTTTCTGGGAAAGAAGTAGAACCACGGTGGAGATGAGGACACCTGCGGAATGACAAAAAAGAATTGTTTCATCATGTATTTATCTATTAATGAACTATTAATTCAGCTGCAAACTGTCCACTAAAACAGAATAGAGGCAAAAATGAAAGCAGTGACTCAATTCTAATTTTGCATCTCTGTGGTAACAAGATTGAGGAAGTTCTTTGAAATGAGCTCAATGTTCTCACTGCTGAGCATTTCTAAGCACACACTAAACTTTGCATCTGTCAGAGCTGCAGTTTTTGGTCTTTATTTTCTTTACTTTTGCTTAGTCGTGTTTGCACAACTTTGCAGAATTCCCAAAAGCCAGAGTAGCATTTAAACTAGAAAACAGAGAATTTTGTTTACTCAATAAAGGTAAATGTGAAGCACAGCGTCATCTCAGACGTGATTTATTTAAAAAATATATACATCTGTGCAACATTTTACAAAAGCTTTCTCTAGAATTGTTTAGATGTGTCAATTTTACAATTCCACTTTTTAAGTTATTAAAAAAGTACCTATACATACTAAAATTTAAAGACAAAAGGTGGAACTTTCATCCTATAAACTTATTTTGTACTTTCTATTTTGGAAAATGCAATAATTACAACAGAGGAAAACTATTTCATGGATTTAATGTGTTAATATTGAATAAACTTTAACCCCAAGTCTTTAGTGTGTTTGGAGTAGTAGTTAGAGGCACTAATAACCTTTGACCTTTTATAGAAAGAGTTCATTGACTAAGAGGATAGTGACCGGTTGACTTAGTGATTTTTTTATGGATATGTTTGGTTTTAAAGATAATAGAGGGGAAGATTATTTTATTGAGACATTTCCTCTCAAACAAAGTTCCTGAACCATGGTGTACAAAGGTCTACAAGCTCTAAAATTGTGGTTACATAATGTATTGGCGACCAAAATATTTAACTTGCCAATGCTGTAAGAATATAATGTAGAGTTATGCGTCTTCGTAAATAGACAATCTTTGAGCAACCTCAAAAAGACTCAAATTTGGAGGGTCTGAGACGTTTATCACGTCATTACGTTACAATAGTTTTGAGACTTTAAAAAGTGTAAATTGGTTTCTGCTCCAAACAAATACGGACATAGGGCGACAATAAATATTAACGTTTTCTTTCAAGTTCATTTCTTGTGAAACTGAGAAGCTAACAGCTGTCAGATCATTCATTGCGACAATAACACGAATGACAAGGTGTTTGTTCATTTATGGCGGCTAAACAAACAGATTTTGTCAGGTCGAATGGTAGTCTGGTTTTTAATAGATTCAGACAAGATAAAAACAAAATTGACACACCTGTCTGTCTGACCACTTGACGTTAGCTGCTGTGACTTAGCTTACAGGTAGCAGTTAGCGTCTGAAGAAACGCAAAGGAAAACTGCAGTAATTGGTAAATTAGTAAACAAACCTGCCTTAAATCTGAGGAACTGTTGGTAGCTAAATCGGATTTAGTCGGTCTGACAGGTGGCACATAACAGTTGATGCTAATGTCACTGCTAGCTCTTTTTTTTTTTTTTAGTTAGGCTAGCTGTGATGTTTGCTAGCATAATTAACTTAACGCTTCCCTTTAAACGGCTTACCCATAACTCTGATGAACACTTTCCCCATCGTGCCGGGCCATCCCAGTCCAGGGTCGCTGTACGAGTTAAAAATCGAGTCGATAATAAAAATACAGGGAACTCGTAGAGCCACATCTAGCACCGCTAAGGCCTGCTGGCCTAGCCGGGCTTGAGTGGACGCCATGCGACTTCCGTAGAGGGGTTTACGGTCCTGGTTAGCCCCAGCTATCCATGTAACATCAAAATGTGTTTACGTCCTTCTTCTCGTCCTGTCGTTTGTTTATCTAGCTGGGGCGCGATCCTCCGCGGCCCCTCATATCCGTCCCGGTGTTCAACCTCCTGTTGCTTCCTGTGTTGGTGAAAAATAAGGAGCTTCTGCTCCCATCCGGCCTGATCGCGACGCAAATCAAACTTCGAGGTGTCCTGTTGACCCCACTGACGGCAAAAAAGATTCTTCTTTACACTTGTAATGGCCGTTTTCTTCGGCGAAGATCACACAAGTTGTGATTCGAGCGACGTGACGTAACACCGTACGTACGTGGGTGTGGCAGCTGACGAAACCCAGAAACTCAACACAACTTTTTTTGTTTACGCCAAAACATTTGTACTTTTAGAGACAAGTGTTTATTATTTCAGAAACTTCTCTGATTTCACAAAGACTTCTGTCAGTGAAACACATGATCATTCTGAGGACATCTCTTGGTCATCAGCTGGAGCTGAAGAAGACTTTGAAGGTGTTGTTGTAGATTGTGTTGGCAAGTTCCACTGGATCTTCTTCCCTGACAGCTGCTATCACTTCAAGAACTTGTCTGGAAGAGAAACAATTACTGTTAGTACATCTAAAAACAATGTAAATATATAATCAAAGACCTACTCCAGTAAAAATTGTGTTTTTATCATGTTTTTGTAGCATTTTTCTCATAATGGAGGACATATAGAAATAAAATTAAGATTAAGAGCTCATTCATTTCACCAAATCTGGCCCCTTTTGCAAAAAGTTTGGACACCCATGTTTGGACAGATGGGTGATGGGAAGTGGGGGCGGGCTTACTCCATACCAACAGTCCCGTCCACACCTTAGAAGGGAATTTCTGATTAACTTCTGCAGCTGTGCAGAAACTATGTCCAAGAAAACGACACACATCTTTTGCATTTAAAAGAGGACTGAGAACGCTTTTACAATAAATGACTGGAGTGGGTCTTCTAAAACCTTTTAAAAACATGTTTACGGGTTACTCACATGATATGGCAGGGCTCATTTCTGTCTTTTAAACAATGTCCCGTCTCCCATTTCTTTTTGGTGGGGAATGTTGTTTTAACATGTCGAGAGCCTGCGTGAGTGTTCTTTACACCGCACCACGGAGCATCTGTGAAGGAAAAATCATTCAAAGAAAAGACGGAAAACTCCTAATTAGGCATAACGTTTGAATTAACTGAAACTGAGTTAAAATATCCAGATAAGGACAGTATTCCTACAAAAACATCAAAATACGGATTTGTAGAATCTACCTGATGATAAATGTTGCATTTTGTCAAATACTTTTCAGCAAATGTTTATGTTTTTCACCTGTTTCTATCATCAATCTTTCCGTGGGGATGGACTTCATGGCTTCAAGATTGGACTCCGTTTTCAAGGAGCTGAGAAGAACAAATGTATCCATTTATGGCCACAATTTTATAAAAAATAACACACATAAATTGAATTCATCTTGCTTTGGAAAATCTATGAATTATTAACCCTTAAAGTCCTATTCCAATCATCTTTTGAGCTATTTTAAAAGAATTCCCAGCTGTCTTTTAATTATATTTATTCTGATTTTTAGCCAAAATAAAAAAAATAAAAAAAACTGTGTTGTTTTGTAGGACAAAGTTTCTTCAAAACAGCTGTAGTTTATTAGAAAAAGTTGTTTTTGGCAATCCAGTGGACCAAGAAGCGTGTTTTCTACGTCACTAAAACAGTCTTGTTCATACAACATTTTTTTGTCTGCTTTTGATTCACAACGATTTGAGTAACGAAATACTCAGAAATGCAAGTTTGAGCTTAATTTTAATAATATATGTCCTCCATCATCAGATAAATGGCACAATAAAAAGCTAAAAACACTATTTTCATTTTATTGGGACTTAAAATTAAATGTATATTAGTTCAAAGACCTTTAAAAATATATATTTACAGTGGTGCCTTAAGAGGGCTGCTTCAAACTACTAGCCAGAAATCATGTTTAGTAAAAAAATATATATTTCAATTAAAAAAAAAATAAATAATAATTTGGTTAGGAATTAATACAAAAAAACGTATCTTCCAATTACTTGAATTTTAGTAAGGGGTGAGTTTAATTTGGTAACTGCAATACCACCCTCCTTCTACAGGGGGCAGTAGCTTAAAAACTTTTGTTCGTTGTTTTTCCAAAATGTTAAAATTTCTCAGATTACAGGTAAAAATGAAAGATTTCTAAATAATATTTTACATACTATACAGATATACCAGTAGATGGAATAAAAAAACATTAAGTGTGCCAACTCAAACTTTCTTGAGGCAAGATTAATTATTATAATCATAAATCATAAAGCAGAAATAAAACTAAAGTCATTTTTTTTCGTTTGACAGTAAAAGCAAACATATAACATCTCTTTACCATCCGTTTATGCCAATATAGAGGTCCATGTCAAGGATGGCAGCAGCATCTTCTGCAGTTCCATCAAATGAATGCACCTGAAGGAAATATGTTAAAGAAAGTTTAAATAAACATGACGGCCTTTTCCTCTTAAAAGAATGAAAGTAACAACAGATTTATCCTCACCACTCCTCCCACACATCGGTCTCGATTTCTCTTCATGATGTCTGTCAAAATAAAGTCAAAGAATTACTAAACTCATAAAAAGATGCGTTTGTGATCCAGACAGGATATTTACCGACCAACGAACTCCTGATGGGCGTTTCTGCAGTGGAGGAACATGGGAAACTTGGTGCTTTCCGCCAGGTCAAACTGCTTCTCAAAGTATCTGTAAAAGATCAGAAAGAGCAGGAGGAGGGAAGAAGAGAGTTGATTTTTGATTTTTATCAAGTTTTATTGCTTATGTGTTTTACACTTCCTAGATATAAAGTCTATGAAGTAAATTTAAATACATTGTGCTAAAAATCAATTTGACTTTTGTCATAAATCAAAGGAAAATACTGGAAATGCAACATTTTGCAAGGCAGCCACAGTCTGTTCAAATATATTCTGTTAGACATACTGTATTATTCATTTATTATTCATTTATTGTTCATACCAACGTAACGATGCATACAAAATATTTCTAAATATATTGGGGGACAAAAATGGAATTGCACATTGTGATCTAAATTGCAGTAAATGTGTGGAAAAAAAGCCTCAAGTATCCATCACTTGATATTTTCATTTTATTTTTGATTACCCTTTAAAAGGTTTCATTAAAAAACTATTTCACGAGAAACAAAAAATATAATAATTAAATCCAAATTCTTAAAGTAACTTAAATTATTGCTTTAAAACAAATTACAAGTAAAAAGTTAAAAAGCAGCTTTTTTATTTTAACAAACCCCAGAAATAAAGTTGTTTTAGTCCAATCAAAAGTTAAAAGTATTTAGCTGGTAAAAGGCAATTCTGGCACAAAACAAATTCAGATAAATGTATTGAACAGCTGTTTGTGAACAAGTTCGACATATGTTTTTATGACTGATTGCTATGGAATATACATTTTTTTAAAATAAATACTTATGAGTTAATCTGTAACATTTTCTCTAACTTTCTTCCAAAGTCAATTACTTAAAATATTCCAATAAAATGTCATTCCCTTCCTGTACGATTGAGAATATTTCAAATATTCTAAAAAATATGGCGCTGAACATGAAATATGTTATTTAAAATACCACTTTTTCCAGAATATTCTTTAAATGTGGAATGTGGGAGGTAATGTAAATGCTGTGGTGAGAGATAAATCAGTAATTACAGCTGCAAACTCACTTTAGTTGAGTCTCCTTTGGGCAAAACTCCAACCGATCAAAATCTGAGCATAAAAAAAGTGAAATAAGAAAAAAGTAAAGTGAACCAGCAGTTATTTGTGATCACAGAGACTGTTGAGGTGACACACCCAGCCCACACTCTCCGATGGCCACCACCTTCCCTCTGTGTGCGGACGCCAGTTCCATCAACCCTGACAGGTACTCGGATTCTCCGCTCTGCTCAAACTCAGCACAGCGGGTAGGATGGCAGCCGACTGTGCAGTAAAACTCATCTAAAAAAAAAAAAACTCTTTGGTATGTCAGAATGGAAAACATTTCTTTTGGCTGAAATCTGTGTAAAGGTGATGCTACCTCGAGTCTCAGCCAGTTTTAGGGCCTCCCGGCTGTCTTCAAGGTTCCCCCCAGTGATCATGAACTGAAACATTTAAGAAAAGCATTGCATAAAGTCTTTATAATAGAATTATAGATTTTTTATAAATGAATACCTTTTTTAAATAATATTGTAAAATAAAACAATTTAACTGAGGTTTTTAGGTTCTACAGTTTATTTTTTGAGGAAAAAAAATGTTTCACTTTTAGCTTAATTATGTCACTTTTCAAGTCTGTTGACATCATTAATCATTAATTTCTTTAAGTAGAAGGTATTTTAACTGAATACAATGTCAATTTTAAGTTTTTATTAAATACTGAGAGAGCCTTAAAGTTTAAGAAAACTTGTAAATCCATAAAAGTCCATAAAACTTAAATGTATATATATTTTTAATTTAATTTACAAGGAAAGTCAGGTAGAAAGATAAAGTCACAAAAACCATTCGTCCAGCAAATGCCTATTAAATTTAAAGTTGCCCAAAGAGTTTTCCAGGTAAACACTCACTAGAATATTTAATTTTATATATATTATTTCACAAATATCCAAACAAAAATGTTTGTGGATGACAGAGATTTATAATAGAGGGGAAATTGATTTATGCAAATTTGGTTGACTGAATGTAGTTTGACAATCTGCATCCATCACAAAATATTTAAAGTTATCAACAGCGTAGATGTTTTAATTGATTCCCTGTATATCTGCTAAAAAAATGCCTGAGTCAGTTATAAAGGGGAAAAAATTGCAAAACGTTCATATTTACATATTCCATAAAATTACAGAAAATCATCAAATATTACTATTTCAATAAAGTATTATTTAAATAAAAATGCTGCTTTTGCTGCATACCTTTTCAACTCCAACTTGGAGAGCTCTGTCAATGATCTGATCAAAATCATCTAAAAGAAAAACAGAACTTAAAAAACTTTAACAGTAATGCCTCAGAAGTCAAAAGAATCACGAGTGACTTACCGTCATGTTTTTGTTTCCCTCTGTAAACTCCTCTGAACATGGGATCCGTCAGATTCACACCAATATCTGGAGAGGTCAAACTTGATCAGATTTTCAAAATGTCAACGAATATAAATGTGAAATAATGACTTTGCTGTTACATCTAGTTTAATCATGTACAACTCTGCTGGTCAGTGGTATACAATGAAGTACAGAAGGAGAACATAGCAGATCTATGTCCTTCTCAAAAACTATTATAAATACCCATGGAAGGAAATGTATTTTGGAAAAACAAATGCCTAGTTTTCATGGCACAACTTAAATATTTGAAAAAAAAACACAACATTATTTTTTTTTCCTTGAAAAAAACAAAATATGTAATCTAGCTTTTCTAAGCATAAAGGTGAATAACCCAATTTTATTTTGCTCCCTTTTTATATAATAGCTGTTAGAAAGAATTGTTTGAGGTTTTTGTAGAAATGTGATTTTTGTTTCTATTAAAACAGGCATAATTGTATGGTTTAAGTTATCAAAAAAGAAGTAAAAAAAATATTAGATGGTCTTGCACACTTGTTTTCACCAGGTGACAAAAAATTATGAGAGTAATTCCTGCTTTTTTCTCACAATGAACAAGTTTTTCTTTTTAAATAAATAATTAAGGACAATTGACTGGTTGAGGGATTTGCATGCAAGATTTTTGTAAAATATATTTTTGTTTATTTAAAAAAATCACAACTTTACTTAAAGGAACCAATACAAGAAAACGGTTTAATTATTCAATTTACAATGCTGTACTTTTATGTGGCATTTGGAAAACTTAAGTTCGATTTTAGTTTTGTTCATGTGTTTTTTACAAAGCTGCTGTGTTATGATTGTGGTTTAAACTGGGCTAGCTAAAAGGTTAGCAATGCTGCAAAAATCTTTGCAAGTTCGCTTAAATCAAAACATATCGGAAATACATCAAGGTCAGCGCTTAAAAACGTTAAGCTAATTCTGCTAAGGTATTTTAAAAAACCTCACCAATGAATTTGTACTGTGCCATGGTTGTTATACTTCTAAAAAGAAATATACTTGCAGCCTTCAAAAATCCCATGATGCAACAGTACCGTAATGATGGTACTACAAAATAGTTCGGTGTTTTAATCAGTTAATTACGCCCCTAGTTTTAATGTATTTGCTTATTGAAAAAAATATATACATTCATCCAAAAAAGTTTAAAATTATGATATATAGCTTTTCATATAAAACAACATACTGATAATAAAAAGTATGGCTGCGTGTTATTATGGTCATTACGGTTTAATGTCCTGACCGCCACAATATCCCACAATGCACCACGTCGATTAGTGAGAAGGTGACAGGGGACGGCGAAAATGGCCTCGGCCTTTCTTAGCCACCAACAGAAAGTATTGCGGCTTTACAAGAAGTCGCTGAGACACCTGGAGTCGTGGTGTGTATTTAGGTAAGAACGTTTATTTTATTTGGGGGCGGCAGGGATCAGTGTCGACTTTGTTATACTTGCATGGGCTATCAGATAAGCTAGCTGCTGCTAGCGAGGTCACTTGCTTTGCACATCGGACATTTAGCCAAAACACTAGTTCTTTGTAATGTTAAATGAACTATTATTTCTTTGCCAAATATACGTTTGTTTATGCAAATTATCGTTTCATTGTGCATCAAACTCATAGTTTGTACCAAAGATCTCTTTTCAAAAAGCCCGAGATTGAATACAGCTAGCTAGTTGCTAGCAAAAATATCAAAACATAACATGTCTGAGGCTTTTTTTCTCTTTAAAATGTAAGTTTTTTTTCTTCTGACAATATATCTATTATAATGTCCAAAATAGAATTTAGATAATAATACAAATCTGCACTAAACCTCTCCTGCACAGTCTGATTTAATTTGTGCCTTATTTATAATTTTTTAGATCACATTTACACAATTATTTTTCAAATATTGCTTTTTATCTTTATTTTGTTGTTTTTATTTGTATTAAATCTTTTTAATTATTTATTACTTGAGGACAACTGCAACTTATTTTTTTTTTCCTGAAAAAACCCTCGTATCTATTTCAAAGCACATTGGTTGTGGTCCATTAAAGTTTTTGTACTTTATTTAAAAGCAAGAAGTACTTTTGAAGTAGAATAGATATTTCAACCTTACTAGTAGATGCACAGATTATATTTATTGTAGAAGCATTTATCTTTCTGTGAAGGTTCATTATTATTTTTATGTTTCATTTTTTCTTGATTAAAATGAAAATATCATGAAACATTGTTTGCAGTGTTAACGCTAACATTTTTTTCCCCTAAAAATTAAATTTTAGTTTTAAATGTTGAAGTTGTTGGGGTAAAATATACATTTTTGTTTTCATATAGTTGTTTATCAGTTTAGAAACCAAAGTGTGAGAGAAATGTCAAATTCTCCAATTTAAAACAAAAATAAATGTTATTTTCCGATGTTTCTTAATTTTTTAAAACTATGTTAAGAATAGTGTGAATAAACTTAGTTTTTTCTTAAATTAGAATACCTCTTTTTACAAATGAATCTACCAGAATGTCTTATCTGTTTACATTTCATGGTATTACTACATCTATGTTTTTCTCCTAGTAGAAGTAATGAGGATAATGTCATCTTTCTTGACTCCGGCTGTCTAGATTTAATCGTTGTGTTTTCCTGCTCTAGAGACAAATACCGATTTTACGCCTGCTTGCTGCGGGCGCGCTTTGACGAGAACAAGGATGAAAAGGACATGGTGAAGGCCACTTTGATGCTAAAGGCTGGAGAGGAGGAGTTTTGGGCCAACCAACATCCTCAGCCCTACATCTTCCCTGACTCTCCTGGAGGAACCTCTTATGAGCGATACGAGTGCTACAAGGTGATTTTGTCTTTTGAGATCGATCCACAGACAGAGTTATCATTTGTACACTTGGATTTTAAGCGCAACTGTAGGATGCTTTGAACTTTATTTCTCTGTCGGAAGTTTTTTTGCTAAATTACCTGACACTGTGCTTGGTTTCTGTAGGTTCCCGACTGGGTGCTAGATTACTGGCATCCCTCGGAGAAGGCCATGTACCCTGACTATTTCTCCAAGAGGGAGCAGTGGAAGAAACTGAGGATGGAGAGCTGGGACAGAGAGGTGAGGAGAACTACATACATTTTCTTTACGTGCCTCCAGTGCTTTTACCCCCCCTCACTACGATTTATTTCATCTCAATGCACAGTATAATTGTCAAAATCAGTGTTTGTGTTGTTTAAAGTCCCACTCCGATCTTCTTTTGATCTATTCTAAGTGTTCCCAGTGGTATTTTCATCATGATTTTGCCGCTTTTAGCCCAAACCACAAAACCTGTATCACTTTCAAAGCCATAGTTTGTGCAGAGCGACATGAGCTTATTAGAAATTCACCTCTGAGTTGTGAGAGGGACAGAAAGAAACCCCGCCTCACTTCTTCAAAAAGCATTTTCGTCTGCTTCTGTTTCAGGATTTGAATAAAGACAAACTCAGAAATGCAAATTTTAATCTTAAATTTCATTGCATATGTCCTCCATTATTAGAAAAATGCTACAAAAACACAATTTTCATAAGAGTGAGTCTATTTTCTCATGGAGGAGGAGATGTATAAAAAAATTGAAGATTAAAACAGCATTTATGAGTATTTTTTTTATTCAAGTTGTGTTGGATCAAGACTAGACAAAATCGGCAGTATGAAAAAGCTCAGATTTGTGTCGCAGCAGCAGCCATGGCCAAAGTCTCCCTTCCCCACTCCAATTCTAAATCGTCCACTTGCAGACAAATAGATCCATTAACATCTATATTTTCCTCGTCTGAACTGACATCAGGCTCAAAATTTTACAACTGGATAGCTCTGATGTTGCTTTTTTTTCCCTTTTTTGCCACGCTAATGTTAGTTTGGGCTTGTGAGGTGATTGTTGATAGCGAGTAAGTGTAAACAAAGGAATGCTGGGAAATTAGGGAGGCTAACTTCCACCTTAACAGTCCCGCCCACAACCTGAAAGCTAATTTCTAATGAGCTCCTGTAGCTCTAAAGAAAATATGTCATAAAAACGACATGATTTTAGTAAAAACTGCATCATTATGATGAAAAGACCACTGTAAACGATTTTAAGGTAGAAAAAAATATAGTTGGAGTGATATCAAACACTTGTTAGATTTTCCACTTTAGTTTTATATTTCTCTTATCAGCTATTTAATTTTTTTTGTGAATAATGTTTACGCTGGGCGCTAATATTTTGTCTCCATATTGCTTAATTTGGTCAGATTCTTAATTTAAATAAATAGAGAAATATATTTAACAGAACACTGACTATATTTAATGTTTTAAATATGTTTTATTTTAACTGTAGAAAAAGAAAAGTTTGATATTTGGTGACAGCATTACTAAAATAAATCTTGGCCCTGTCCTTTGACTTGCAGGTTGCTCAGCTGGAGGCTGAGACTCCCGCTGGAGGTCCCAGGACGGAGGCCCTCCCTCCTGCCCGCAAAGAGGGCGACCTCCCTCCCCTGTGGTGGCAGTACGTCACCCGCCCCAGGGAGCGCCCCACCTAAACACCTCGACTCTCTCGGGGTCTAGATCCTGCAGTCTGATTGAAAAACCGTTCTGCGCAGCCGCACCGTGACTGAAAAACTTTTATCTCTGTGCGTCTGGAGCCTTTTCCCACCTGGTTTAGTCGTAAAAGTAAACCAACAGCTGGAACTAAGTGAATCTTCAGGATACAAAATGACTCAATCAGTACTGTTTCAATAAACTGTGTGATTACTGTAGAGTGTTTGTGTGTTCATTGAAGCGAGAAGCAAAGATTTTAGTGATTAAATTTTACTGATACAGCAAATTAATCCAGTTTATTTTAGAACGGAGAAAAAATAGTGGTTTAAAGTCACATACGTCTGCAGTAACAAAAATGTACATTAAGATAAGAGATGAGACCTGTAACCTTGCATTTCATTACACTGGTAAGTGAGGTAAATGATGCTGTATTAATACAAACATTGCACTTGATCTGAAATTAGTATCCTTTGGTTTCTAGTAGCCAACATCCCAAACTTTACTGAGGTTCTACACTCCTTACAATTCAACTTCAGCTTTTTTAAAAGGGATTTATGGAGTTTTATTTAAGTAAAAAAGACAAAAGTCACTTAGAAAAGTAAAATAATCAAGCCTGTGGTGGCACTATTTAGCAGCACAATGAACCCACAACACTAAAGACAGTTCCTGTCTGCACATCCTGATGGTTTAAAGGAGAAAACTGTATTTGGTAGAGATGGAAGAAAGTCCACAGGGTCTATGATTCAGGATCCTGCACAATAAAGAATATCAACTTAAAACAAGTGGCTGTAGTGCCATGGGTGATAGTTTCAACGTGTTGAGGACTTTTGGCAAAAACAAGCATATTTGAGGTGATAACTGACGATTCTCCATCGTTATGGTGAGAGGCGTGGTCTGAAGCTGCGCGGCCGTATCATCATGGTAACCGCCTTCAGAGAGTAGAAGTCAGAATCCTTCCAGGAGAACCAGACGATGCCGTCTGGGCCCAACAGGTTGTGAGCTTTCAGAGAGTAGTGGCCACCCTGGAAGGAAAAGATACCAAAAAAAAATGTGTTTTTGTGACTTAAAAAAGTGCAGGAAAGGTTCAAAGTGGTCTGCAACTAGTTAGTTTGTTAGTGATCAGAACGCAACAAGAGCAATAAAGTCCCACTTCCTGGTTTAGAAAAACACACATTACTGTACACACAGAGAAAAAAAGTCCTTCTCGAAACAAGTTAAAGCAATATTTAGTATAAGATACTTCTCTTGTTATAAGTGAAAAAATAAATCTGCAAACTAAACTAGTAGAATTTGTCATGTCTTGGTATGAATTCTTATCCTTTAAAGATTAAATAAATCTTGAAATGAGCTATAAATGCTCAATATTCAAAATTAAGGTATGTTGCTCTGACAATTGGAAATATGTTTTATATTTTTAAAGTATTTACACACCCTATCCTATTTTATCTTAATTTAAGCAAACAAAGCCACTCACCATCACAAATGAAACTTCTGCTTAAAAATATTGTGTAGAATAACAAAAATAATAGGAAGTTTTGTTTCAAATTAGACGTTTTTAAGATCAAATATCTTTAAGAGGTATTGGAGATTTATAGTCTTAAAAGAAGTGGTTTCGTCTAATTAAGGTTTAAAAAAAATCAGAAAAAAGATTATTATTATTATTGTAAGATATTATTTGACATGTGAAATTATAAACATAAATGATAAAACTTTGAAAGTAATAGGACCAAAACTTGTTAAATCAAAGCACAGACCAGATCTGGAGGTTTTAGTAAATGCAATATAAGGATTTTTTTTCTGTACTTTACAGTCAAAAGTATAGAAAAAATATACAGTTTGTGTTAACATATTAATTATCATTCATTAGATTATATAACAGCAATAATGAAGACAGGCTTTGACTTTTGTTTACATGATTCACATGAATCAAACTCAACTGTATTGGTAAGTACAACTTTTGCCCACCAGAGGGCGTTCTAAGCTATAGCTTTTTAAGATCTTGTCACGTTAACATGTAGATCAACTTGAGCTGAGAGAGAAGGCGTGTCCATAAATGTCCAGCTGAGCTTTAGTATTTTTAAAACACTGGAATTATATTCATTTGAGCTGAATTTATTACATCTAATTTAATCACTCAAGAAAATAAAAATCCATTTACAATGAAATATCAAGTTATGATTGGAGAGTCTACAACGTTTTCAGTACTGCCTGAAATTGTGGACTTTAATGAGAATAATATTGTTATGAGGACATGATTTCTGAAGTCATGTACTGAACAGTTTATTATTATTATTTTTAGAAAATGTATATTTCCTCCCCAAAAAAATCCTGACATTTGTGGTTTGTGTTAAATTGTTGATTATTCCACTTTTTAAAACTCTTTCTAAGTGTTAACAACAGAATAAACCACACAGCCCTGATCAAAACAAAAATATTGATACAAGTTCAACCAAAAATAGTTTATGTGTTCAATTTTGGTAGTAATTCCTTATAACCTCCAAAGTCCATGGATGCATGAGTCACATTTTGCTGTATTGTGACAGTCTGACCAACCAGAAAGCAGGTTGGATCCAAAAAAATTGATATAGAAAAGCAAAACACCGTTTTAAATCTATAAAACAAGTATTTTTTTCAGATCAATTTCAAGAACCAAAATGTTTCACTTTTGGATGAATAATGCAATTTCTCTTTTAAATGTGTATTTGCAATTCGGTTTAATAATTTAATAAGTTAATGATTCAATTCAATTTGATTCAGTTGTATTTATATATCCCAATATCAATATCAATTGGTGAATACATATCATATTTAGTGTACTTTTCAGAGTATAAGTTAGAGTTTTTTGCATACAGAATTTTCCGGAGTAGAAGTCGCAAGAACAAAAAATGTCAAATCAAGAAGAAGAAAACCATCGATAAGTCGCACTTTTGGGAGAAGTCTCAAGTCTGACGTTTCCAAACAAATCTGCCAAGCCCAGTTTAAAAAAGGAAATCCAAGAATAGTAATATTTTGATCTGTATAAGAAAAATATCTAAGTTTAAGAGGGAAACAATTAGATTCTCTTCCATGTTTGTTTTGGACGACACTTCTTCTTCTACCACTGTCAGTAGCAAATACTTATACTCAGATGAAGCGGCCTCTAGTGGTTGTTAGGGGAAACAATCGCCAAAGGACAGCCGATGTATACTGGGAAAATAACAAATAAATGAGCTTATTTATATCTAAAACACACACACACACAAATAAGTCGCACCCCTGCTAAACTGTGAAAAAAAAAAACTACAACTTATTTCCAGAAAATATGGTAGTTTGGCCAGTATATACTCAGAAAAATATGGCATGTCATCTTTATTTTTATTTCACACTCATCAAAACACAGTGTTAGTATTTTTAAATACTTTCTTGGTCCTTCATACAGAAAACTTTCTCTTATTATATTATTTCATGTTTTAAGAGACATTTTTATTTTTTACCTTCTGACTCATTATTGTATTTATAAATTAGAAAACACTATGACTTGACTGAGCATCTTATCTGGATTCATGTTTGTAAGCCAACATGATTCATATAAAGTGTTTTTTACCTTGTAGTAAAATCCATTCAGGTTGGCGTAGAAACACTGGTGGAACCACCAGCCGGCGTGGCTGATCTCAGCACAGATGTTTCCCGTGTCTGGGGTGCTGAAACTGTGTTGGTCGTGATACCAGCCGAAGGAGTCCTCCATCGTCCCACTAAAGCCAGACACGTGCAGGCGGTACTGATCCTCCTCACTGTCGATCCTGTAGGAGAAGGACAAAACCACGAGCTACGTTTGTTATTGGGCTTCTGTTTATTAATCAGTGAAAGCTTTAGAACGACTTTGCAAAAACATAAATATATGTGCACGTTTTTGACAAATCTGTCAATTTATAATTCTAATTCTTGAAGTGACTTGATCTTCTGTCTTTAGCATCCATGTCTACCTGAAGGACTGGTACAGGGCATGTCTGTGGACGTGGCTCCAGTCCTGTAGATCAATACGGAGGCTGTAGTGACCCTGGTTGGTCAGGAAATGGAGGTGTTGGTTTCCTAGCCAGTGTTCTCCTCGCGGTTCTCCAAATCCATCCCGGTACTCTGACCATCCGCGGTTAAAGCTCACCGAGCCATCCCGGCGCCGCTGAAACACTGTCCAGCCGCCGCCTGGTGCACACAAACACTCACGGTAATGATCCGCTTGCTTTTTGACAAGGACGTTTAGACTTAATCTGGGGTCTGAACAACCTTCTGTCAATCAATTTTATTTGGATTTTTTCATAATTAACCGTAGAGCTAAAGAGTTTAATCTATTGCAGTTGAAAAAGGAAGCAGTTCAGGCATGTTCTTTTTAAAAGATCCACTCAAATCATCTTTTGATCTATTTTAAAAGTGTTTCCAGTTTTTTATTATTATTATTATTAAAATAATGTTGTATTTAGCCCCCCCCAAAAAAGCAAGCATAGTTTTCTTAGACGTAGACGTTTGTGAAGAGAAGCTGGAGTTTGTTAGAAATTGGCCTCAAAGTTGTGTGGAGCAACCCCGCCCCCACTTCCCCTCCCTGTTGCTGAGAGTTCTTTGCTTACAAGCTCTCTTGCTATTCTTAATTTTAGAACCCTATGTGGCCCATGAGTCAAAATGTTTGCCTACCGCTGACGTAAATGGATCTTTTTGTCGACAAGTGGATATATCAAGGTGTATTCACACCGAATACGATTTGCGCGACACTCTTTTTCCACACGACGAATTCGCTGCTCGCCGCCTGTCTGACTTTGACGCTGCATGTGGGAGGAGCTACCAGCTATTGCAGAGTAGCCGGGTGAGCTCTGTAACCCCGCGGTTCCAGCGGGTTAAGGAAACAGATGGAAGTTCACTGATCAAGTCACTGAAAACGTCACGTGCCAAAAGTTAAGTTCCGGATTCGCAGATGTGACGCGACGCCCTTTCAAACTTCAGATATTTAAATTTTGGCAACGCCCCCAAGATATTTAAACTCCTCCACCTGAGGCAGGAGCACTCCACCCGCTCTGTTGTGGTGAAAAAAGAACAGAGCCAGAATGCAAAGCTCTCGATTTACCGGTCGATCTTCGCCCCAGTGCTCACCTATGGTCATCAACTTTGGTCGTGACCGAAAGAACAAGATACCGACTACAAGCGCTGAAATTAGTTTTCTCCGGAGGGTGGCTGGGCGCTAACTTAGGGTGAGGAGCTCAGTCACCCGGAGAGAACTCGGAGTATCTTCGCATCGAGAGGAGCCAGTTGAGGTGGCTTGGGCATCTGGTCCGGATGCCTCCTAGACGCCTTCCTGGAGAGATGCTCCGGGCATGTCCCACTGGGCGGAGGCCCCAGGGAAGACCCAGGACACGCTGTTTCTCGGCTGGCCTGGGAACGCCTCGGGGTCCCCCCAGAGGAGCTGGAGGAAGTGGCCGGGGAGAGGGAAGTCTGGGTATCTTTGCTTAGACTGCTGCCCCCACGACCCGGTCCTGGATGAAGCTGAAGAAGATGGATGGATGGCAACGCCCCCCAATTCGCGCCTTGTCGCTCTAATCAACATGCTGCCAGACCGCCACACCAGGCGCTCAAATCGCGCCGCAGGACTTCAGATCGCCTCATGTCGCATCTGTACCATTGACTTAACATTGAAACTGTGAAACTCTGCCACGCGGATCACGTTCGGTGTGAATGCACCTTCAGAATGGAGAAGATCAGGGATCTTGTGCCGCGCCCAACGTATTCTTTACATCACAAATAATCTCTTTTTTGAAACAATTGTTTTCCTTTGCTTCTGATTCACAAAATACTCAGAAATTCAATTTTAAGCTTAATTTTCTATATGCATGTCCTCAAAAAATGCCACAAGAACATGTTAAAAACACCAAGAACACAATTTTCCTCAAAGTGGGTCTTAATACATACAAAACATAAATTATTGACTTGTCATCCAACTTTTATAGGAACTTATAGGAACGTATTCTCTTGATAAACTAACCATATGGGTCTTTTCCATTTCTTACTCAACAACACAGCATCCTGTATGCTATACAGTATGTGTACTTGTGCTGTCTGCTGTCATGTTTGTACTGAGTTGTGTGCGTTCACAAATGTAATTGACCACTGGCATTGGGAGTCCAAGACAATTTTTTTTTCATTTTTTTAAATTTGATTTGATTATGTCGCACAGCAGAAGTCAATAATGGTTTTACCTTCAGTTTCCATGTCACAGTACACAGGAAGTGTGGTGCCCGGCGACATGACGACGGTGTACACGCCAGAGCGATGAACACCATTCATATACAGAGATGCGCAGTCTGACGGACAGAAGGACAAGTACCGTGCATCTGAGGTAGACACAGAAACACACAAACATTTCAAATTGGATTCTATCCTAACAAACAATCAACAACATTTAAAGGTTACTTTTTAGTACGGCTGTCCTTTAAGTAAGGAGGCATTTGGAAAGCAGCAAAACCCCCAAAAATGTACTAACGGGATAATTAAAACAGCCATGGGAATCCTAGGATCCTCAACATTTTTTTGGCAAATATTAGCCTTAAAAAACTGAAACTGATGAACAGGATTGTGGGCGAAAAATTATTTTTGTAATATTTGACTTTTTAGCTATTTTATTTGTTTTTTATTACATTTTTTACATTTTAAAATAATTTAGTTTTGTATCAAAAAAAGAATGTACAGGCTAAGTATTGCAATTTGGTGCCCCTCGCTGCAGATGGCACCATAGGCAGCCGCCTAGGTTGCCTATGCCTAGGGTTGGCCCTGCTGATAAAGATAAATGTTGATTAACCACCCGCTTAGGCACTTTTTTGAAGCAATTTAAATGTTCTTTTAATGAAAAAAAAAAAAAATTTTGATCAACTGAACTGGCAGCTAAGTGAAAGCAAACTCAAAAATATAGTTTTGGACATAATTCTGTGAGACAGAATAATGCACGGCAAGCAGCTCACAACTCACCACTCTGCACGTGTACCTGGTGAAAGTGTGTCTCTTATGCCAAGTGGTGGTGTTGCTTTAATGACATTGATTGTACAGCCGGTGTTGCGGTTCAGGTGTTGCACGGAGGCAGACAGGTTGCGGACCTGGGCCTGCAGCTCGTACAACAAGGCGGCGTGCACGTGGAGCAGCGGATCAACCTCGGCGTGACGCAGCTTGAGGAAACGCAGTCGTTGTTCAAACGTAGAATTTAGGGTACTGCTGTCCTCAGCCTGAGACAGAGAGAATGTAGAAATGAGATCACTAGACGAACGTTAAAAGTGCAACATATTAGATCAGAGTAAAAACACACACTGCAAACTATTTGATACTTGCAGAGATTTAAAACCTTGTTTTTAGATGTTTTTCCAACTTTTCCAAGTTTTTCTCAAAATCAGCACAGTGGAGAATTTTTAGTTTCACTAAGAGCTATTAAAGTCCTAAGGAATTTATCAATGAAATGACACAAACTCTTATCATTAGAAAAACTTGATTTAAGACAAAAAAATAAAAAATAAAACAACAATTCACATTTCACTTTGATTTTTGGTTCAATTTTAAATATGGTGTTTTAAAATTGAATGAATGATGAATGTTGACAAGTTTGACTGCCATTCATTCTCGTTATTTTGGAAACAAAAATTTAGATTTATGTTCTCGGGATTAGTTAGTTTTAGATTTTATAAGGATTTAATTAGATGTTCCAACTTGTACTGAGATAGTATTCTCATTTTGTCCTAAAATTAGTCATTTCGACTTATTACACTTGTTTTTTGTCACTGCATTTACACAAAAATACAAAAAAAAAACCTCAAAAAATACAAACCAATTGCTTAGAACTAGCAAAAATACTTAGCCTACTATTGGGCTGTATAACATTAAATTTAAAGTATTTCTATCTAACAGTTAAATTTTTTATTTTATATTTTCCCTTTCATTGGTTGTTTGGAACTCTATATTTTTATTTATGTATTTATTTTTCATAAGATTTCTTTGCTTTGTGGACAAATAATTGTCGGTCTCTCTTCCCAAGATTTGTGTTCTTTTGCTATTTTAGGCCTCAGTGTAGATAAAAAGTTAAATACCATTAAGCAGTACTAAAAAATGCTAATTTAGTTGAAGTTACGTTAAGAAATAAGCAAAACAATGCACACTAATGAACAAAAAAACATAAAAAGAAAGCCTAACAGTCACTCACCATGTTTTAAATCTTAATCAGTCCGTGTGATTTTTGATTATGTTTCTGCCCCTCTGATGTGGTAACACAATTGTGCAACCAGCAATTTCTCCAGCCATATTAGTTTTAGGTATATTTGTGCATCCTTGCAACTCACTCAGATATTGTTGTGCTTTAAGCCTGAGAACACTTGTGGGTTTGTAGTGTTCAGTTCATAATATTTCCATTTAGTTTTAAAGTAATTGGTATGAGGTGCAAAAACAATGAAAGAAAAGCATCTAGACACATAAATACAATAACGCAATAGTGAATGTCATTATTCAAAACTATTTGAAAAGTTTTAGAAATATAATAATAATACATGAGAATAATCTCTGCAAAGCGATGATACAGTTACACTAAACTTTTATTTGTTGAAAATAATTGAGAAAAGACTGCAAAAATGGAATCCTTAGGATTTTAAAAGATCCTTGTTTCAAGAATAATTGTCTTGCAAAGAAAATATTTTTTTTATCATGAGTTTTTCCATTCATTTTCTAATTGGTTACACCCTTTCTGAGGTCACAGAGATGCCAGAGCAAAAGTAAAATAAATGTAGTAAAAAAAACAACATCTCTTAGTTAGTAGAAAGTTTTTCTTAAAGTAATAGTTCTTAGTAAACTTTTTTATTTTTTATTTTATCCTACCAGCAGTTTTTTTCTTATTTAAAGAAAGTTGGGTAGAATTTATGACTTATTTAAAAGGGTTTAGTAAAAAAAAAAGAAGTACAAGAAAAAGCATAATTATACAAATAAAACACTTTGTTATCTTTTGGGTATTTTTTTGTTCTCAAAAGTTGTGCTTTTTGTTAATTATTTCTAAATTACTTGCATGTATAAACTGAAGTTTATAGATGATCAAACTTTTAATATAAATGTTTATGAGTTTGTGAGTTTTTTGGGGGGAGCAAACAGTGACTTTAAAAGATTTAAAAACACGGTATGACGTGTTGTAAACTTGACAGGCGCACCACTGACGCCGCGGCCCGGAAGGATCCTCTATGGGTCAGGCAGACTCAGAAGGATTTAAGTACCTTGGCCAAAAGCATGCGGCTTATCCTGTTAGCATTCAGGGTTAAGGAGGGCTTAATGGGTGTCAAGACAGAGAGATAAGCAGAGGCAGAAATAAACAGAGATGGAGAAAAGAGGTTGTTGTGAAAAGGGCCACACTCACACCGGCAGGTTCGCACCAGGATTCATGTCTTCACAAGAGTGAAAGTTGGACTCTTTTCAAATGAGTGAACCCTGGTGCACCTAAAGAAACACTTCTAAAGCCTTGTTTCTACTGAGCGATCCACCGCGGCACAATCTGGTATTTTGAGGGTTCCCATTGTAAAATGGACCCTTTAAACAGTACCGGCCCGTACCTCTTGGGGGCCCCGATCGGTTCTAGGCCCATTGAAAAGTGGGGCGGAGCTGCTGTAGCCACCCGTGATTGGCAGGAAGTGATGACGACATTAGAAAGCACAAATATAGCGCTCATTTAAGCTAATATTTCCAACATTTGTAAGTATTTGGGTTTTTACGGTTTCCTGTCTACTCTTTTGGTCATGAGTCTATATTGAAAATACCTGCAAAGAACAGCAAGGCCTGGTCTGCAGTGGAACTGCAAACATTCCTCACCATCCTTGGCGACGGTGTGATACAAGGTGGGCTAGCGGTAGCAGTCTACACCACGCATGCGACGTGAAAATCAACTGTATGGTGGAAGCAAGGCTTACCTGAGTGGAAACGCTCACCAGGATTAACTGGACTGTACCACTCCTTACCGTACCGTACCACACCGCTCAGTAGAAACAAGCCTTAAACGTGCTCTGGCACAGATAACATAAATGTTTAACAATGTAAAAAAGCCCTTGAATAAGTCACAAATTCTTACCTTATTTAAATAAGCAAAAAAGAAAAATTCTGCCAATGGGGTTAGAAAAAAAAATAATTCCCGCAAGCTAGCTTCTTCTCTGGTTTGTGTTTCTGTTTGTTTTCAGGTCAGTGTTTGACTGCTGCCCTCTAGTGAGCAGCTGTTGGAACTGTGTTTTTTTTTCTTAAAACTTAAAGCATTAATTTTAAAGTTCTATGCTTGAAGCAAATCTAGTGAAATATAGAAGTAAAAATAAATGCCAACCACTTGATGCGTTTCCAATGCCAACATTGTTGTGTTTCCATTTTACGAATTACTTTTGTCAAGTTTTTGGTTTTACCTGGTTTCATATTAGCAATATGACCAAATAAATGTGATTCTTGGATACATAGATAGTCCTACTTTAAAAACAACATCAAATATCTCAAACATGTGAGATTTAGTCCTCTGAAAACGCTTGTTGTGTACCTGCATCTCCAGAACCTTGACTCGATGTCGGTGGTTCCTCAGCTCCTCCTGCAGCTCCGACATTGTTTCTCTCAGCTCTTTCAACTGCTCCTTCCTGTTCTGGTTCTCGTGAAGCCAAAATGAAATGTCGTCCGTGCAGCGGAACATATCTGGACAAGGTTTTTGACCTGTTTCTGCAGGAGGCAGTGTCGCCGTCAATCGACAGTGGCCGCTTGGCGTCAGCTGGCTACTGAACTCCCCACACCGTGTTGAGGAATTATTATTCGTTTGGTTCCAGTTTTGGCTCAATTTGTCCACATCGTTGTCACTCCCCATTACTGGGGCATCGGGAGTCAAGTGGGAGCGAGTTTCCTGGATGGAGGTAGATGGATGCCAGTCTGCATCCTCATAGTTGCCCTTATTCATATATGGTACATTCCAGTTTGTTTCCAGGCCCGTGCCAGCTACATCTCTCAGTTTACGAGTGTTTAATTCCCTTTTTGTTATTTTGTTTAAGTTGGTGCCAGTGTTTTCTTGGTTCCCAGCATCATGTTCATCTGAGGCGCCTTGGACTGTTTTTAAACACCAGCCAGCCAGTAAGACAAAAAACAGAAACAGAGATTCCCATCTCATTCTGGAAAGTCTCTAAGTTGCTCTACATAACTGTTTTTTTTTTTCATTTAAATTCAATGTAGCTGGTGGAATCAGCTTCAACCACGAGATCAGCATCCAAGTCCAAAATCATAGCGTAAAGGTGAGATCCAGATATTTCTTCAGTTCAGGAGTGAATCGTGGTCTTCGTCTGAATGAAGAATTGATAGCGGTCTGAAACAAAAGCAAAGAAAGTTGATAAATATGTGACATCATAACCTGTCAGTAGCTGTGTGTACATGTGCAAAATGTTTTAATGGGATCAAAGATTGGACAAGAAGAGAACTGATCCGAATGAGTATGGCTGGGTCAGAGTATTCCGATTTGTGTGTTTACATGACTTATTTTTTTCTGATCAGTCATTTATTTATGTCTGTGTAAACGCAGCTTGTATCTTTAATTTGACCAATTATCTTTCAAACAATATCTTAAAAAGCAAACCAGTAAATTCAGTGGTTCTAACAGTCAAATTCTATTTAAGCATTTTATCTTTTACCAGTAGTTTATAAATCAATCATCCATCCGCCAAAGCCTGTAAAGTATCCTCTCATCATCAGTTACCCTACGATCATAGTGTTTAGGTGATCCTAGAAGCTCACAGATAGAAAAAAATTAGTAATTCATTACACTTGCTAAATGTATTATCTTTGTATTGATTTTTTTTTTTAATTATTATTAATTAATTCCTAGCTTGATACATTAATTGATCGAAGGTCTTGCTATGTTGTTACACAATTTTCTTATCTGAATTTTTTTGGAGGAAGCTCAATTTTTTCTTTTTTTTAAAAATGCATTCAAACTGTTTCAATTGCACTTAATTATGGGTCTAATGGTGACGTGCCGGCCTTTTGTATTAAAGTAAAACTACACCAAACTATAAACAGTTAGACTTAAACCGAGACTACGGTTAAATCCAAACCTAAATCCACCGTTCTCCTCCGTTTATCACTGTTTGGGTTTGCAGGAATGAAATAATCAGCCCACATTCCTACCTGCTGCCATGTCCCGATGTTGACTCCACCTCAAAGAAACAACATCAGGACAGTCAAACGCCTGTAGCCTCCTGTATGTGTACAGGGGTTCAACAGTGGGTGTGACATCTTATCCTGATAATCCACTAAGACGATAAGCAGCTACTGTCATGGAAGGTAATAGAATACATTTGCGAATCAGAGTAATGTAACTTCAACCTACATTAACAAGCTGGTAAAATCATTTTATGATTTGGCACTCAATATGCCGTATTTTTTTTCTTTTTTTAACTGAATTTTTTATTTTATTTTATAGTTTTTCTAATACGTAAAAAAAATAAATAATGTAGAACATTTAAAGAAAAAGAAAAGTTTGGCTCATTGGTATAAGTCACAAAAACAAATCATCAATTAATTAAAAATAAGCAACAACTCCGCATTCAGCCAATATAAAAGCCACCAGCAATCTTGATTTAGTTTTCTATTTTACTCTTGATTCTACTTATCAAAATATTCTTTAACAGAGGATGGATTGTGTATTGATTTAGCCATATTTATTGAAAAAAACCAGTTTGAGTTATTTTAGTTATCTTTTTAGCTCCCATAATGAGCCACAATTTTATGAGTCCCTCGTGAGTCAATGCTTTTACTGATATACTTCCATTTTAATTAGTAATTGTTCAATGCTGATGATGCTCTAATGCTCAAATAACTCGATAAATTTAGCATGTTTATTTGATTTTAATGCTTTTTCATAACAAAAACAACTGGATCTTTTGGATCAAAAGTCTGCAAGAATTGAATAGTTGACAATTACAGCTGACTTCCCTGCCTCTTCTAAACGGAGCTGCCCGACCGCTCGAGATCCACCACTCTGCTTGTCGAACAGCTATTCCTGTCCCGCCTCGCTAATTATCTGGGTCAGGCGTGCGCCACTCATTCAGAACAACATGAGAGACTGACAAAAGAGTTAGAGAAGTGACCACGTCTTCACTATTATTTACTGTAAAATAATGAGAAATCAGAGCTCTGCTACTTCTGAATTGTTGTTAATTCAAAGTGTATTTCCTTGTAGACCGCCAGAGCCAAGAGATTTTAGGAGAGATTATGCAAATATTTATGCATTTGTGTAAAACATATGTAGTTATCCTTTCATTTGTATTATTTTAAGCATTGAATTAATAGAATAAAACAATAAAAAATAAAGATATATCAAACCCATTTAAGATATTAAGTAATACATTATTTATACAGAGTTAGAAACCACCCGCGGAGGGTTAGAGGGGCATTTATATATATATATATATATATATATATATATATATATATATATATATATATATATATATATATACATATACTGTATTTATATATATACAGTACACATATATATGTATATATACTGTATATATATATATATATATATATATTCACACTTTTTTGTGTTGAAGTTTCGCCAAACCAAGAGCCTTGCCATTAACGTCTGAATTAGAAAAATGGCTTTTTCCAAAGTGATCCTGTGTTTTGTGGTAAAATATAAATGTAGAAAATGTGGTTGAAGACAGTAAACATGCTCATTGTTCTGCTGCTTCCATTATAAGATTTTGATTGAGTCAAACTGACATATTTTCAGCTTTCCATTAACCTTTTTTCTGTTTTGTTTTTTTGCCTTTTTTGGCTTAAGCCAAAGATGTGTGCGTGCATGTGTGTGTTTGTGTGTCTGTGTAATGGACCTAATGGAGACTCAAGGCTGTAGTAGCCTCACATTAATAGCTTTAAATTTACCTGAAGCGGCTCCCGTGGTTCCATTAGAGAAAAGAGCACTAGCTGAAAAGGAGAAAAAAAGAGTTCTCAAAACAACATTAAGTCCACTTGAAATACTTCAGGAAACACTCAAATCCCAAACCAAATTCAGTACACTTCAGTTTCTAAAACACCCAAAAAACAATTAGTTTGTATGATGATTCGAAAAGTTAAAATGGATGACCAATAAATTCAACTGTTGATAAGTTTCTGTTATGATCTAATGTTAGCATACTATATATTTTTTTTTAAATATTAGAAAGAGACAACATTTTTTTTTTATTTTGTTGATTTTTAGAGAGTCCATCATATTTTCTTTGAGATATATTTCATTTATATGACAAAATATAGCAAGCTTGATAGTGTTCATATTAGCTAAAAATTGCTGCAAAAGCAACAAATATCAGTGGTAATTTTGTGAAATTAAATACTATGCTTGATATAGAACAAACTTAACTTGAAAGTAACTTTTAGCTTTTAACATGTTTTATGAGAATATATATCTTGTTCAATTCAATTCCATTTTCTTTATATAACCGAATATCACAAAAGAATTGCCCCATTTGCCAACATTGAGTCATTTATTTTTGAAAAGATCTTATTCAAAGTAATATCTAATGAAAATAAAATTATTTAATTCACATTTTTATAAAATTTTACAACTTTATCTTAAAATGTGTTACTAATTTTAATTGGTCCAGAAAAAATGATATTTTTTATTGTAGCACTTAAAACTATGTTTTTTGTGGGAAAAGTGGAAGTATCTATGATTGTATTTACAATTTTAAGACAAATTCTAGCTAATCTATAAATAAAATTTGGTCTTGTAAGGTCAAGACATCACAACCTATTTTAAGAAGTCTTTTTACTTGTTCCATTAAAGACATTTTCTCGTTTTAATAAGAAAAATATGTATTTATTCTTCTTCTCTTCCAGTGCAGACCACTTTTCATTGCTGTTAGTTGTTTTGATTGACAGGCCAGATTTAGCAGGAAGAGCTCTTTGACTTTTCATTGTTCGGTTGAAGCACAGAACGGCATTTAATTGATTGTCCGTTTTTTGTGTGTGTTGCATGAAAGAGCAGGCGGTGAAAGCCAACTGCGTCATTATCCGTCTTTGTGTGTCCTTGAGTCACAGAATAAAAAGTCGATTGATCGGACGGGAGGACGCAACATCTGGAGGAACGTTTGTCGAGAAGCCAAAGTGAGGACAGGAGGAAAAGACGGTGAGCAGCTTCTTTATTTATTCCTTTTTGTTTGCTTTTTTAGAAATCATTAAAAGTTCTTATGTATTTGTTTCACAAATTTGATCAGTTTAAATAAAGAAGTGGCTTTAAATGACTAAAAAAGCAAAGAAAGCAAAACATGAAATCTTTGTTTTACAGCAGCAAAAGAAAACAATTTAAAACTCCAAAAAAATCAGTGATAAATACAAATTTATCCGCTGGTATAAAGTAATCTGCTACCTAAAATCAAAATGACTAAAAACTGGTTTGGTGATTTAAAAAATGTCATAGTTTAGCAATAAAGAAAGAATTTAAAAATCTAAATATACACTTAAATTCAGAAAATTCATTTGAAAAATCAATTTTTCATATGAAAAGTATAAAAAAATATTTTTTTATTTTTCATGAATACCTGCGGATGAAAAAATTCAGATAAGTAAAATAACCTGAAAATATTAAAATATTTTGTTTTTTTAATGCTAAACAAAAAGAGAAGGCGTGCAGTGATACTTTCATAAATATGAAAGGAACTTATAGCAAAAAATCTTTTTAAAAAGTTTTAAATGCAAATTTAATGTCAAGTTTTTAATACAATTCAGTTGAGTCAGAAGTAGCTTGATTCTCTTTCTTTTATTTATTTTGATTTCTTTTAGGGACATTTGATTTTTAAATTTAGGTTTACAAAATTTGTTATATCGACATATTTTTATTTGAACTTTTTTTTACTGTGTTCGAGTTCAGATTTGCTGTTTTAAAATGATAAACTGTGAAGAAATTGGAGCAGCTCTATAACCAGATGCTTTTATTTTGTTAATCCACAGCAGGCAACATGGAGGCACAGAAAATGCGTCTAGCGTTGCTTTTGGTCGCTGTAGCGGGGATGGGTGTGGTCGTAGGAGGACACACTCAGTGCTGGGAGCTCCACAGCTGTCAGGAGCTCAACTCAGAGAGCAGTGTGATGGTAACAGTCTGCCATCCATCCGTCCATCCATCCGTCCATCCATCCGTCCATCCATCCATCCATCCATCCATCCATCCATCCATCCATCCATCCATCCATTCATCCATTCATGGATTTACTGCTTCACAAAAAAGTTTCAAACTTTAAGAGTTGTTAATTGATCTTTAGAAAAAGTACTTTAGGTCAACTTTTTTAAATATATATATATAAATATATATATTTCAATAGTTTTCTTTTTGTGTTTTTTAGATAATGTAAAACCCTTTTTGGCTCAGTGTCATTCTGCTCTGAATTTTACATATGTTAGTTTGATTTTTTTTTTTTTTTTGGACTATATGAACTGAGATTATTCCTGAATCTTTTTCAGTCTTTAAAATGTATTTCGAACTTCTAAAATAAAATAATAAATAAATGGAAGTATAAGGATGAATGAAAATATTCAAAGTTCCAAAAGGGCTTTGCATGAAGATTCACTATTTACTGAGTCCAAGCCCCTTCTTTTCTAAATCAACCCAAACTTAAGTTTGTACAGTGTTTTTACAGAAATAAGCTGAAAAAAAAATCAATTACAGTAAGATAAAAAAAAAAAAAAGAATTAACAATTATAAACGTCTTCCCTAAATTCATTCCATATTTGATCCTCTCTTGTGGACGTACAGTGAGTTTTAGTTGTTTTATAAACATTTTTGATCTTCTCAGATTGTATTTTTTATCTTTTACATAAAAAATCATTTGTAAGTTCTTTGGTAATTGTTGATTTTTGTATTCAGTATAATCTGAATTATGTTAAAATTAACCAGGTCTCCAAGTTTAATTTATCAAATCATGAGTTCGTCAATTTTAAATAAGAAAATCAGATTATCATTTTTTTGTTGCTTTTTTAAAGAAGAAAAATGGAGTTTAATGTTGTTTTGTGCTTCCTCACATCTCCACATGATAGATCATACACGGAAGGATGAAGGAACAATACAAGTTTACCGCGATGAACCAAATTCTGAAGCTACATTCACGTTTGGCGTTCAAGTGTCCACTTCCAGTGCAAATGCTTAAATGCGCATTTATGGTGTCTGAGTTCAAAACTCTCATGCTCACGCATAGCTATGCAAGTTTCCATTTTGGGGCTCTGAAACGCTCATATATTGAAGGAGAATTTAAAGCTAAACCAAGTCAAACTTTGACCAATCAGGGACTCGGTTTTGCTATTGGATGGCGGCTCTTTTAAATCCAACCGTTTGAAAATTGATCAAAATACTAATTGAGGTTTGTATGCAGGTCTTTTGTATCTTATATCGGAATATAGCGGTCAAAGAATGAAGAAGCCCCATCCTGCTTGTCCAGTGTGAACACAATGGGCTAAATGCGTGTTCAAGAATCCGCGATTTAAGCGTTCTTGAACGAGCAACTAGAGACTTCAGGAAGTTTTTAGTTCGATGACATCTCCATCAAGTCTAAAACTTTAATCCTTTATCACACAAATTCTTTAACATACTGTAACTTTTCTACTGTTAACGCGGAAATTCCAGTAGATTCTAAAGGAGAAAAGCGGCATGCGCCTTTAGAATCCGCTGGAATTATCGTGTTGATGGTTTAAAAGTTCAAATAAATCAAAGAACATCTCTTTTTGCTGCTTCACAAGTTGTTTGGATGTAATTCATTGACAATTTGTGTTAATAAAAATATTTATTAGAACATAGAGTTATTATAATACTCTGAATCTCTTAAATTCTGCTTCCTGTCATGCAGGAGTGCATCCAATTCTGCGAGTCAACCTTGAACAAGATGCCGATCCTTCCCAGTGGTTCCCACCACCTGCCTTCCCCCTCCTCCGAGCCTCTTTCTCTCCTTTCCATCCCCTCGCCTCAAACCAAACGCTCCTACTCCATGGAGCACTTCCGCTGGGGGAAGCCTATCGGGCGCAAACGCCGGCCTGTCAAAATCTACACCAGCAACAGCCTGGAGGAGCTGGAGGAGTCGGCTGACCTGTTCCCAAAAGAGATGAGGAGGCGCGAGCTTCCTAGAGAAAGCAATGGGCTGCAGAACAAGGAGAAGTCATCAAAGGAGGAGCTGGAGAAGTTTGACTCCAATGAGGATGATGACAGCATGTACAAGATGAAGCACTTCCGCTGGGGTGCCCCCCCGGCCAGCAAGCGCTACGGGGGGTTCATGAGAAGCTGGGACGAGCACAGCCAGAGGCCGCTCATCACGCTCCTGAAAACTGTCATCAACAAGGAGGGAGAGGAGCAGTGAAGGAGAAGACAAATAAAAGTGTTAATAAAATGATTAAATCCTCAAAATAAATGTTAAAAATTCACCTTTTGACTGGCAAATGTAAATAACATTGCAGCAAAAAATTGCTTTGTTGCCATATAAATGTCAGTAAATGGGCCATCTTCCATCTTTTAGAAAATGTATATATATACACAACTTCCATTAAACCTAGGAGGTGATAAAAACCTGATTAATTTGATAACTTCACCCAAAATCAAATAATTATTGGTGAGTTGTACAGGTAACAAGTGTTAAATTCATTAAAACCTTTAACGGTGCTCTTAAATAAAAAAAAAAAAAAAAAAAACAATATTTCTGCTTTTCAATTAGTCATGCATTCAATGAAGGCATGAAATGCATGAAAGTCTGTCTTATAATAAAGAAGGTTCATCATTTTGTCCTGTTTTTCCCCTCCCAAGACTTCTGTTTATGAATGTAATACAAAAAACAACCACTAGATGGAGCCGTGGTAACTTTTTATTCATACTTTTACAATTTGCCTGAAATAGACATTTCCTGAACCACAAAATGAAGGCCACCATGTCTCTATTCTGAGTGTACATTATTATCAATGGGTCAATGAAATTCCCCAAATTTTAAACAAATGGCACAAAATCTTGACTCATTTTAGCAATATAGAACTTTTCTTTTTTAAATAACGGCCAATACAGAAGATTAAATATGAACATTTTTACTCGTAAACTTTGGAAACAAAATATTTGCATTCAGAATCTCGAAAAAAAACTTTTAATGAACACACAAACATAGAATTTGAATATAAAAATTGTAGAAATATAAACCATTTACAACAAAAACAAAGGGAAAAAAAGGTCCTCCTCTTCCTCCCTTGCTAAGAGATGGACGCCGCGTGTCTCAAACAAAATTTTAGCCATCCTGGGATTCACGAACACTGGTGACATTTAAAGGGAAAAAAAACATTAAGTGATCAGAGAATATATTTCACACTTTCTTTGTTAAAACCGTGTGTTTGGTGTGTTATGAAAGTTAAAAATGTGTTCAGAAAAGTAAGGATGTCTTCAGAAGAAAGCACACTTACGTCAGGTAGCATTCGAACACTTCCTAATGTGCTTATATCTGGAGTTTTCTCCTCAGGGCACTTAAAAACTAAAACACAAGAAAAGCTTAAATTAGACAAGATTTTGAGTTAGAACCATAGACTGTATATAAAATAACTGGACGAAGCAAGCCCCCCTACTTCCGTGTTCCATATAGGAAGTACCACTGGGTTGCAAAAAGGCCAAAGTCCCATTGACTTACATTGAGAAACAGACAGTTATTTCTCAGTCATTTTATATCTCAGAATAATCATTCTTCCTCTGCTGCTTTCTGCTTAACTTCTTTTTTCTAATCCTAATTTTTTTTTAAAGATTTTTTTCCATTATCACAAGTTATTAGAGTTATAAATTGACCAATCAGATGGCTCAATAAGCGTTTGTGGGTCTGACGTCGACCGTCTGGGGGGTTTGAGTGACAGGTGACGGGTAGCCAATGGGAGCAGACTTCATCAATGGCTCCGTCAAAAGACCTTTAACACCTACTTTACAATTCAACAATGTACCTACCAGTCATTGTTCTACTGTTGTTTTCCTCAACGGAATGTACCGATGCAGCAGTTTTAGATGAGGATTTACTCTGGAGAAATAGATTTCACTCGGAGGTTATGTGATTTGGACTTTATTGTTTGTTTAATGTTTGTTTTTCTTTATTTCACTGTTTTGATTGTAGCTTATGTAATCTAAGTTGCATATATGCGCATAAAATCACCAACCAAAGATTTATTTTCGCCGAACTTTAGAGCTTCAGCCTGAATTAGACGCAGCCGTCCGAGCGCCAGAGAAACATTAAAGGACCGGGTCGTATTTTCAAACAGAAAGAAGATCCAGCTGTTCACTTGTTAGGATGGTTATTTATTTTAAATACCGCTGAAAGCACTTCTCACGTGCATCTGATCAGACTAACGTGGCCGCATGTAAAGAGACGAGTTGCGGCGCGGGCGCGAGGGGGACACGCGCCGGTCTGCAGCAGCGTCACCCAAATGCTCCTTTTATCTCGACAAAAAGGAATAAATGTAAGTAAATCCAAAAGGACCGCTGACAGAATCAAATGTTGGGATGGTTCTTCCTCAAAGGCTTCAACAGTGATTTGTACAATCAGCCCAGTCTCGTATAATATACGCCAAAACCGGTTTTTGCGTGCTTAATCCGTGTATCATTCGTTCACGGATTGTGTTTACATCCGCGGTCGGTCCCATGGTAGAGGCGTGGAAAGAGGCAGACGGTTGCAATAATCTCACTCCTGATTGGCGACAGTACTTCCTGTAGATTCGATGACTCAGCTATGACTCAGACCAATCGCTGAAGATTGTTTGCAAATGGCGGTATCCATTTCAGGAATTGACGGTGAAAGCGGCGGCCTACTTTCGCGAGGAGAGGAAGTAATGCATTTCCAATGGGGGACCTCAGTGCTTGCTTTGTCCATTAATTTTTACAGTCTATGGTTAGAACAAACAAGCCCCTTAAAAAACATCTTCAATTGCTCATACTACTCCTCACTTCTCTTTCCATATCCCAGACGAAGGCTGAGTTTGCGTTAGTGGCCTAATCATATTTGGTTATAACACCAAACTTGCAGCTAGTCATCAGAAAGTGCTTGTGAACAACCACTGAGTTTCAGCAGAGACTCATACAATTACAGCCGCTATTGCGAGCTTGCTATGTGCACACCGTTCGAAATCTACTACTTCTATAATTACAACCTTTTCACGTTTTGTGTGAAAACGTGAAAATCACTGAGGTTATGTCCGAATTCCCCCCAAGCCCCTAAATACTAAAAAACTATATAGTGCGGTCCTATATGGTGTCCTGGATTTTAAAGGTAATTCGGACATGATGTTCACTACTTTTCTTTCTTTTTTATACTAAACACCGGATATAACATCATCGATTTCACAAAGTGAAAATCAAATAAAAACCAACATTTCATGACGTTTATTTCTGACTCCACTGTGTTCTGATGGTTAAAATGTAGATGGTTTATTAAAGAATTACATTTAAATACATGTTTTTGTTCGAAATCGTTCGACCGCAATGCATTGTGGTCTATATTCGCTAATCTAGTGAGCATTGATGCATGCTAGTTTTTCGCAAAGACTTCTGGGAAATTTCGAGGGCACTCGATTTTGGAATTATTAGATTCGGACAGCACTAGAAAATTGCAAACGCACTATATAGTGATTAAGGGGGGGAAATTTGGACACACCCTAAATCTCCCGGTTTTCCACAAAATGGCAAAAGCTGTAGGTCATGTGACCATCTCATAATAATTTCAAAAGTTCTCTTGGATATTCCAGGTGTATTTATTTATTTATTTTTTGGCTCCATAAACGATTTTCAGCCTTTTTTTTTAACGGTTTTTCTCACTTTTTTGGGGGGTCACCATGCCCAAAATAAATTTTTGCTTTGCGCTAATTTTGGTGACTTTTCGTTCATGTAAAGGAGGTCAAAATTTTGCTCAAAGGCGCAGCAACTTTTACAATTCTGACAACAATATTATAAGAGCAATAAAACTCTGCACCTTATAGCCCTTCCCTCCTCCTCGACAGACTCCTCCTCTCTCTCCTCCACCAATGAGCTCTCATCAGGAGGTTGCCACTCCTCCTCCTCCTCAAATGAGCTCCAGGTTTCCTTTATATTAGACAAAAACCCACAAGTCTGAGCTAGCGTCACACATCAGTGTTTATCATTGTTAAAGGTGCAATAGGCTTTCTCAAACCATAAATTACATTCTGCTCCTCTGGGGCAGTGAGAGGAGGCATTTTTCGCAGCTTTTTTCTGGGGGGCTCAGTTTGGCCGGGGGCTTCGGTGGCAGATGTTTCAGCTCTCTATGGCGTGTAAAGAGAAAAAGCATTGGTATAATGACCACAGAACTTTCCTGGCAAAGATTTGCAGTGTAGAATGATGGGCCTTCTTTCACCGTCTTCGGTTGCTGTGCAGCATGCAGCTCCATATCCCTCATTATGAGCTGCCTGCAGCTTTGTGCAACGACACCATGGTTATCGGCTGTGGAAAAGAGGAGTTACAATCATAAAGTAACAGATAACACTCAAGGAAATGGGATTGAAATTTAACTTTGCATGGGTCAAATACCCTGATGGGAAGCAGAGCGCAGCATCTTGAATGAGGGGCCGGCCCCCAGCCCCATCTTCTCCCATGCTTGCTTAAAAAGCTCACGGAGCTTGAACAGGGGCTGGCCCGTTGATGTGTGAAAAAAGGTGGGGGCCTTAGACCCACCCTTCACTCTGTCCCTGACACGGAGGTACCGCTCGACCCAGGCATACTCCTCCGGGGCGAGCGGAAGAGGAGGGACCCATCCGTAGTACCTCCATGTATTTTGCTCGGAGATCTGTCACGAAATGAACAATTGAACTCTTGTGTTTTGTGAGTAATTTGGTTTCATGAAAAACACAAAACTTACAAGGATGATCCTGCCGCCATCCTTTGTGACCTTGGCGTTTTTCATCTCAGCCACACTGAGGTTGAGGATTACTCCCGTCCTGAGACCAGTGGTGGCCACCAGGTACCCCCCCAGGAGGCCGAAAAATTCTGACACTCGTCCCTTCTGGCGAGGGTTCTCTTCTATCAAATCTTAAACACAAAAAAATAAAAGCATATTTATAGTTACCATATCATGCTGCTTCTGCACTCTACTGTCTCTTGACACTCACCTAGCGCTCTTTCAATGAGCCTTGGTGCCTTTTTAATAAATGTGTCGACCACTTCTGATTCTATGAGGTTCTCTGAAAATGATAGAATATGAAAAATGTTTAAGGATGTTCACCAAGGCTTTAATATTCCAAAGCACAACATGCTGGTCCAGATCACCAACCTGATTTTGAAGGGCAGACCACCACCTGGTGGGTTGTAACTTCCCAGACGATTTTCCTAATCTGGGTCTTGATGTTTGTCAGGAGCTCCTGGACCTCTCTGTAGTTCATCTTAACTGACGGTGGGGCCCAAACACATATATATCTGAGAAAGCTCACCACGTCGGTTAGGTAAGCCTTGATTGTTCTCGGCTTCAACTCCAGAGAGGTCAGGTGACAAGTGAATCTTGGGTTAAAAAAAAAAAAAAGTTAGGTCATTTTTTCCTATTGACTGACATCTTTAGTGTGCAAACTTACTTTTCAACATTTCTGATTTTTTTCAGGAATTTCATGTCGGCGCTGAGGATCTGCGGCGTACACATAAATTCCAAAAACTTCCTCACATGGGTGACCCGCTGTTGCGCGTTTTCTCGGTCTTTCCTGGAGGGGTTTGCCCCCTCTGTGTGATGCCTGAATTCTTCCAATAGCTTCACTGTAATGACAGCATAAAGTTAATCAAACATTCTCTACACATGTAAACAAAAGATAATTTTTCCCCACATACAGGAACAGTACCATATACCGGAGGCCTTGGAGAGTGAATAGTTGTAGCCAGGATTGCAACAGTTGCAAACAGACATCGCCATTCACATTCTACAACTTTTAAATCCAACATTTTTTCTACAGTAGGTTCACAATGATGCTCGAGATGTTAATTAAACAGTCAATGAAATCGCCAAATTTCACTCTTTGCCACAAAATGCGTTTATTCTTTACTACGTTTTCAAAGTTAATTTGGCAAACTTAAACTGGCGGTTTGTATGTAAAGTTTTCTGAAAATCATACGAACTAAAGTGTCCGAATTCCCCCCTAACTACTAAAAAAAGACTATATAGTGCAGGACTACATAGTGCCCTGGATTTTAAAGGTATTTCGGACACGATGTTCACTACTTTTCTTTCTTTTTTCCAAACACCGGATATTTATTTATTTCTTTTAGTAACGATATATAACATCAAAATAATACTATATAAACATAAAAGTTAATAAATGAAAAGGAACAGAAAGAAGAAAACTTACCCTATATTATCTGTCTCTATTACTATATCAACCAAACTAATTCAAAATACTTCAAGGCATGACGTCACTGATTTCACGAAGGGAAAAAAACGAATAAAAACGAACATTTCACAGCATTTATTGATGACTCCACTGTGTTCTGATGGTGAAACACGTTTTTTTTAGATCGAAATTGTTCGACCGCAATGCATTGTGGTCTATATCAGCTAATCTAGTAACCATCGATGTAAGCTAGTTTTTCGCAAAGACTTCTGGGAAATTTCCAGTGCACTCGATTTTGGAATTAGTAGATTTGGACAGCACTAAAAGTGTCGAATCCACTATATGGTGATTAGGGGGGAATTCAGACACAACCTAAATCTCCCACTTTGCCACAAAATGGCTACCAAGGTGTAGATCATGTGACTATCTCATGATAATTTCAAAAGTCCATTTAGGTCGCTAACTTTAAATTCAAAAGTTCAGTGTTCATTTTTTTGTGGTTTTGCTTACTGTGATGTCAGTGTTTTGGTTTTTTTTTTTGCTTTTTTTCGGTGGGTGTGTGACGGTGGGGTAGGGGGTGTTGTTTTTTTTCCCCATTCAAAGAACAGTACCATAGAGAGGGGCCTGGGAGAGGGAATATTTGGGCCTCCTGTGGACCTTGGGAGTCTGTAAAAAAAATGAATTGATGAGGGCATCCTATCAAAAGAATTCCTATTAAATGATATAAAAAGATTTGATTGGAATATTGGAATATAGTGATCCTGACCTTCTCCTGAAGAGTGAGGAGGCGCTCTTGGAGGATTTTGGCTTTCCTCACTTCACTCTTCAGGAGGCGTTTGACCACCTGCAGCTCGTGGTGCAGCTTCTGGGAGTCTCTGCAGCCTGGTGCAGGAAGGCTGGAGGCTCTTTTTCCCTTCTTTGAGGAGGGAGGGGCTGTGGACAAGATAAAGTTATATTTACACTGTGCTGATGTCCAAGACAAACCCATGTAGTACTTACTTTGCTTGGAGTCTTTGACCTCTATTTCAGAAGGCTCCTCCCTACGTGCAGCGGCTGCAGCTTCCTCCCTGGCCACACCCTTTCGGATTGCCCCCTCGTCCACCAGATCGAAGAAGGACACCATTGGTGGATGGGGATTAGTGGCCCTAAGCAGGGCCAGTTCCCTGGAAACATGGAGCCTTTTGGCTAGCTCCATGTTTGTCACCACCAATGGTTTCTGAAAACAATGTCATACTTACTTCACTGTTCTTCTTGGTATCATAGCTAAACAATGGTTGAGACCAACAATGTAGAAGATTGAGACCCAAAACAATGGCCAAAAATATAATAAAAATGATTCAGTTCAATACATGCCTGGAGTTTGTGGACTTTGAAAAAATGTTTGTCCAAGCGTTGGATCTGCTTGGACTTACAGCCAGGGAGGGGGCAATCCAGGTTTGATAAAAAACTGTGATCATAAATTGCAATAATTGTAAATAACTTACAATCTTCCCCCGTGTTCTGTAATATTCATACATCTTCTAGACTAAAACTTTACTTCTGGTTTAAAAAATAAATAAATAAGAGTGAAAAGCTGTGTCATGGTTTTCTATGTGTTTGTTGTGAATGTTAGTAAGTCCAAAACACTTACTGCTGGTGGGCCATATTCTGGAGGAGCTTCAGCTCATCTTTGTTGGCGATCCTCTCTGTTTTCTTCAGATGCTGACCCACATCAGTATATGTATTTAAACAGAGAGGGCACTTGTGTTTCTTTGAAGGCCTAGGACGTTGGGTCGCTGCGAGTGAACCAGCCGCGGGCGAGCCCTGTAGGGCTGGTGACGCAGGGGGGGCCAAGTTTGGCTCAGTTGATGCAGAAGAGGGTTCTGAGGATATCATATGTTCTTTTGTTTCACTCATGATCTGCAAAATATGGATATTGTTATTATTTTCTTCATGTAACGTCAGTTAAGAAAAACTGACTTGTATTTTAAGGGCAAGTATGTTTTCTTTTTGCCCCTTACATCAAACTGTCCGTTTCCCTACTAATAGAAAGGATTCAATACAGAAAAACAATTATTCATTATACTGAAATGATCACATATCCTTTCATACACAGTTTATTTAAGAACTACATCAAATATCATCTGAGATTACTCCAAAAACTGTTTGTTGTTGGCAATATTTTGCAACATAACAGTAAAAATCCTCCCAAAAATGTATATAAATGTATTATAAAACTAATTATCTACTATTTTTATTATATCACAGAAAGCCCACTTGTTTTCCGATTTCACAAAGGGAAAAAACTAATAAAAACGAAGATTTAAAAGCGTTTATTTATGACTCTACTGTGTTCTGATGGTGAAAATGTGGTTGGTTTATTCAAATATTATATATAAACAGTTTGTTTTGTCCGAAATTGCTCGACCGCATTGCATTGTGGTCTAATCAGCTAGTCAGCTAATCTAGTGACCATCAATGTAAGCTAGTTTTTCGCAAAGACTTTACAGTGCACTCGATTTTGGAATTAGTAGATTTGGACAGCACTAAGAAAAACTGTCCATTTTCCTACTAATAGAAAGGATTCAATATAAAAAACAATTATTCATAATACTGAAATGATCACATATCCTTCCTCATTCTGTCTTCACATCAGATCTGAATGCTACATAAACCACAGACAAACAAAAAATAAATTACCAATCAAATAGAAATTGGCATATAATAAAAATGTCAGGATTATTAAAACACACATTAAAAGGGGATCATATTATTGGTACACATTGTGTAAACTACAGGGACAATCTACATGTGTTTCTAGTTACTTAAGCTCTAATTACAAAAGTAAAATATTTTTTTTGTATTTTATTATTATTAGTTGTTACCTTCCAGGGTAAAATATAAGCAAATATCCTTGTGAAACAAAACCAGAGTGGTTAAAAAAAAGGAAAGAGAAAAAAATACATTTTCTTGTAAATTTTAATTCTTCCAAGTATTAATAAAACATGAAATTACTCCAAAATATATTGTTTGGTGAGAATTTTGTGCAACGTTAGCAGTAAAAATGGTCGCAAAACAACAGATTTATACGTAAAAAAAACATGGATGAAAGCCCAACTTACCGGTAAGAAAACCCTCCCTCGGTTTTCTACTGGTAAGTTGGGCTTTGCTCCATGTTCTTCGCACAAATCTGGTCGCTAACTAACTAGCATCCCAGTGATTCACCCAGAACAAACTAGCGAACACTCCCCACGTTTTATTGTATACATAATAGATACTAGTTGGGATATTAGTTGTAATAGTTTTTTACGTTACTTCTGCTCAGATAAATAAACTTGCACGCGCTATTCATGAGCAGCTCCTGCTAGCGCGGCAAAGCAGACGCGTGCAAGATCGATAACAACAAGGACAACCTTTGTGGATTTGATAGTGTAAAAAGCAAAATAGTTTAGCATGCAACGATCATTATCTACTTACAGAAAAAGTGAAGTCTATTATTATTTTACCCTTTCACGGGGACGCACGCCCTTCTCTTACCTGCACGTGAGTAGCTTTTTTCTTTTTCTTTCTTTTTTCAAAAAACTTTATTGAACAGCATACAAAATGACAAAACAAACTAGACAGCAAAAAACAATGATTTAAAAAAAAAGAAAGAAAGAAAGAAAGAATTACGGTATGTTAAAAAAAACAATGGGGAAATAGCTAGCAAAAAGAATAATTTGCGAGAAGGAAAATAAATAAATTAACAATAATAGAAAAAAAAATCAAGAGAAAATTGTTCTCCTTGTCAGATGTATTTCTTTTAAAGATGTTCAAAAAATGACAGAAATGTATCTTAAATCCAGTAAACTTGGGGGTTTGTTTATTTATCTTTTTTTTTTATTAACACACATTTGTATGTAAAATTTACATTGGAGAAAAAAAAAATTTCTACCCTTGTATTAACAGAAATAAAATAGGTGAGAATAGTTATGCATTTAATCTGCTATACACTAAATGGCAACAATCAGGAAAGTCTTTTCTTGTAATAAAGAAGATTCATCACTCTCCTGTTTTTTTATTTTATTTATTTATTTATTTTTTATTAATATTACAAATATAATAGTGATAACAACCACTAAATGAAGCCCTGGTCCTTTTTTTCCTCACACATCTACAAAATAATTTACCCGAAACACAAAATTATCTTTAGAAGCTAAATTAATACAGATTTTGTAATAGACTTTATGAAAATTTTATTAATTAATGGACAGCTGCTTGTTAATCTAAAACACAAAATTTGGGGCCTTAAATCTCAACCTTCCAGCTCCACTTTTTTCCTCCATTTGGACACATCTGGCTCTAAAAACATTTTAAATACTGAACTTCAAGAGTCACTCAGAAAATAGTATTAACAGGATCAGTTACTAACCTTTAATTAATCCTTTAATTTGCATTATTTTGTTTTTGACATGGTTTATTTTTTCCCAGATAGTGCAAAATATGTAAAATAAGAGTAAAGATACCTTTTGTGTGAGTTTTAGTTTGCTGAAAATATGATAAAAATCATTGACTTTCTTGTTTGGCACAGGAGACAAGCTTCACCGATGAACCATAACACCAGATATGTTTCTTTACATACTGAACAGTCAAGGAATCCGGTGACTGTTTCTAGAAAAAAATGCAAACATTTTTTTTAAAGCACTTAAATCACTCAATATTCCATTTTTCTTTTAAGAAAAAGGGGTAATTCAATCAATTCATTCAGGACAATGATTTCAGACAGACATTTTGAATGTTATTAATTACCATAACGGTGATGAAGATGATCCATGTTCCTGTTGGGGTGAGTGGTTGCATTTCCATAGAGACACTTTGCATCAGCAGCTCCATGCTCCAGTGCTCTGGGAGACTTTATAGTCCTGAGAGTTGAAGACTGGATGACTGACAGCTGTCCTTCATCACAGCAGAAGACACACAAATCCTCCTCCTCCTCCTCGTCATCATCATCATCAAAACATGAGTGTGATCTGCGTCCTCATCTGGACTCTCCTCTGCTCCTGCTTCACAGGTAAAGTCCAGAGAATCCAACTCCTCTCCTCTATGAACATCCGTCCCTCTGAAATGAAGGCCACAAAAGCATGAAGCTGCTTTCTGTTTCTGTCTCTGTATCCTCAGAGTCCAGAGGACAGGTCACAGTGACTCAGCCTGGAGCAGTGAGCTCCAATGTTGGAGGATCTGTCTCCATCTCATGCAGAACCAGTCAGAATGTTTATGACAACAACCGTTTAGCCTGGTATCAACAGAAAGATGGAGAAAAGCCTAAACGACTAATTTACAGTGGTAGCACTCAAGATTCAGGGATTCCAAGTCGTTTTACAGGCAGTGGATCAAACTCTGATTTCACTCTGACCATCAGTGGAGTTCAGGTTGAAGATGCAGCAGTTTATTACTGTCTGAGTGCTCATGTCATCAACAGTCAGAATGTGTTCACACAGTGAAAAACAGTTGTGCAAAAACCTCCCTCATTCAGGCTGAACAGAAACTGAACTGACTGCTGCAGCTGGAAGATGCTGCAGACACTGATACAGTTCACTGAACATTCATTCTAACAAACACAAGAATCGCATCAAAAAAAAAAAAAACGAGCTCAAAGCTAATTTCAGTTTAAAACAAGACTTTTCCCACAGAAATGAAAAATTAAACCAATCACCCCTTTAAGCCTTTCCCTTCATTAACACATGAACCCCATGACCCCACAATGAATATGAACATGAAAACATGACTGTAACTATAAAATAAACTTCTGGCTCTGCTGTGAGGAAACAGTATCTAAAGAATCTAGTAGTCAGCTCAGCCACAGGAACGTCTCCACAGCCGCCAGCCAGAACAGGACATCAACAGGGTCCATTCCACAACTTCAAGACTGCATTGAAAAAGTACTTTTTTTCCATTTCTAACACTTTTCTTGTGCTTTTTTAACCTTTCTTCTAATATTATTTATAAGAAAACTTTTATTTTCCACAAAATTAAAGCGTCTCATTCATGTTTCTGCATTAACAGCTGCAAAGAATTCTCAATCCAGAAGGATTATTCTGTGTTTTTAAGCTTTACTTTCTTACCTCTGTTATTAAATCATATGCTGATAATCACATCAGATGAATTTTAAATAAACACCAAAATGAAACTAGAATCTGTTCTAACCATTCAATAAATTGCAGTTTTGTTCATTCACTAAAAGCTAATTAGAAGATGCTGACAGAGAAATTGACAACAAGGTTCAGTGTTACCATGAAATTCTTCAACAGAAACACAAGAAGTTGTTCTGATTCACAAGTTCAGACGGAAATTATTAATCAGAGAAGTTATAAGAACGATGAGGAAGTTACAGATGTTTACAACTATGAATATCTTCAAATTTTTTCTTTGACATGTTTGCACAAATACATTCTTAATTTACATATTTCATGACTGAATTACATTATAATGTAATGTAATTAATTTTAGAATTCTTCTAAAAGTTAAAGAAGAATTCATTTAGCAGAGTAATAAAAAGTATGTATATAGAATAAATGACTTTTATTATAGAAGTAAATTGCATTAAATATTATTATTATTAATAATATTAATATTATTATTATACATTTTATTTAGTAAATGAGTTATAATCATGATTTAAACACATTTTGATCTTAATTCTGGTTTAGAAACTCTGTAAATAATTAACCAAAGTATTATGTGAGCACCACAATCTAATCTCTAAAACACCTCTTTTAAAATAAAATTAAAAAGAAAAGAAAAACATTTACTTTAATTTAACAAAATGTTATAATTACAGAGTAACACTAATACATATTATAAAATAATCATAAAAGCAGTGAACTGTTGTGTTAACACTGATTAAGTGGAAGCAACTACTGAGTTCATTTTGTCTGCGCATTTACATTCAGATCTTTAAAATGTCTTCATGTTGTTGTTTACCTTTCAGCCTATCCCATTAGGGGTCACCTGTGAGGAAGAGGCAGAGACGTGTGGAGCCATGTGCTAATGAAAGGTTTTAATGAAGACACAGGACAAGGCAAGGCGTGGTCAGAAAACAGGCTGAGGTCAAAACACAGGGGCCAGGCGGAGAGTCGAGGATTCAGGCAGGAGTCAAAACACAAGGAGACAGGCATAGGAAAAAACGCTTGGACTGTATGCAGGGCAAACAAGACTTCGCAGTGAGCTGTGGTGAGAAGTCAGACTAAATACTATGGCAGTAATGAGGTGATGGGAAACAGCTGATGAAGATTAATCCAGGTGAGGGCAGGTGAGGAGTTCAAAACTCAGGTGAGCGCTCCCTCTGGCGGTTGGATGGAGAAGCAGCAGGTTGAACCATGACAGAGCCCCCCCCCCCTGCAAGCGGCTTCGGAAGCGAGAGGGTCGACGGCGCTGTGGGGACGACCCCGACGACGAGGAGCTGGCCTGTCCGGACAGGACTGGTGAAAGTCTGAGAAGAGAGAGGGGTCGAGGATGTCGCTGGAGGCAACCCATGAACGTTTTTCAGGACCGTACCCCTCCCAGTCCACGAGGTACTGCAGTCGGCCATTCCAGCATCTGGAGTCCAAGATCTTATTCACTCGGTAGGCTTCTTCTCCGTCCACCATGAGAGGCTGTGGGCTGGAGTTCAAAGAACCAGAGGGTGGATCTTTATCGAGGGGTCCTGAAGCAAGCTTGAGCAATGATATGTGGAAGGTGGGTGAGATCCGATACTCTGGAGGCAGCCTGAGACGGAAGGACACAGGGGTGATCTGACGTGTGATTTGAAAAGGTCCCATAAACCTGGGGCTGAGTTTTCGGCAAGGCAGCTTCAGGCGGAGATCCCGGGTGGATAACCAGACCCATTGACCTGGCACAAGGTTGGGTCCCTCGCGACGATGTCGATCAGCCTGGATCTGGGATCGACGGACCACATGTTGGAGCTGAACATGGGCTGCTCTCCATGTCTCCTCGCACCGCCAAAACCATTCGCCTACTGCTGGCAACTCTGTGGATTTGCCAGACCAGCGAAAGAACGGCGGCTGCACTCCTAAGACACACTGGAATGGCGTGAGTCCAGTGGCGGCTTTCTTTAATGAGTTCTGGGTGTATTCAGCCCAGACCAGAAACCAACCCCACTCCTCCTGGTGCCGACAGCAGTAAGTCTGCAGGAACTGGGTGACCTCCTGATTGAGATGTTCCACTTGCCCATTTGACTGGGGATGGTATCCAGACGTGAGGCTTGCATTGATTCCAAGTCCCTTGCACAACTTCCGCCACACCCTGGATGTGAATTGTGGTCCACGGTCCGATACAACGTCTTCAGGAAGCCCATAATGACAAAAGACGTGAGTCAGCAGGTGTTCTGCTGTCTCTATGGCTGTGGGAAGCTTGGGAAAGGAATGAGACGACATGCCTTGGAGAAACGGTCAATAATGGATAAAATGGTGGTGTAACTTTGAGAGCGAGGAAAATCCGTAATGAATTCCACTACTATGTGGGACCAGGAGCGATGAGGAATGGGTAGAGGTTGCAGCAAACCAGCTGGGAGTTGTCGAGGGGACTTTGACATCTGGCATGTGGCACGTATTCCATGACGAATTGTGCCACGTTGGCCTGCAGGGTGGACCACCAGAAGGTGTTCTTGACCAGGGCTTGAGTGCCTGCCATACCTGGATGACCAGCCGCCGGGGTGTCATGGACGAGATATAACACCCCCTGCCGGTAAGGTGGTGGAACATAGACACGATCAGCCGGGCATGACGGTGGCGGTGGATTGGCGGCATTGCAATCAGTGAGTTCAGTGATGATGTCCCACTGGATGCGGGCCATGATGATGCAGATGGACACCACATTCTCAGGTTCTTGGGAGACCTCGTAGTCCTTCTCATACAAACGAGAGAGAGCATCCGCCTTCCCGTTCTTGAAGCCAGGGAAATAGGAGATCTGAAAATTGAAGCCGGAGAAGAACAGGGACCAGATGAGCTTGTCGTGAATTCAACCTTTTTGCCGTTTTGATATATTCTAGGTTTTTGTGGTCGGTCAGAATGAGGAAAGGCAGGGAGGCCCCCTCCAGCCAGTGTCTCCACTTCGTGAATGCTTCTCTCGATCGCCAACGTTGTAGTTTTGTTCAGGGCCAGTGAGTTTGCGTGAGAAGTACGCACATGGGTTCATTTTAGGTGGAGAACCGTGACGTTGGGAAAGAATCGCCCCCACTCCTGTATTAGAAGCATCTACTTTGACAACAAATGGAATGGTGGGATCCGGGTGATGTAAGATGGGCGATTGAGAGAAGCGTGTTTTCAACATGTTAAAAGCTAAGGAGGCCTCTGGAGTCCACCGGAGGACTTTGGTTGCACCTTTCAAAAGGGAGGTGAGAGGAGCTGGAACGACACTAAAGCCCCTGATATATCAACGATAGAAGTTAGCAAATCCTAAAAAACGCTGCTTGTCTCATGTAAAACCAGTCAGGATGCTTTTTTTATGAAGGAAATTAAATTTTATCTTGGTATCAACAGAAAGATGGAGAAACAAAACTGCTCATTTACAATCTTCACAACCGAACATCAGAGACTCCAAGTTGTTTTACAGGCAGATTTCTGTCTGACCATGAGTGGATTTCAGGCTGAAGATGCATCAGTTTATTACTGTATGAGTCTATGTGCCATCAACCATCAGCCCATGTCCACACAGTGAAAATCAGTGGTACAAAAACCCCCGTTACCCAGACTGAACGGAAACTGAACTGAAACAGTTCCCTGAAGACACACAGGTTTCTTGATTTTTGCTAAAAACAGCATAATTATCATAAAATAACCACTGAGAGCACATTTACAATAGATAAAAGTATCATTGAAGTTGATCTTTAACAGCTTTATTTATGACATTTTTTCATAAGAATGTCGACTTGATTATACACTTTCTTTTTGAAACCCTAATTTCCTTGAAGGCAAAGATGCAGCAAAAACATATAAACTATTTTGTGTCTGTTTCAAGTAATTTAAACACTGTTTATTTTGACTGTTTTTCATGCTCTGAAGTTTTTCTACATTTCAATGCATGTAAAATTTTAGCAAATCAAATCCAAAGCACAAAAGCCAGGAATCCTGGAATTTTGCATCACCAATTAACATACATCATTTTCTTCTTTGAAAGTAGTGGTGGTTCATTTAATTTTAACATGGTTAATGCATCACTGCTTATTTAGTTTGATTACAATCCATCTACTAAAAGTAATTAACATATAAATAAATTGTGTCATCATTTGAGTTTGTTTGTTTCAGAGTCAGAGAGCGTGTCTCTGTACAGTCAGAGGTTTTTGTACGACGCTTCAACCAGTTTGTATCACTGTGGTTCACGTTTGGTGGAGGAACCAGACTGGAGTTTGGAAGTAAGTTTATGACTTTTTAAATATTACGTGCAGAATTTTATTTAATATTATTTTACTTTTGGGGAAAACCCAAAGAAGTTTTAACTAATCAAAAAAAAATTATAAAAAATCTGTATGAATTGAAGTAAAATGCTTGGTTAATAACTGTTTCTTCTTTAAATTCTTTACATTTGTATTGTAATGCCAAAGAACAATTTAAAACTTGCATTATGCGTATTGTTAATGTACTTCATTTAGGCAATTGTCTCCTTTTTGAGGTGTTTTGTATAATTGTTTTTTTTCTAACATTTAAAAGTGACATTTGTGTACTATTTTCAACAAAAAGCTTTACATATCCGTTTACTAACAGAGTTAAGTCATTTTAAAACAGTCAAAGCTGGTTTTGAAAAAAAAAATGTTTCAGGTTCAAATGTTTACGGTTAAAATGTCAACAGTTTCTCTTGTTGCTGATCAGCATGAGAGATTTCTTCAAGGAAGTGAAACAAATTGTTAAATCAGTGACTGATGGAGCAGAAAAACACCTGACAGAATCTTTTTGATGAGTTGATTTGTGTCTCCTAGGTGACAGCAGTCCATCCCTGACCATGCTCTTCTCCTCCAAGGTGGAGAAGCAGCAGGGAAATGCCACACTCATGTGTGTGGCCAACAAGGGCTTCCCCTCAGACTGGACTCTGTCCTGGAAGGTGGTCGGCTGCATTAAGAGCAGCAGCAACTGGGAGCAGATCAGCAGTCCCGGGGTGCTGCAGAAGGACGACCTCTACAGCTGGAGCAGCACCCTGAGGCTCTCTGCAGACCAGTGGGAGAAGGTGGACTCTCTGACCTGTGAGGCCAAGAGAGGATCCCAGACTGCAGTCTCAGAGACTCTCAGGAGAGACCAGTGCTCCCTGCCCTGAAACATTCAGACTTTACAGTCTTTTCTTTGTAATGTTTTCCAATCTTTTTCTTTATCTTTTCTTTTAAAGCTGTTTCTTAATTGTTCATTTTTTCTGCTGTGACCTTTTCAGGAATTAAAAACAGTTTTTCTCATTTGCATCAATAGAAATAAAATGATTTTCAAATGTTTGAATCGTTGACTTTTTCCCTGTTTTCAGAATATGATCACATAGAGACAAAAACATGTTAAAAAGGGTTATTTCTTATAGGCTTCAACAGAAGTGTCACTGTCAGATATGGCCACAAGAGGGAGACAGAGACCTGACAAACATAAGACAAACATAAGACAAAAATGTGAAAATTGTTTTTTTTCCTTTGGAAGAATTTTTGTTTGATTAAAAGAGCAAAAAACATGTATGATAGGAAAAAATTCAGAAGAAAGTAAAATTAATTTCAAAGAAAATGTGTGTTGCAGATTCACATCACTAAGGTGTGAGAAGTTATTAACCTCAATGAATTGTCGACTTTCTCATAACGTTCTCTGATTTTATTACATTTAGTTGTTCCTAAGTGCAATTTAAAAATTCTACTTTTGTATTAAAACTTCTAAAAATAATTTATAACTCATAAAATTAAATACATTACACCTGACAGCTTATTTCTAAACCTTGCCCTTGTCTATTATTACCAAACTCCACAAAAATATATTTTTAGCCACATTTGTGATATTTAACTGCTGAAATTTGACATATTTAATCAGATTTTCTCTCTGGACCTTTATAAAGAACTCTCTATACTGGCAAACATGTGTGACTGTGAGTTGAACAATTAGTGTGGAAGGAGCATTATGACGTGGAGAACAGCAGTTTCTGACTGATTCAGTGTGTTTGCATATGTGTGCTGCCTCTCTGCTTCCGGTACTTTCCAGTTCTTTCACAGATACTGACACGCCCACAGATTGAAGGTATTTCTGTCAAAGAGGTCTATGAAAAAAAATAGACTGTTTCCTTCTTATTGATCTTTAGACGAGTCAATTTGCACTAAGAGATTCCCTCTAGATATTTTACTGTAACTGAAGAACAAGAAACGACTTATTTGGGTAAAAATTAGAACAAAAACGTTAACATTAAAAACAAAACACACAAATTGGTCAATAGTTTATATTTAGCTAAAAACAGAAATTAGTAATGACTTGAACTGATGATTAATGATGATCGCAATCTAGTCTTTAAATAAAACATTTGCATTGTTAAACATTCTTTTCACAAATACAAGCTTATAAAGGTGAAACACCACATAAAGTTTCTAAAAAAATAAATTATATTAAAAGTCCCTACAACACACAAAGAAAAGACTGCAAGAAAACTGTCTTATTTAGTACATTTGTTTAAACTCTTAAATTAATTCCCTCACAACTTTATTTATTTTTGTTATACTTGTTTCATTAAAAGTCCTTATGGTTGATTTGTTCTTCTGCTGCTGCTTTAACTTGACATGATGGCACTGTTGATGATGAAGATGCTTTGATTGTTCGTGATAAATATATGATTCAATAAAAAAAACGAAGGTGGTTGAGATGTGCTAGTAAACAGAAGAATGAGTGGAAGGAGAGATAGGAGCAGAAGAGAGAGCAGTAAAGGAGGAGGAAAGATGGGATTAAAAAAATGAAAGTATTTTTTTTTTTATAAATAGCTTTTTTTCCGATTAAAAGAATATCCTCAAACTAAATGTTAAAAATTCCCTTTCTGACGGGCTCCAGTTTTAACCAGATCTGTAAAATACTTTCGGAAAAAAAGGAGGTTTGGATAAATATATTTAAATTTATATATATAGCTTTCACTACATCAGGACCTGTTCATAAATCATCAACAATAATAAAAATCTATTTTGTAATAAAAAAGGTTCATCATTCTTTCCAATTTTTTTTTCTTCACAAGATTTCTTTTCACAGGTTCAATACTGATATTAATCACTAGATGGAGCCATGGTCATTTCTTTTCACACCAAACGTTTCTTTAGAAAATAAAAAAATAAAATAGATAAATAAATAAAAGATTTTGTAAAGGTATTCATGAAAATTATATTATAAAATGTATATATGAAAATTAAATATATAGTAAATATAAAATGTATATATGTATATATTGTTCAGCTGCGGTTCCACAAGAGAGCATCAGTGTCACATGAAAAAAAGAAGTGTTTCGGCTCACTAAAAATATGTAAAAACATTGACTTTCTTGTTTTGGCGCCAGAGAAAAACTTCACCAGTGAACCATGACAACAGATATATTTCTTTACACACCAAACAGTATAAGAATTCTGGTTGTGTTTCTCAAAAAATAAAAGATTGATAACTCTTTCTCTTTTTAAATTAAATATTTTTGTTTTAGGTGCAGAAATCACTACTTAATCACTTATTCTGTATTTCTGTAAAGAAAAAAAGTAATTTGATGAATTCATTAGGGAAAATTTATAGAAAATGTTTATTTAACAGTGATGATGAAGATGATCCATGTTCCTGTTGGAGTGAGTGGTTGCATTTCCATAGAGACACTTTGCATCAGCAGCTCCATGCTCCAGTGCTCTGGGAGACTTTATAGTCCTGAGAGTTGAAGACTGGATGACTGACAGCTGTCCTTCATCACAGCAGAAGACACACAAATCCTCCTCCTCCTCCTCCTCATCATCATCATCAAACATGAGTGTGATCTGCGTCCTCATCTGGACTCTCCTCTGCTGCTGCTTCACAGGTAAAGTCCAGAGAATCCAACTCCTCTCCTCTATGAACATCCGTCCCTCTGAAATGAAGGCCACAAAAGCATGAAGCTGCTTTCTGTTTCTGTCTCTGTATCCTCAGAGTCCAGAGGACAGGTCACAGTGACTCAGCCTGGAGCAGTGAGCTCCAATGTGGAAGGATCTGTCTCCATCTCGTGTAGAACCAGTCAGAATATTGTTAGCAACTATTTAGCCTGGTACCAACAGAAAGATGGAGAAACTCCTAAACTGCTCATTTATGCTATCAGCAAAAGACAATCAGGAACTCCAACTCGTTTTACAGGCAGTGGAACAGCCAATGAAAAAGATTTCACTCTGACCATCAGTGATGTTCAGGCCGAAGATGCTGCAGTTTATTACTGTCAGAGTTTTCATTGGGGCAATTTGTTCACACAGTGAAAAACCGTCGTACAAAAACCTTTCTTACTCAGACGGAACAGAAACTGATGATACACTTCACTGAAAGCACACAAGCACATATTTTATAAACATATTCCTGGTAAATACAAATAATTTGGTTTTCAGAAATTGAAAAATAAATATAGAATTAACTCACAAAATTAAATTTTTTAATTAACAACATTTTTTGTTGTCACTAAATCCTCATCCAAGTCTTTACATCAGACGAGTCCCCCCTTAAAAAAACATTTTTGAATATTATGAACATCTTAAAACCAAAAGAACTGCAGATACTTTTAAAAAAGTTTCGTTTATTACAGCCCTTTGGATTTCTTTACAAATTTACTGCCTTTTTATTTCCAACAGTTTAGAACTCAGTTCTGATCTGACAGATTTTTTTTGACCAATAATGTCTGTAACGTTCACATAATGTTTTAATCTACAATAAAGGAACTTCTAAAAGTCAGGTTTTGTTTATACTTTGTGAGACACTGTTCTGTTATTCCTCCATCCATCTTCAGAAACTGCTGAATCCATTTTGGGGTCACATGGGTTACTCTGCACCAACAGCAGCGGCCATAACTCAGAGGAAAACAACAAAAGTTTATTGATTTTGGTTAAAAATTTGCTGAATCAAAATTTAAAAACTACTGGGAATGCTTGAAAAATACATCCAAAGGTGATCAGAGTGGGACTTTGAACTACTTGTCTTGTGTAACTCACAGAATCCAGCAATTCAAGCGCTACTTGCTTTTACCATGTCATCATGGCGTGAAGCTTGCCTTTTGTAAATCACATTACCATTTCTTTCTGAAGGAGTTAAAGATTTATTATCAGTAGTATATTTATGACTCATTTTCTGACTAAAATGTACACAACATAAGAAGTTGTGTTGTTTTCAGATTTTGTGTCATCATTTGAGTTTGTTTGTTTCAGAGTCAGAGAGCGTGTCTCTGTACAGTCAGAGGTTTTTGTACGACGCTTCAACCAGTTTGTATCACTGTGGTACACGTTTGGTGGAGGAACCAGACTGGGGTTTGGAAGTAAGTTTTTATATTTTTAAATATTACCAGCAGAATTGTATTTATTATTATTAATTTTTTTTTACTATTGAGGAAAACCCAAAGAAGTCTTAACTAATAAAAAAATGAATAAAAAATATGTTTGAATAAAAGTAAAATGCTGGCTTAATAACTGTTTTTTAAATTCTGTATAAATTTGTATTGTAATTGTTACCGGCCCCAGCCCTAGGGGTAGCTGGGTGGTAGCAAATGGCACACAGCTAGGGTGTCTGTGTAGCCAAAGGTGGCACAGTTGTGTCTGTGGACAAATCTGTGGACAAATCCGAAACACATGTGATCAGGACGAAGCTCCTTTAATAATGAAGCCGCGCCTGTACCTCTTTCGTCGATTGTCCACAACGGCACAGCAGTGCCAACAGCACCACCCGCGGGCAGTTACATGTAATGCACCCAACTCAAACAAATGCTATTGAAACAATTAAAAAAAAGGTGGGGGTGTTTATTTTCTCTCTCTCTCTTTTTTTTAACCCACTACATAATGCCAAAGAATATTTTAAAACTTGCATTATGCATATTGCTTTTTAATGTATTTTATTTAGGCAGATTCAGTTGCCTTTTAGAGGTATTGGAATTGTATAGTTTTTTTATTGTAATGTTGAAAACTGACATTTGTGTAATAGTTTTGAACAGAAGTTTTACATTTCCATTTACTAACAGAGTTAAGTCAGTTTGAAACAGTCAAAGCTGGTTTTAAAAAAAATAACTTGTATGTATCAGTTTCACATATTTAAGGTTAAAATGTCAAAAGTTTCTTTTGTTTCTGATCTGCATGAGAGATTTCTTCAAGGAAGTGAAACAATGTGTGAATCAATGACTGATGGAGCAGAAAAACACCTGACAGGATTTAATGTCTCCTAGATGACACCAGTCCATCCCTGACTGTGCTCCTCACCTCCACGAAGGAGCTGCAGCAGGGGAAGGCCACACTCATGTGTGTGGCCAACAAGGGCTTCCCCTCAGACTGGACTCTGTCCTGGAAGGTGGTCGGCAGCAGCAGCAGCAACTGGGAGGAGAGCAGGAGCCCCGGGGTGCTGCAGAAGGACGGCCTCTACAGCTGGAGCAGCACCCTGAGGCTCTCTGCAGACCAGTGGGAGAAGGTGACCTGTGAGGCCAAGAGAGGATCCCAGACTGCAGTCTCAGAGACTCTCAGGAGAGACCAGTGCTCCCAGTCCTGAAATATTATGCCTTTTCAGTCTATTCTTTGAGATGTTCTCCAATCTTTTTCTTTATCTTTTCTTCTAAAGCTGTTGCTGAATTGTTCATTATTTCTGCTGTGACCTATTAAAAAACATATTTTTTGCATCAATAAAAATAAAATGACTGTCAAATGATTAAACTGTTGACTTTTTCACCTGTTTTCAGAATATGTTCAAAAACATGTTAAAGAGGATTTTTCATATGGGCCTCAATTGAAGTGTCACTATCAGAAATCGCCACAAGAGGGAGACAGAGTGACAGGGATCTGACAAACACAAGACAAAAATGTGGAAAGTGTTTTTTTTCTCTTTGAAATGATTTTTTTAGATTAAAAGAGCAAAAACATGCACGATAGAAAAACATTTCAAAAGGTTAAATTAATTTAAAATAAAATGTGTGATGCAGATTCAGATCACTAAGGAGTGATAAGTTATTTACCCTAATTAATGGTTTACTCTGATTTTATTACATTGAATCATTTCTAATTGCAATTAAAAAATCTGAATTTGTATTCAAAGTTTAAAAAAATAATTTATAACTCGTAAATTGAATACTTTACATCTGACAACTGATTTCCAAACCCTGCCCTTGTCTGTCATTACCAAACTCCATAAAATATATATTTTAGCTACATATGTGATGTACAGCTGCTGAAATTCGACATATTTAAAACGTATTTGCACTAAGAGTTGCCCTCCAGCCTTTATAGAGAGCTCTCTAAAATGGATAACATATGTGACAGTGTGTAGAATACTGCCACTGAAGACCAAGGGATCTTTATCTTAGTAAAAATTAGAACGAGAAAGTTAAAATGAAAAACAAGGGTCATAAATTAGTCGTTAGTTTATATTTAGCTAAAACCAGACATGGGTAATGCCTTGAACTGAAGACTCAGACTTGAAACACGCTTCCGTCTGAAGCACCGCCCTCACGAATGTACATTCAAGCGACCACTTCCAATGAAAAGTCAATGTAAATGGATGTAAATGAGCATTTTGGGCTTCTGTATTCAAAACTCACATGTTCACGTGCAGCTGCACAACCAGCTAAAAGTTTGACCAGGTTAAACTTTAACAAATCAGGAACTCGGATTTGGTAGTGTTGTATGAGCAGCTTCCCTTTTGATTTATGGAAGTGCCAAGTGTTTCAAAATTGGAAGAGAAATTAATAATTGCATTTTGCAGAATTATATGACACCAAATGTTTTATAGAGCTGTTATAGAGCTGTGAAAGAAAGATTCACCAGATTTATGACATTTTGAACCAAGCCTCTTCCAACTGTACGTGGTAATTTATATTTATCATATTCTGTCCCACATAAAGCCAAAGAAGTGACTTTAAAACATTGAATCACATTTATCCTAACAACTTTTTTCAAAAACTCAATTTTGCTACACAATGACCAAATTATTATGAAATCATTTTTAAGCACAGTTTTGTTGGCACAATAAAGTATGAAATGTAAAAATATTTTTTAAAGGTTCAAATGATGATTATAAAATAGTTTGGGTTTATATGGTAAAAAGGAAAACTTAACCCAAATGATTCTGCAGGTAATATTTAAAATCTATACATGTTTCACTTCCAGTCTGTTGCATTCTGGGAAAATTAAATACACTTGGTTTTGCTTTAGAGTCAATATAGACATCTTTATTAAAGAGAGAAAATATTGTTGTGTGTGTTTATAATAATATAAGTTTGTATGAATGATGGTGACATGTGTAGAACAGCAGCTCCTGACTGGTTCAGTGTGTTTGCATATGTGTGCTGCCTCTCTGCTTCCAGCAGTTAAAGCTCAGTGTTGATCAGTGGCTGTCCAGACCTTTCAGAGACTCGGACTCGCCCGCAGCACAATGATGATGTCACTGACTCTGCTGCTCTTCACCCTGGAGCTCCTGGTTCAGGGTGAGACTCTCTTCTGAAAACTTTGCTTCCAGCAGCAACCAGGTTCTCCACAATGATGGAGAGACTTTCAAACAAGCAGCACTGACATTCTTCTTCTAGGTTTTTCTTCAAGATGATTTTGTCTCAATAATTCTTCTCTTTTGTTCTGTTTTCAGCTTCATCAGAAGAACTGCTGACTCAGACTCCCGGAGCTCTGTCTGTAGTTCAAGGACAGACTGTCTCCATCAGATGTAAATCTAGTAGAAGTATTAGCTACCACTTCAACTGGTATCTTCAGAAACAAGGAGAAGTTCCCAAGTTTTTAATTTATGCTACAAGCAATCGTCAGTCTGGAGTTTCTGATCGTTTCAGTGGATCAAGCTCTGGATTAGATTACACTCTGACCATCAGTGGAGTTCAGCCTGAAGATTCAGGAGTTTATTACTGTGAGACTGGCTATGACATCAACAGTCAGTCTGTGTTCACACAGTGAAAAACCATCGTACAAAAACCTCCATCAGAAACTGAACTGAGAATGAAACAGTTCAATGAACAGCAAAGCCAATGTGGGCAAACACAGCTGGGGCCACCACGGAAACTGCGGACAAACCCAATTGGGGCCCACATTCTCTGCCCACTTTTGAACCATGTGGGGCCCACTTGGCCTTGCTGACTGGGTTAGAGGGTCATCCTGATCCTCTTACTCAAATCCTTATCAGATTCATTTTTCTCTGTGTCTTCAGGATCACTGTCATGATCAAAGATATGATCCAGCAGCTCAGAAACAGAGAACCTGTTTGTCATGTTGACTGATGCTCCAACATAATTAAACTGATAATATTAGGAAGATTTATTCAATTTCAATTCAATTTTATTTACATAGCCCAAAGTCACAAAATAATTTGCCTCATTGGGCTATTTATGTTCATGTTTACATAAGGCTCAAAGTTTCTCCATGTTAATTAAATATAAAAACTCGAACAACAAAAGGACTCAAAGACGCCATACTACATAACACTTTTTATAAAAAAATGTAACTTTTAGTTTCTTGATATTCGTGATAATGATGAAGATGATCCATGTTCGTGTTGGAGTCAGTGGTTGCATTTCCATAGAGCATTACCATTTAACATGCATTAATTTATTCTTGGAAAGTAGTGGTGGTTCTGTATATTAATTCTAACATTGCTAATGCATCACTGCTTATTTAGTTTGATTACAATGAATCTACCAAAAGTAATTAACATATAAATTAATTGTGTCATCATTTGAGCTTGTTTGTTTCAGAGTCAGAGAGCGTGTCTCTGTACAGTCAGAGGTTTTTGTACGATGCTTCAACCAGTTTGTATCACTGTGGTGGACTTTTGGTGGAGGAACCAGACTGGAGTTTGGAAGTAAGTTTATGACTTTTTAAATATTACCAGCATAATTTTTATTTGTTATAATTTTTATTATTGAGGAAAACCCAAAGAAGTTTTAAGTAATCAAAAAATGAATAATAAATCAGTGAAATGAATTGAAGTTAAATGATTGGCTAATAACTGTTTCTTCTTTAAATTCTTTACATTTGTATTGTAATGCCAAACAACAATTTAAAACTTGCATTATGCGTATTGTTTTTATTTGTGTGTACTTCATTTCGGCACATTCAATCGGCTCCTTTTGAGGTGTTTTGTAATGTTATAATTGTTTTTTTCCCTACTAATTAAAAGTGACATTTGTGTACTATTTTAAACAAAAAGCTTTACATTTACTAACAAAGTTAAATCATTTTAAAATAGTCAAGCTGGTTTTGAAAAAAAATTTCAGATTCAACTATTAAAGGTTAAACTGTCTGAAGTTTCTCTTGTTGCTGATCTGCATGAGAGATTTCTTCAAGGAAGTGAAACAATGTGTGAATCAATGACTGATGGAGCAGAAAAACACCTGACAGAATTTGGTGTCTCCTAGGTGATGCCCCGCCCTCCCTGACCGTGCTCCTCCCCTCCACGAAGGAGCTGCAGCAGGGGAAGGCCACACTCATGTGTGTGGCCAACAAGGGCTTCCCCTCAGACTGGACTCTGTCCTGGAAGGTGGACGGCTGCATTAAGAGCAGCAACTGGGAGGAGAGCAGGAGCCCTGGGGTGCTGCAGAAGGACGGCCTCTACAGCTGGAGCAGCACCCTGAGGCTCTCTGCAGACCAGTGGGAGAAGGTGACCTGTGAGGCCAAGAGAGGATCCCAGACTGCAGTCTCAGAGACTCTCAGGAGAGACCAGTGCTCCCAGTCCTGAAACATTCAGACTTTACAGTCTTTTCTTTGAGATGTCCTTCAATCTTTTTCTTTATCTTTTTTTCTTCAAGCTGTTTCTGAATTGTTAATTTTTTCTGCTGTGACCTTTTCAGGAACTGAAAAACAGGTTTTTTTATTTGCATCAATAAAAATAAAATGATTTTCAAATGTTTAAATTGTTGACCTTTTCATCTCTTTTCAGAATATGATTAGATAGAGACAAAAACATGTTAAAGATCACGTTTCACATTGTCCTCAATAGAAGTGTCACTACCAGAAATAGCCACAAGAGGGAGACAGAGTGGTGGGGATCTGACAAAAAGTTTAAAAATGATGTTGAATTTTATAAATTTTTGTTTAAAAGAGCAAAAAAAAAAAAAAAAAAAACATGTATAATAGAATAAAAATATTCAAAAGAAGGTTTAATTTTCAAATAAAACTTGTTGCAGATTCACATCACTAAGGGGTGAGAAGTTATTAACCCTAATAAATTCCTGATTATATCTGATTTCATTACAATAAATTATTCCTAAGTGCAATTTGAAAATGCTGCATTTGGATTAAAACTTCTAAAATTAATTGTAACTTGTAAAAATTAATACATTATACCTGACCACATTCATCATATCCTTTGACACATAAAGCAAAACAAGTGAAATTTAAAACATTGGATGACATTTATCCTAACAACAACCTTTTTCACAAGCGTTTTGGTTATGGTGGAGACCTTAGTGTTTTCTGTGAAAATGATTTCGAAACTGCAGTTTACTAAAATCTGTTCTGGTCTTCGTTTCTTAATTGGCTGATTAGTAAAAATATTAGACAATTTAAATTAAAATAAACACTAATGATGATAGATATCCAGCCTTTATGATTAAAACATTGATATTGTAAAACATTTTATTCACATATGCAAGTTCATAAAGGTGAAACACAACATGAATATTTCTTAAACTATTTATTTTATTCATATTCCATGCAACACATGAATAATAAGACTGCCATAAAAAAGTTATTTAGTACATTTGTTTAAACAATTTAATTAATTCCCTCACAACTTTATTTATTTTTGTTATACTTGTTTCATTAAAAGTCCTTATGGTTGATTTGTTCTTCTGCTGCTGCTTTAACTTGACATGATGGCACTGTTGATGATGAAGATGCTTTGAGTGTTCGAGATAAATATATGATTCAATAAAAAAAAACTGAAGGTGGTTGAGATGTGCTAGTAAAGGAGGAGTAGAAGGAGAGATAGGATCAGAAGAGAGAGCAGTAAAGGAGGAGGAAAGATGGGATTAAAAAATTAAAGTAAATGTTTTATTCAATATTTATTTTTCCAATCTAAAAGAATATCCTCAAACTAAATGTTAAAAATTCCCTTTCTGACGGGCTCCAGTTTTAACCAGATCTGTAAAATAGTTAAGAAAAAGAAGGAGGTTTGGATAAATATCTTCCAGTACTCCAGGATCTGTTCATAAATCATCAACAATAATAAAAATCTATTTTGTAATAAATAAGGTTCATCATTTTTTTCTTTACAAGATTTCTTTTCACAGGTTCAATACTGATATTAATCACTAGATGGAGCCATGGTCATTTTTCTTCACAAAAGTGTCTTTAGAAAATAAATAAATTAAAGACATTGTAAAGGTCTTTATGAAAATAATATATATTCTTATAGAACTGCATGCTAATTTAAGAGAAGTATTTTTTAGATTCAAGTCTATATTAGTCTATTATATAAAAATATATAATCATTTTTTACTTAAGGTTCTGTAAACTTTAAATCTAGAAGCATAAACCCACAGAAATGAAGAGATCTTCCACCATTGGTTGTTCCACTGTGGTTCCACAAGAGAGCATGAGTGTCACATGAAAAAAAGTGTTTCAGTTTGCTAAAAATACGAGAAAAAAATACCTTCTTGTTTTGAAACTAGATACAAACTTCACCAGTGAACCATGACACCAGATATATTTCTTTACACACTAAACGGTATAAGAATTCTGGTTGTGTTTCTCAAAAAAGAAAACATTGATAACGTTCTCTTTTTAAATTAAAATTTTTTGTTTTAGTTGCAGAAATCACTACTTAATCACTTCTTCTGTAAAGAAAAAAAATCATTAATTTAATGAATTCCCTATAGACAATAGAAGGGTTTGATTTTATCAATTACCACAACAGTGATGATGAAGATGATCCATGTTCCTGTTGGAGTGAGTGGTTGCATTTCCATAGAGACACTTTGCATCAGCAGCTCCATGCTCCAGTGCTCTGGGAGACTTTATAGTCCTGAGAGTTGAAGACTGGATGACTGACAGCTGTCCTTCATCACAGCAGAAGACACACAAATCCTCCTCCTCCTCCTCATCATCATCATCATCAAACATGAGTGTGATCTGCGTCCTCATCTGGACTCTCCTCTGCTGCTGCTTCACAGGTAAAGTCCAGAGAATCCAACTCCTCTCCTCTATGAACATCCGTCCCTCTGAAATGAAGGCCACAAAAGCATGAAGCTGCTTTCTGTTTCTGTCTCTGTATCCTCAGAGTCCAGAGGACAGGTCACAGTGACTCAGCCTGGAGCAGTGAGCTCCAACGTGGGAGGATCTGTCTCCATCTCATGTAGAACCAACAATAAAGGAATGTATGGAATCGGCCTTTCCTGGTATCAACAGAAAAATGGAGAAACTCCTAAACTACTAATTTACAGTGCTAGCACTCGAGCATCTGGAACTCCAACTCGTTTTACAGGCAGTGGATCAAGCTCTAGCACTGATTTCACTCTGACCATCAGTGGAGTTCAGGCTGAAGATGCAGCAGTTTATTACTGTTTTGGTGAATTCTACGACAGTGGTGGGTTGTTCACACAGTGAAAAACAGTCGTACAAAAACCTCCCTCATTCAGACAGAACAGAAACTGAACTGATATAGTTCACTAAACACACACATGAGCATGTTTATTTTTTATAATAGTTTTAGATATAGATATTAACATTTTAAGAGAAAATTGTTTATTTTCTGAATTTACATTTTTGACAGAAAACAAGAGAAAAAAAGTTACTGGACTTAAACATCATCTTAAAAATATAGGTCTACATTTATCTTAATATTTAGTAATCATCACTAAATCCTCAGTTTACAGCAGAAAATGATGACAGAATATTTTCAAACTGAAGAAAATTTGATTTAAATAAATGAGCTAAGACTAAAACATCAATATATTGATATGGTTTTAGTCTGATGTTTAATTAATGTTTTCATGAATTTTCTAGTTGAGTAAAAATGTCAAAAAAGAAAAAAGAAAACACCAACTTTTTACATTTTATTAAACAACATTAAATTACAATAAGTTATTGCATGAGTAAAGAAATAATTAATTGAATAGAAAATAAATGTAAAAAATATATAATCCACAAGAACATAAAATTACTATGTAGCTTTCTGGCATTAAAAAAGTGGTTTCACTGCTTTACTTTTTTTGACTCATATTGGTCTCAATGTGTTCATGTATGATCATTCATGGACAAGTGGACAAATCATCTTACAGATGACATGACTGAATAGCAGATTAATGTTCAATATTAGCAGGAACTTAAAGTAAAAGTAAAACAACAAAGACAATATTTTATAGATTAAATGTACATTTTAATTACTTTGCAGAAAATTTGACTGATAAAATATAAATGTATTTTCATAAAAAAAATAAGACAAATCACAATCGATCTAAGATTAAATACAAAAATGTGCTCTTGAAATTAATCAGCTTGAAAGTTTATGATTTTTAAATGAATGAAAAGTACTTACAGTCAACTTCCAGTCTGGTTCCTCCACCAAACGTGAGCCACAGTGATACAAACTGGTTGAAGCGTCGTACAAAAACCTCTGACTGTACAGAGACACGCTCTCTGACTCTGAAACAAACAAACTCAAATGATGACACAAAATCTAAAATTCATGTATCTTAGTCTCAGAATTGAAAATAGTTTTTAGCACTTGAGATGTTAATAAACTGTAAACAATCTCTCATCTTTTGTCTTCTTAAGATACAGTTTTAATAAATAATCTAATTATCGTTACATGTCAGCACCACCACCTAACCCCAAAACATCGGTCATTTTTCTCTCTTAAATTGTTTAAATTGTTTGGAGTATTTGAGCAAAATCCCATAATTCAAAGAGTTTCAGAACTGGTATGAGTAAGAAGTCAAAGAATTCTGACCTAAATACAGGAATTAGCTGTCTCACTTTTATTAAATTAAAGTAACTTTAGAGTACAGTCTGTCTTTGTACCATTATTTTCAAATCTTTATCATTTCTTGAAATAAGCATTTTTCTTGTCAGTTTCATTATCCTGCTGCTCTCTGCACACTGTCGAATTATTTAAAATATTTTGATAAATTACATGATAAATTATTGTAGGTTTTATTAATTTTCCACTCTAAATTTTATGTTGATATTTCGGAAATAAAGTATTAAAAGCACCTAGTTTTACTGAATAGTTATTAAGACACCTCCAGAGTAAAAAAATATACAATTGTGCATGTGTGTTTGCGTGCATTGAATAATGATTGAGTGTGTATGAACACCAAAGATCATTTTCTTATAAATGAGGCAAACTAAAGAGAACAACATATAAAAAATTCAGGAGATCAATGGTTTTGATGCTTACAAAACAATTATTTTGCCTACACTCCATATTGACTAAATATCCTTAGAAGCTCTGACCCGAAGAATGAAAACTTGCCTTCATCAAAACGTTACAAAATGATTTCATATTAATTTTTTTTTATTTTTAACAATGGAAGCGGAGTCAAATAAGCATTATTCATTAAATCTCACAAACAACCTTAAGGAAAGAAGTAATAATTCACTCACACTCAAAAAAATGATTCAAGCCCCTCTTAAAGGTGACACATTTAGATTTAATCCATTTTACTCAAATTTAGTAGTTCATCAGAAAATTATTTATATCTCATTCATGTTAACTAAAGTTCTTCAATAGCAAAGAGCCTCTGATCCATTAACTCAAAATTATTAAGTTTTATTTTGTCCGCATCCCCGTGCGCATGCGCAAATGTGTCAATGGTCTCTCCCTTCCTCCATGTCTCCTTCCCGCACATCAGAAGCTGCACGTCGGACTTCGGATTTGAAAATAGAACTAATTCCTGGTAAGTATCCTTTGATTT